>NC_091287.1:487738875-488051549 GCF_032444005.1 Ranitomeya imitator
CCCCCCAAGGAACTTATCTAGATGTGTGGTGAGAACTTTGAATGCCCAAGTGCTTCACAGAAGTTTAGAATGCAGAGTCGTGAAAATAAAAAATATTTTTTTTTTCCACAAAAAAGATATTGTAGCCCCCAAGTTTTTATTTTCACAAGGGTAACAGGAGAAATTGGACTGCAATAGTTGTTGTCCAATTTATCCCGAGTACGCTGATGTGCCATATGTGGGGGTAAACCACTGTTTGGGCGCACGGCAGAGCTCGGAAGGGAAGGAGCGCCTTTTTGGAATGCAGACTTTGATAGAATGGTCTGTGGGCATTATGTTGCGTTTGCAGAGCCCCTGATGTACCTAAACTGTAGTAACCCCACACAAGTGACCCCATTTTGGAAACTAGACCCCCAAAGGAACTTATCTAGATGTGTGGTGAGAACTTTGAATGCCCAAGTGCTTCACAGAAGTTTAGAATGCAGAGTAGTGAAAATAAAAAATATTTTTTTTTCACAAAAAAGATATTGTAGCCCCCAAGTTTTTATTTTCACAAGGGTAACAAGAGAAATTGGACCCCAGAAGTTGTTGTCCAATTTATCCCGAGTACGCTGATGCCCCATATGTGGAGGTAACCCACTGTTTGGGCGCACGGCAGAGCTCAGAAGGGAGGGAGCACCATTTGACTTTTTGAGCGCAAAATTGGCTGTCGTGTTTGGAGACCCCCTGATGTACCTAAACAGTGGAAACCCCCCAATTCTAGCTCCAACCCTAACCCCAACACACCCCTAACCCTAATCCCAACCTGATCCATAATCCTAATCACTAACCCTAACCATAATCACAACCCTTACCCCAAAACAACCCTAATGTCAACCCTAACCATAACCCTAATCAAAACCCTAAATCCAACACACCCCTAATCCTAATCTCAACCCTAACCTCAAACCTAACCCTAATCCCAATACACCCCTAATCACAACCCTAACCTTAACCCTAATCGCAAACCTAACCCTAATCCCAAGCGTAACCCTAATGCCAACCCTAACCCTAATACCAACCCTAATCCAAACCCTAACCCCAATCCCAGCTCTAACCCTAACTTTAGCCCCAACCCTAGCCCTAACTTTAGCCCCAACCCTAACCCTAGCCCTAAGGCTACTTTCACACTTGCGTCGTTTGGCATTCCGTCGCAATCCGTCGTTTGGACAAGAAACGGATCCTGCAAATGTGCCCGCAGGATGCGTTTTTTGCCCATAGACTTGTATTGCCGACGGATCGTGACGGATGGCCACACGTCGCGTCCGTCATGCACTGGATCAGTTGTGTTTTGGCGGACCGTCGGCACAAAAAAACGTTCAATGAAACGTTTTTTTGTACGTCGCATCCGCCATTTCTGACCGCGCATGCGTGGCCGTAACTCCGCCCCCTCCTCCCCAGGACATAGATTGGGCAGCGGATGCGTTGAAAAACTACAGCTGCTGCCCACGTTGTGCACAATTTTCACAACGTGCGTCGGTATGTCGGGCCGACGCATTGCGACGGCCCCGTACCGACGTAAGTGTGAAAGAAGCCTAACCCTAAATTTAGCCCCAACCCTAACCCTAAATTCAGCCCCAACCCTAACCCTAAATTTAGCCCCAACCCTAGCCCTAACCCTAACCCTAGCCCTAACCCTAGCCCTAACCCTAGCCCTAACGCTAGCCCTTACCCTACCCCTAACCCTAACCCTACCCCTAACCCTAACCCTACCCCTACCCCTACCCCTAACCCTACCCCTAACCCTACCCCTAACCCTAACCCTAACCCTACCCCTACCCCTAACCCTTCCCCTAACCCTACCATTAACCCTAACCCTACCCCTACCCCTACCCCTAACCTACCCCTAACCCTACCCCTACCCCTAACCCTATCCCTAACCCTAACCCTAATTTTAGCCGCAACTGCTGTTCTCCTGCCGGCCGGCAGATGGAGACAGATGGCGGGCGCACTGCGCATGCGCCCGCCATTTTCTTCTGCCGGCAGCCAGGAGGAGCAGCAAGAGGATCCAGGGACACAGGTGAGTATTGTAGGGTTCCCGAATCCCCCTATTTCTCTGTCCTCTGATGTGCGATCACATCAGAGGACAGAGAATTACACTTCACTTTTTTTTTTTTTTGCGGTCGCCGGTAAACAGTTAATTACCGGCGATCGCAAAACAGGGGTCATGCTCTTTGGGGTCTCGGCTACCCCCGGCAGCCGAGACCCCAAAGATTCTCGCGGGGCCGGCCGGCGGGCGCACTGCGCATGCGCCCGCCATTTTGAAGATGGCGGCGCCCACCGGGAGACACGAGGAGCACCGGGGGAGATAGGTGAGTATTGGGGGCCACCTGGGACCCCTTTTCTCTGTCCTCCGATGTGCGATCACATCGGAGGACAGAGAAATTAAAAAGAGATCGCGGGTTTTTTTTGCGATCGCCGGTAAACGGTTAATTACCAGCGATCGCAAATGCGGGGTGGGTTAAAAAAAACCCGAATCATGTTCTCTGGGGTCTCGGCTACCCCCGGCAGCCGAGACCCCGGAGAAAATCGGCCTCTGGGGGGCGCTATTCACTTTTTCCACAGCGCCGTTAATTAACGGCGCTGTGGTTTAAGTACCCTTAGCGGCCGCTGTTAAAAGGCGTATCGGCGGTCGCTAAGGGGTTAAAAGTGTTTTCCAGACTTATGATATCATCATTATCCGAAAAGTGGAAGCCCAACACCCAACACCCCTACCAATCAGCTATTGTCATCTTTGGCGGCCAGTGGATGTAAACAGTGAATGGAGTAGGAAGAGCTCAACTGAAAAGCCCCTTTAGTACTAGATATTTCCAGAGTATAGATAAGGCGCAATTCAGATGTCCGTTTTTCATGTACAAGTTCTCTCTGTGATATATAGGGGTAGAACGAATACCCATTATAATCTATGGGGCTGCACACATGTCTCTATTTTTTTTCGGACCATGTCTCAGCAAAGAAAATCACTGAGACATGTCCATTTTTTATTAGCTGTGAGGATTCGCACTCCTTGGGATACGGTAGCGTTCACATAGGCTCGAGGTATCTTTGTCTAAACCGGTAGATATAACAAAGTTAATAAGTCTTCACCATTAACAAATGTACTGTCTTCTAACATAAAGCAAAAACAAAACATAACAAGACTATACAACAATATGGCTCAGTTATTCAGATATCACAGGGCTTAAGCCAACTTTAATCAAGACTGACCAACACAAAAGGTGTTTCCACCTGTCAACACAGACAGCTGAGCTACCATAGCTAGGCCATTCAGCTTTCAGGGTGGAGATATGGAAGCAGCCAGTCCCTCCCATCTCTTCTGACTGCTCCTGCTTAAAACCCGGACCCATGATGCCCTATTAAAAAAACTTTCAGGATTGACAGTGCGGAAGCCTGCTTCTCCGGGCATTATATCATTTTGGATAACCACTTCAGTGATACATATCTCTCACTGAGGACCTTTCCGGCTGCAACCTTGCATAGCGTAATGATGAAAATTAGTCATACAATTCTACAGGTTCATAAAAGTTAAGCTAGGTTCACATTGCGTTAGTGGGTGTCCGCTAACGGATTCCGTTACATGGCGCAATTGTCACAATTAACGCTATGTAACGGATACGTTAGCGCACCCATTGACCGCAATGTGCTAACGGATTGCTAACGTATGCCATTTTTGGCATGCGTCAGTGATGTCCCGTTATTTTCGGACGGACCTCGAACGCTGCTTGCAGCATTCAGGGTCCGTTCTTTGCTAGCGCAGATCGGGCATCTGCGCTAGCGGGATCGCCAAACGCAATCCCTTTTTGGACATTGCCTTAGCGCATTCCGTTAGTGTATGCGCTAAACGGATTGCACTAACGCAATGTGAACCTAGCCTTACTGACAGCACGCAGATCGTATCAGAGTGCAGTCTGAGCACAGTCCGTGATTCACATTGTAATGTATAGAAGATTTGTAAATTATTTATTTTTCCAATCACTGATGAAAATCACATCCTAAACACTGATGACACTATGACCAGTAATTTTTCACATATGCAAAAAAATGAAGTCTGAATGAGGCATAATTTTCAGTTTATCTTAAAGGGATTGTAGGGTATGAATAGACACTGTGTGAATGCAGACTTATGAATCCCCCCAGAGCACGCGTTGTGCACTGTGAGGATACATACTCTCGGCTAGAGTCTTTCCAGTGAACGAGGCCTCGCTCCACAAACTTGTACAGAGCAAGGCTGCTCTATATCTAGTGACACTGCCGTCCAGTGAGCAAGGCCGACTTGAGAGCACTGCCTTGCTCCATACAAGTTTTTTGGAGCGAGGCCGTGCCTACTGGACTGGGAGTATATGTAACTCATTCATACCCTACGGTTCCAGCTCAGAAACCGGAGAATTCATAAGTCTGCAGCCACACAGAAAGTCGGATAAAAGGTTGAAGACAAAATAAAGAGCATGTTTTATTTTGGGCAAAATTCATGTACCGCATTTATTATTTTGAAGAATCTGGTGCAAAAAAGTCTACGAGTACCATCCTTCTATATTATTTTAAAACACTCTTTTTCAGTGATTACTTTGTATCTCCGTTCATACTGCACCCAAACACAAATGATACACCATTTGAAAGGTAAACTTGCCCCTTCAGCAAGAAAATAGCCAAACAAACCACACATCCACGATGTTATCACAAAATACATTTTAAACATTAATTTTCATAAAACTGCAGTAAGGAAAAATTACCTGCAGGTGGCACCACACTACCCCAAAGCACAATACCACAAAGCTGAATCAAATCCTAACATTTGCCTTGGGGGCTTTCCAGCTTGCCGAACTCCTTGCCCAGCCATTTTCAGGCAGTTACATATAAAATATTTGCTACATATGTGGAAATAGAATAAAAGCAAAACTTTACCTGTTTAAGACTTCAGCTTTAAAACTGAAGATATAAATGAATGCAGCCTAAAGGACCGGATAGGTTATGAACAATCAGATTTTCCGTATTATTGGACAGTTATTGAAAAGTCTATCTTCCTTCTAAGGTTGCAGCTTATTGGTGACCTGGAGTCATAAATCTAAAGAATGTCTTTTTGGCTGGGAGAGCTCACAAACAAACATATACAACATAGAGATGATTGAATTTTTTTGAAAGCTGAATTCACCAGCTATGCTAAATTTTCCCCCCAAATTAGATTTGTGGAGAATAAATTTATGCAAATCTAAGTACTAGAAAACTTGTAATTGATCAGAAAATACACATGGAGGACAGAGAAAGTGAGAGAGTACCCTATTGATCATAAGAGTTTACAAACTACAGGCAGGACTGGCGTTAGTGGCAGGCAGACTAGGCAGCTGCCTAGGGCCTCCACTACTCAACTGGGCTCCAGCGAGTGGTGTCCTGCTAACAGCAACACACCACGTGGCCGCTATGGGGCCATAAGAGAGGACTGGCACCGACCCCCGAGCACATTCAACAGTTGAAAGCAATGGTGTCACTTCATTGTGCGCCACGCTGTGCCAGCAGTGGAGCTGATAAGATGTGCTACAGAAGCCAGAGCAGTGGGGGAACGGGGAGAGGTAAGAATTGTACCTATTTATAATACTGTGGGGCTCCATCATGCTGTGTGTTGCATTATACAGTGTGGGGGCTGCATTATACTGTGTGTTTGTGGGGAGGGGGGCTGCATTATACTATGTGTGTGGTGGCTGCATTATAGTGTGGAGGGGGCTCTATTATACTGTGTAGGGGGCTGCATTATACTGTGTAGCGGGCTGCATTATACTATGTGGGGGGCTGAATTATACTGTGGGGGGCTGCATTATACTATTTGGGAGTGTGTTTGTTCATTATACTGTGTGGGTATGTTGCATTATACTAGGTATGAGGGGAGGCTGCATTATACTGGGTGTTGCATTATGCTGTGTGTGGGGGGTTGCATTATACTGTGGAGGGGTTGCATTTTACTGTGGGGGGCTGCATTATTTTGTGTGTGGTGGGCTGCATTATATTGTGTGGGGGATGCATTATACTGTGTGGGGTGTTGCATTCTACAGTATGAAGGGGGCTGCATTATACTCTGAGGGGGTATGCATTATACTCTACCAGGGGGCTGCATTTTACTTCATGAGGGGGCTGCATTATACTTCATGAGGGATGCATTATACTCTAGGGGGTGTATTATCCTCTGAGGAGGGTTGCATTGTACTCTAAGGGGGATGCATTATACTCTGAGGGGGATGAATTGCACTCTGAAGGGGCTGCATTATACTCTATAAGGGGGGATGCATTATACTCTGAGGGGGATGAATTGCACTCTGAAGGGGCTGCATTATACTCTATGAGGGGGGCTGCATTTTACTCTGTTGAGGACTATAGGTTGCATTGTACTATATGTACTATATGAGGGCTGCATTATACTCTATCAAGGACCATGGGGAGTGCATTATACTATATGTACTAAATGGGACCTGCATTATACTGTATTGAGAATCATGGGAAGCGCATTATACTATGTGTATTATATGGAACCTTCATTATACTATACATAGGACTATGGGGGTGCATTATACAATATGGAGGACTATGGGATGCGTTATATTATAGGGAGGATAAGGGGAGGGTATTATACTATATGGAAAACTATGGGGAGGGTATTGGACTATGGGGAGTGTATTATACTATACGGAGGACTATGGGGAGTGTATTAAAGTATATGGAGGACTATGGGGCACATTATACTATATGGAGGACTATGGGGTGCATTATACTATGTGGAAGACTATGGGATATATTATACTAAACAAGCAAAATGCTGCCTGTTCAACGTTCTCAGCAGAACATCGCCTGGTGAAAACCGCAGATGTGCTGCCGAACATGATACTGTATGTGGACAGATTGATCTAGTAGTGATCGTTCTGTGCCCATCATTCTTCCTCAGTCAGTGTAAAGAGGCTAGGAGACAAGTGTCGAATGACTTAAATATTGTCGATCGTGCTTGTTTACCGGCCTCAACTCAGCGCATTTAAATACAACCAAAATGTTTCTATGTGACTGATGATGCAATATGTGGGTATTTGGAGTCCCGCTTTAAACTTTTGCAAAGGGTGCCACTTTGTCAAAAACTGGCCCTGACTACAGAAGAGAGAGACTTACCCAGTGACTCTGGAGATGGAAAATAACTGCCACACAAACTGTGCTCCACTGGGCACAGCTGATCTGTGATGTCCCAGGTACTGACCACCACTGTACAAGGTATGATAAACCACTAGATATCATAGCCGCAGATCATTATAGTAAAGCCCAAGCAATATAACATTAGCCTGCTCTCTTATGCTTCATTATACACAAAAACTCAGATAAAGATTAACTATCCAGAGTAAAGAAAAGAACCATTGGATACAAATTCAATCAATTCAATTATTAAAAAATCAATTAAAATACATTAAAAAAAAGATTTGAATATGTGTGAAACTGTGAATTTTAGGAAATTCAACTCGAACTCGATCCTACACAGATCGATCTGCTTATCTCTAATACCAAGTATAACTTTTCAAATACAGTCAATGGAAGACGTAGGCAAATCAATAATTATGAAGCATCTGGGGCATATGTTCAATGACTCCCTTTGGCAATATTCATACACTTAATATGACATCAAGCCCACTGCAAAAATTCCATTATTTTTATGGCCAACATTAGAAGATCGATATAACAGAGATTTCAGAATGGAATCCAGCAAAGATAAATTATTGTTTAGTGAGAAGTTTCTTTTTGAAAAACTGGTTAGTAAAAACAAATTACACAATTTGTAAATTAAATACTACAATATGTTTATTCTGCATGTAAGGGCTCATTCAGACACCCTTTTTTTTCTTGCATATAAGTGCTATCCGTGCTTTTCACAGATAGCACTCATATCTATGAAGGCCTTTGGGGCTGTTCACGTGTCAGGAATTTTTGTGGACCGAGCAGTGGTAGGTGCAAAATTGTGGAGAAATATCTGATAATAATACAAGTGTTGGATCAAACTCAGCAATTAAAGTCTATGGGTACTTGAAAATATTGGACAGAACTTAGATGCCATCTGTGTGCTGTCCGTTTTTCGCTGACTGATATATAGGAATAGGTGGAAAACACCAAGGTTACTTACCGGTAGCCGTTTTTTCTGGAACTCATGACAGGACACCTGAGAGAGGGGATCCGCCCAGTCAGGACAGGAACCCTACTGAAAATAAAAGGGCGGTACCTCTCCCTCACTTCAGTTGGTTTACAGACCATGAGAGGACCCCCTGGTTAGTGCACATGGCAAAACCATCACCACATCATATCAACTAAAACCCCCAAACTATAGTGCACACCAAAGGAGTGAAAAGGGGGGAAATATACGGGTGCTGTCATGGGTTCCAGAAAAAATGGCTACCGGTAAGTAACCTTGGTGTTTTACCTTCCCCCATGACAGCAAACCTGAGAGACTTTTGGAGAATGAAAAACCTTAGGGAGGGACCACTGCTTGCAGCACCCTTTTACCCAAGGTTAGATCAGCAGAGGAGGACAGATCTAGTCGGTAATGCTTAAAGAAGGTAGATGGTGAGGACCAGGTAGCAGCCTTATATATCTGATCAATCGATACCTCTACCTTTTCTGCCCAGGAAGTAGCCACAGCTCTGGTGGAGTGAGCCTTGATGCCTTCAGGAACTGGAGCACCACTCGCAGAATAGGATAAACTGATGGCCTCCCTGATCCATCTGGGAATGGTACATTTAGATACGCCATACCCCTTTCTGCTACCTTGGAAGGCTACAAATAGAGACTGATCTTTCCTCCACTGACTAGTCATAGACATGTAATGTAACATGGACCTTCTTACGTCTAAGGTATGGAATTTTTCCTCCCCTGGATTTGTAGGGTTACTACAAAAAGATGGCAAGGTGATCTCCTGGCTCCTATGGAACTTAAGAGCTATGTTGGGGAGATAGGCAGGATCTGGTCTTAGAATTACCCTGTCCTCAAAAACCTGAGTGTATGGAGGGCAATATAGACAAGGCTTGTAAGTCGCTTACTCTATGGGCTGATGTTAGGGCCACTAGCAACACTGTTTTAAGCGTGAGGAATTTTGGTGACAATTCCTGTAAGGGCTCAAATAGGTCTTTGGTTAATGCCTCTAAGACTAGATTTAGATCCCAGGGAGGAATTTTCGGCACTATAACTGGTCTAGATCTACTACAGGACTTGGAAAGGGACACCCACCTATTGGATGCTAGGTTACAATTATATAACAATCTTGCAATCTTGCAAGCAATCTTGCCTTGCGCAGGCGTGGGGAGGGGACAAGACATGGGCAGGGTAGCTCAACTGTACCTGCCCCGGTGCCTGCATCCACCCTCCTTCCAAAAGTGACATCCATGGGGCCGTGGGCTGCTGGCAGATCACTGGTGTCTGCATGTTGCAAGGTCCTGGCCTTGCTATTCCCAAAGGAGATGGAAATGATGGGGAAGAAATAAAGCTCTCGGGCAAGTAAGGTATTGTACTAGCCCCTGAAGAATTATTATCTGGGGATTTAGAAGAGCCAGAAAGCATTTCTTTATTACACTCAGTCACACTTTTTGCCTGACTGCTGGAATCCCCCTTTGTTACAGGAGCGGAGGAGCGCAAAAAAATCGCCAATGAAAGTCTATGGGGGCAAGAAAATTACGGATTACACACGGACCAGCAGTGTGACTTGCGAGAAATACGCAGCGGTGTTCTATAGAAAAGCCGGCAATTCAGTGCGGTGTACAGTAAAATCACACTGACAGGTTAGAATAGAATAGCTAAGATAAATGTCTACACATAGTATAGGGGTATATATATATACTAGCTGAAGAGCCCGGCGTTGCCTGGGCGTAGTAAATATCTGTGGTTAGTTATAGCACCTCACTTCTCTTATTTTCCTATCACATCTTTCATTTTCCCTCTCACATCTCTCATTTTCTCCCTCACACCTCAAATTTTCCCCTCACTCCTCTTATTTTCCCCCTCACTCCTCTCATTCCCCCCTAACACTTGTCATTTCGACCTCACATCTGTCATTGTCCGATCACTCCACTATTTTCCCTCACTCCTCTCATTTTGCACTCACACCTTTTCATTTTCACCTCACACCTCTCATTTTCACCTCAGTATATACATGTTTGTCATCTCCCTTATATATAGTATACACCTGTATGTCATCTCCTGTATATAGTATATACCTGTATGTCATCTCCCCTGTATATATATATATACCTGCTGTGTGTCATCTCCCCTGTATATATATATATATATATATATATATCTGTATGTCATTTCCTCCTATACATAGTATATACCTGTATGTCATCACCTCCTGTATATAGTATATACCTGTGTCATCTTCCCTGTATATAGTATATATCTGTGTGTCATCTCCTCCTGTATATAGTATATACCTGTATGTCATCTCCTCCTATATATAGCATATACCTGTATGTCATCTCCTCCTGTATATAGTATATACCTGTAGGTCATCTGCTCCTGTATATAGTATATACCTGTGTGTCATCTCCTCCTGTATATAGTATATACCTGTGTGTCATCTCCTCCTGTATATAGTATATACTTGTATGTCATCTCCTCCTGTATATAGTATGTACCTGTATGTCATCTCCTCCTCTATATAGTATATACGTGTGTCATCTCTCCTGTATATAGTATATACCTGTGTGTTATCTCCCCTGTACATAGTATATATCTGTATGTCATCTCCTCCTGTATTAGACCTCGTTCACACGTTATTTGGTCAGTATTTTTACCTCAGTATTTGTAAGCTAAATTGGCAGCCTGATGAATCCCCAGCCAACAGGAAGCCCTCCCCCCTGGCAGAATATATTAGCTCGCACATACACATAATAGACAGGTCATGTGACTGACAGCTGCCGTATTTCCTATATGGTACATTTGTTGCTCTTGCAGTTTGTCTGCTTATTTAACAGATTTTTATTTTTGAAGGATAATACCAGACTTGTGTGTGTTTTAGGGTGAGTTTCATGTGTCAAGTTGTGTGTGTTGAGTTGCGTGTGGCGACATGCATATAGCGCCTTTTGTGAGATGAGTTTTGTGTGGCGACATGCGTGTAGCAACTTTTTGTGTGTCGAGTTGCATGTGACAGGTTAGTGTAGCAAGTTGTGTGCAGCACGTTTTGCGCATGGCGAGTTTTGCGCGTGGCGAGTTTTATGTGTGGTGCCTTTTGAGTATGTGCAAGTTTTGTGTGAGGCAACTTTTGCATGTGCTGCAACTTTTGTGCATGTGGCAATTTTTCTGCGGGTGCAAGTTTTGCGTGTGGCGAGTTTTCCCATGAGGTGAGTTTTGCACGTGTGGCGAGTTATGCGTGAGCCTAGTTTTCCATATGCAAAGAGTTTGTATGTTCTCTCCGTGTTTGCGTGGGTTTCCTCCGGGCACTCTGGTTTCCTCCCACATTCCAAAGACATACTGATAGGGATTCTAGATTGTGAGCCCCATCGGGGACAGTGATGATAATGTGTGCAAAACTGTAAAGCACTGCGGAATATGTTAGCGCTATCTAAAAATAAAGATTATTATTACGCGTGGCGAGTTTTGAGCGGCAACTTTTGTGTTTCGACTTTTATGTGGTGAGGTTGGTGTGTGTGTGGTGAAATGTGTGCTGAAGGTGTTATATGTGTTCAAGCACGTGGCAGTGTGTGGCGCATTTTCTGTGCATGTTTATATCCCTGTGTGTGGTGAGTAACCCATGTCGGGGCCCCACCTTAGCAACTGTACGGTATATACTCTTTGGCGCCATCGCTCTCACTCTTTAAGTCCCCCTTGTTCACATCTGGCAGCTGTCAATTTGCCTCCAACACTTTTCCTTTCACTTTTTCCCCAGACTGTGGAGACCTGGGTGTCGTAACCAGTGCCTTCCCCCCTCCCATCAATCCCGTAATGAAACACACACAGTCCTAGGTGGGTTGAACAGGTCGGTCACAGTTTATTAATTAAATAAGCAGAGAAAGGCAATTACATATCGTAACGAGCGGCTCGCGCCGAGCTCCTGTCCGTGATCGACAGGGGAATTGGCCCAACGAGCAGTTACGACCTTTGCCCTCCTCCGCTTCTTCCGCTGTGACTTAATAAAGGCTACCAGGGTTAGTTATATCAACATACGTATGTAAATACATTTTTTTTTTTTTATATAAATATTACAACATAATTCACACATTTAATCACACATTTACATTATCCTGCGGGTTAGTTTCCTCATTAGCCTTTAAAAGGGAGGGTGGGTGGGACAAAAGCTTCCAGGTGTCCTGCCGAGAGTGAAAGAGAAAGTTCCCGGCTGGACACCAGGATTTAACCCCTGTAGGAGTGGCCGTAGGACCCCTCCCCTCTAGTGACCACTGGCCGGCTGGGGGTCTTCTAATTAGTGCATCACTAAGGGGGAGTGATGCTAGGGGGGAACTGGCACAGACCACCTTTACGTGCAGCTCTCTGTGTGCTCCCCAGTCAGAGACGCGTACCTTATTCAGTACCGCGTCTGCCAGACTGTGGAGACCTGGGTGTCGTAACCAGTGCCTTCCCCCCTCCCATCAATCCCGTAATGAAACACACACAGTCCTAGGTGGGTTGAAAAGGTCGGTCACAGTTTATTAATTAAATAAGCAGAGAAAGGCAATTACATATCGTAACGAGCGGCTCGCGCCGAGCTCCTGTCCGTGATCGACAGGGGAATTGGCCCAACGAGCAGTTACGACCTTTGCCCTCCTCCGCTTCTTCTGCCACGGAGGATCCCGTGTATTAACTACGCGGGACTCCGACCCCCCCCCCTCGATGTTAGGGCCTGTTCAACCCCATCCTGTAAACCCAACAAAAAAATATTGAGGGCAATGTCCGTTAGGTGAACTCCGTCCGGTCTTAATTGTGGCGTGTTATCCCCTTGTAGCGGGTGGTGAAGGATCACGATACCGCCTCTTCCTCTCACATATTTTCCAATCCGAGCATTGAATTTCCTTCTTGTCCGCTCTATGGCTTTTTTATCTCTTGCTCCTCACCAAACGGCCCGTGGTGTTATATCCGACCACACCAGTATCATGTTCCTGAATAGACAGCTGAACCTTTCCATATCCGTTGTCACCCATTTGTACAATTCGGCCACCTTTTGTTTGCCCAGGTCATTGCCACCCGCGTGTACCACCATTACCACAGGGCTTTCCGCCCTCCTTGCAATGCCAACCATCTCCTTGAACACCTGTTTCCACTGGAGGCCTCTGACACCCCTCCAGTTAACTTTTATGCCCGGGAGGTAAAGATTTGTTCCTCCTGGCCGCAGTTTGGCCCTCTTTTCGGCCCAGTAAACGTAGGAATCTCCTACAACCCAAACTTCAACCCCTGTAAGAGACAACACATGTTAATTAAGCAAGTCAGGTCTTATGTATCTGGCGAAGCATGCGGACTTCCGACAACCCATTCTCTGCACTTCGTCCTCTGACACACCTGCCCTAGCTTTTAGGGGGCCGCCCCCTATCCGGAACGAATGTGTCCCATACTCTTTTGGATTTGCACCGGTTTTTTCCAAGCATAGCTTGAACATCGCCTGGAATTGGTACTTGGTCAGAGGGGACCCGTCTGTATGAGTGAAGAAAAATCTACCAGCGTGTCTTATCATGGCGTATATTCTAACCATTTTTAGCGGGCAAGCTGGGCCATCTGTGGAGTTAACCAGGACCCATGTGCCCCTACCGGTGGGATCGCATTTGGATTTTCTAACCCTGATGCGCAGGGCGTCGCTGCATATAACTATGTCCTCATTAATTAGGCCTCCTTCCGACGCGTTTTTTGACCACGGTAGCAATTCGCTGATACGCAGTGCTCCGAAAAAGACGGTCGCAAAAGCTGCTGATATGAGGGCCGCCTCATATTGTGATGAGCAGACTGACGGGGATATCGCAATCAGGTCCTGCAATAGTCTCAGAGAAATGGGGCGGCGACATTCTTGGCTCGGCTGAAGCCTTTTCCAACCTTTTATGGCCTGTCTTATGCAGAAGGACTTAGTTACATCTACCCATCCCAATAATTGAAAGAAAAATGCTAGCCCCGATAACTTCCGTTGTGCCGAGGTGCCCGACGCCCCACCTTCCCTCAACCGTAGTAGAAAATCAGTTGTCACCGCGCTTCGTGCTCGGTCGCATTCATCGACTGGCCTACCCTGAATTAGTGAGCACCACTCCTCCCAAGCCTTACCATACACCTGCCAGGTAGCTGGCGAAACGGAGGCCCGGATTAAGGGCATCAATGATTGGCCACTGTATCCCACAGGGACAGTGGACAGAATACCCCGGGGTTGCGCGTTGGGCTGCTGGATTCTGAAAGCCTGCCAATTGTAAAATAACAATGGGTTAATGGTATTATCGTCGACCTCCACCACCACGGTGGCTCTACACCAAATATTGTTTTCTAGGCATAACAGCGCAAGCCGTCGCAAAAGAGCAAGTATGGGCAAGGATGAAGAAGACATGTGATTTAAACTCTTCGCTGTTTTCGCATTTTTGTTTGGAAACGAATGTTCATGTTCCTCAACTGATCGGCCCATATCTCCATCGCTGCTACTACCGCAAACAATTCCCATAGGGCTGGGTCTTGCCCCCACTTTGTTGCCGTCCATTTCTCTGGCCAACCAGATTTGCACCATTGGTTTTTATAGATTGCTGCAAAACCCTCTTTTTTGTTCCACCCTATTGTCAGCCCTAAATCCCCGCTTGCGATCTCACTAGCCATGACGCACGTGTGACCGTTGTACGATTGTAGGAACGTCTGCCATACTAGCAGATCTGCTTTTAGCAAACGAGTGAGTCTAATTTTATGGCCGGGCTGAGAAGCGCCTTTTGTAACCAGAGATAGTCTGCGCGAGAAAGCTCTGCCGACCGGCATTACGCGGCAGGCGAAGGTCAGTAGACCCAATAACGCCTGTATTTGCTGTAGGGTTACCTTGTTAACTTCGCGGAAGCCTTTCAACGTTTGCAGGGTTTTTTGTATTTTACCCTCTGGTAAGCGGAACACCATCCTACAAGCCTACAGCCTGCAGTGATCCTCAACCTACTGAACAGCCGCGCAACCTGCCCTACCCTCTCCTACTGTATCCTCACCCACCCCCTGCAGACTGTGAGCCCTCGCGGGCAGGGTCCTCCCTCCTTATGTACTCGTGTGCCTTGTTATCTGCTCATGTTTAATGTATTTGTCTATATTTGCCCCGTATTCACATGTAAAGCGCCATGGAATAAATGGCGCTATAAAAATGTATAATAATAATAATAATAATAAATAATCCTGTTGGTATCTATTTCAATGCCCAAGAAAGGCAATACATTACATGGTCCCTCCGTTTTCTCCGGTGACAAGGGCACGCCGAATTTGAGTGAGATAGATTTGAATTTTTCTAGTGGGTCATAGCAGAGTTTAGAATTTCTGGGGCCGACGAACAGGAAATCGTCGAGGTAGTAGATTAGGGATTTATTGCCCGTCTCGTACCGAACTACCCAATCTAGGAAGATGCTGAATAGCTCGAAATAGTGACATGAGATGGAACATCCCATTGGGAGGCACCTGTCGAAGTAATAGTATTGGTCCACTTTACAGCCCAGAAGGTGGAAACATTCGGGGTGTAAGGGTAGTAAACGGAATGCCGATTCTATGTCGAATTTGGCTAGCAGGGCGCCAGGTCCGGCAGCCCAGACTAATTCTACCGCTTTATCGAACGACGCGTATGAGACGGAAGCTTCTTCTGGGGAAATTGCGTCGTTAACCGAATCGCCCTTTGGGTGAGATAAATGATGAATTCAGCAGTATTTACCGGGTTCCTTTTTTGGTATAATGCCTAACGGTGATATTTCCATGTTTTTGAAGGGGAGCGACTGAAAAGGGCTGGGTGTCCCCCCCCCGCAAGCAGAGCAATCATGTCTGAATTTGCATAACACGTGGAATCGACAGTTTCCCTCGTTGAATAGCCAGCAGGCCCCGGGTTTTCGCACGACCACTGAGTTCTGACCTGCGGCTGCGGAGTAATTAGTGGTCGTGGCCGAAAAGGGGGGCTGCTTTTGGGACAACATCAGACGCAACCACACGTCTGTCGCTTTCACCCCCCAGCTTAGATTGGGCTGTAGGGCCAGACGCCTGCGGAACTCCTCGTCGTACCGACGCCAGGCTGAACCGCCGTGCGACTTGTACGAACTATATATCATGTCCTGATATATAAACATTTCAGAGCAGCGTTCCGGATGCTTCTGGCCCATAATACAGCCCAATACTGAGAAGGCCTGGAGCCAATTATTCTTGGTTAAAGCAATTCTTGATCTCCCCCTATTGGTCCGCTGATAACAGCGACCATATATCAATATAATCGTTGCTCCATATCTTCTGTCTAGTTTCCTGATCGATATGAGCGCCTAGCGGGCTGATCCTGCAGAAGAAGGCATCCTTGTGTAGGTTAGCGGACTGTGGTCTTGTATTGTTCACCACTTTCCCACCAGAGTGTGATAATTGCAGGATTAACTCCTTTACCGTTGAGGTTAGCTCCATTTCTTGTAACATTTCCTTGCCACCCCTGGCACACTCACCGCTGTGTGACTCTGGACGAGTGTACTCCGATCCTGAAGGAACCCCCGCAAATGTTGACGGGGTGATTTCACAGGACGGGGAAACTCTGACTCCCGCTACAGCGAGGGACTGGCCGATGTGCTGGCCGATGCACTGATTATCGTGCGTTGGAGCCCGATTACAACCACATAGTGGCGGATTAATGGCTCTGTCTTCCGTGACTGCGTGGTTGTTGTGGCTGGAAGCCGCGGGGGATTGTTCTCCCCGGCTGATAGCCCTAGAGGGTGCCCGCGAATGTACAGCACCATGGAATTAATGGGGGTTATATAAATAAATAAAACAAATAATAATAATAATAATATATGCCGGGGTACAGCCATCTATATATATACTGAGGTGCAGCTAACATCAGGGGTACAACGTATATATAGGTGAAGCGAATATCTTCCCAGTGGAACTGGCATGTTCCCCTCAGGGCCTCACCCCTCCCCCAGCATACAGCCTGTTGTAATAGGCATCACACTACTGGAAGTACAGGCCTCCCCCCTCATTCCTTTGGGACACATGGTAATGGCGTCTCACTGTAATGGTGTTAAGATGGTTGTAGTATATACATGACTATATGCCATACCCTATACTGAGTTATCTGATATATCAGCAATGAATAATGCAAAATATCTGTAGGTCCGACACCCGTACTATACAAAAGCATATACCTATATATCCATATACATATATACACATGCATATACACATATATATATATATCTACATATAATGTAATACCGATAAATCCGCCATGAATCCTCCAGCAATATGTATATACCATCATATATTATACCCAGTGTCTATGATATATAATAATAATGCATAAGGATATTAATAGACTGTGATATTGATGTAACCCCTTTGCACCATGAAATTAATGGCAGTATATAAATAATATAATAGTATCAAAATACATTATCCAGGACCCATATACCGGATAGTCTGCCCTAGTAGTACTTGTGATACATCCGTTATATATATCAAACCCTTAATAGTCAATAATATCCATGTTGTTTTGGGGAGGTTATATAAAACAGTATCCATCCATACAAGCACCATGCCTGTAATGGGGTATATCCCTGGACTAAATTGCAGTATATACATACTTGTCATGCATTATATTGAAGAATCCCATATACTCACCATGCACTCATTTGCAAAACGTCTACCTCATCGCCATACACCAACTTACTACAGTATCTATAAATATCCCCAGTCCCATATATAAACCCTATGGCAGTATGCATATATGTATGTATATCTATATACACATGTCTGCTATGAATAATCGGGCAGTAATCCATGGCATAACAGCCCTGCAGTACATAATAGAACAGCATTGTCTATATATATTACTATATATGTACCCGTGTCTGCAGCCATGCCACAGGTAAACTTGAGGCAGCTAACATATAGAAATCCCTGAGGGCAAAGACCTCCCAGGATATAATGATCCTATATATATATACAGGATCAGATACTGCAGCAGTACATGGTGTATAAGGTACATGTCCCCGCATCCCTCATAATGATGTCCCCAATATTATACTCCCTGCAGCAGCAGACATGCTTCCTGTTTTCATTGTTTGCTTGAAGGATTGTGTATGTGAAATGATGAGGGGAGTAGTTGTCTGAGGATTTCCAGTGTCTTTCCAGAAGCTTCCAGGTGTCCTGCCGAGAGTGAAAGAGAAAGTTCCCGGCTGGACACCAGGATTTAACCCCTGTAGGAGTGGCCGTAGGACCCCTCCCCTCTAGTGACCACTGGCCGGCTGGGGGTCTTCTAATTAGTGCATCACTAAGGGGGAGTGATGCTAGGGGGGAACTGGCACAGACCACCTTTACGTGCAGCTCTCTGTGTGCTCCCCAGTCAGAGACGCGTACCTTATTCAGTACCGCGTCTGCCATTATGTAGATAGGGGCAAAATTGTTTGGTGAATTGGAAAGCGTGGGGTTAAAATTTCACCTCACAACATAGCCTATGACGCTCTCGGGGTCCAGACATGTGACTGTGCAAAATTTTGTGGCTGTAGCTGCGACGCCTCCAACACTTTTCCTTTCACTTTTTCCCCATTAAGTAGATAGGGGCAAAATTGTTTGGTGAATTGGAAAGCGCGGGGTTAAAATTTCCCCTCACAACATAGCCTATGACGCTCTCTGGGTCCAGACGTGTGACTGTGCAAAATTTTGTGGCTGTAGCTGCGACGGTGCAGATGCCAATCCCGGACATACACACACACATACACACATACACACATTCAGCTTTATATATTACTAGCTGAAGAGCCCGGCGTTGCCTGGGCATAGTAAATATCTGTGGTTAGTTATAGCACCTCACTTCTCTTATTTTCCCATCACGCCTCTCATTTTCCCAATCACATCTTTCATTTTCCCCCTCACATCTCTCATTTTCTCCCTCACACCTCTCATTTTCTCCCTCACTCCTCTCATTCCCCCCTAACACTTGTCATTTCAACCTCACATCTGTCATTTTCTGATCACTCCACTATTTTTCCTCACTCCTCTCATTTTGCACTCACACCTTTTCATTTTCACCTCACACCTCTCATTTTCACCTCATCACCTCAGTATATACATGTTTGTCATCTCCCTTATATATAGTATACATCTGTATGTCATCTCCTGTATATAGTATATACCTGTATGTCATCTCCCCTGTATATAGTATATACCTGCTGTGTGTCATCTCCCCTATATATATAGTATATACCTGAATGTCATCTCCTTCTATATATAGTATATACCTGTATGTCATCTCCTCCTGTATATAGTATATACCTGTGTGTCATCTCCCCTGTATATAGTATATATCTGAGTGTCATCTCCTCCTGCATATAGTATATACCTGCATGTCATCTTCTATATATAGCATATACCTGTATGTCATCTCCTCCTGTATATAGTATATACCTGTGTGTCATCTCCCCTGTATATAGTATATATCTGAGTGTCATCTCCTCCTGCATATAGTATATACCTGCATGTCATCTTCTATATATAGCATATACCTGTATGTCATCTCCTCCTGTATATAGTATATACCTGTATGTCATCTCCTCCGTATATATATGTACCTATATGTCATCTCCTCCTCTATATAGTATATACCTGTGTGTCATCTCTCCTGTATATAGTATATATCTGTGTGTCATCTCCCCTGTATATAGTATATACCTGTGTGTCATCTCCTCCTGTATTAGACCTCGTTCACACGTTATTTGCTCAGTATTTTTACCTCAGTATTTGTAAGCTAAATTGGCAGCCTGATAAATCCCCAGCCAACAGGAAGCCCTCCCCCTGGCAGTATATATTAGCTCACACATACACATAATAGACAGGTCATGTGACTGACAGCTGCCGTATTTCCTATATGGTGCAATTGTTGTAGTTTGTCTGCTTATTAATCAGATTTTTATTTTTGAAGGATAATACCAGACTTGTGTGTGTTTTAGGGCGAGTTTCGTTTGTCAAGTTGTGTGTGTTGAGTTGCGTGTGGCGACATGCATGTAGCGACTTTTGTGAGATGAGTTTTGTGTAGCAACATGCGTGTAGCAACTTTTTGTGTGTCGAGTTACATGTGACAGGTTAGTGTAGCAAGTTGTGTGCAGCAAGTTTTGCGCATGGCGTGTTTTGCGCGTTGCGAGTATTATGTGTGGTGCCTTTTGAGTATGTGCAAGTTTTGTGTGAGGCAACTTTTGCATGTGTTGCAACTTTTGTGCATGTGGCAATTTTTCCGCATGTGCAAGTTTTGCGTGTGGCGAGTTTTTCATGAGGAGAATTTTGCACTTGTGGCGAGTTTTGCAAGAGCCTAGTTTTTGCATGTGGCGAGTTCTGCGCGTGGCGAGTTTTGAGTGGCGACTTTTGTGTTTTGACTTTTATGTGGCGAGGTTGGTGTATTTGTGGTGAAATGTGTGCTGAGGGTAATATGTGTTCAAGCACGTGGTAGTGTGTGGCGCATTTTGTGTGTGTTCATATCCCCGTGTGTGGTGAGTATCCCATGTCGAGGCCCAGGGGCTGACTGGCAAATTTTGGCCTGGGGGGCAAGCACACAGCAGTGGCCCATGAGTAGCGGCTCATCCTTAAAGGGGTTGTCGGATCTTATGCTACATGTCTACAGACACTATGTGGGAATCCTCATATCGTGCGCTGTGAAGATTCTCTGGTGTCGGCAACAGGTGGTCTTGTGACTGCAAGCATGCGATATATACTGTATATTCCCAGCCACATTTCGACTAGACTGTTTTGGGCCTTGTTCAATACAGTTGCATTAGGCCATGCAAGTCTAGTCGGCATGTGACCGCATGTATGCAAATCACAAACTTACAGCCACACACCTGCCAAATGACCACAGCACTGCCAGCAATGTGAGAAGCACAAGTCTGCAGTCCAAAGAATGAATGCACCAATGACACACACGCACAGCCCCACTGTATGACACACACACAGCCCCACTGTATAATGACAGACACATGCACAGCAACCACTGTATAATGACAGACATGCACAGCTCCACTGTATAATGACACACACAGCACCACTGTATAATGACACACACAGCCCCACTGTATAACGACACACATGCACGCACAGCCCCACTGTATAATGACACGCACAGCCCCACTGTATGACACACACACACACACACACACACACACAGCCCCACTGTATGACACACACACACAGCCCCACTGTATAATGACACACACACAGCCCCACTGTATAATGACACACACACAGCCCCACTGTATAATGACACACACACGCACAGCCCTACTGTATAATGACAGACACGCACAGCCCCGCTATATGATGACACACACACGCAAAGCCCCACTGTATAATGACACACACGCACAGCCCCACTGTATGACAGGCACATGCACAGCCCCACTGTATAATGACAAACACACACAGCCCCACTGTATAATGACACACACACACAGCCCCACTGTATAATGACACACACGCACAGCCCCACTGTATAATGATATAGCCACACAGCCCCACTGTATAGTGACACACACGTACAGCCCCACTGTATGACACATACACATGCACGGCCCCACTGTATGACACGCACACGCACGCAGCTCACACACACGCAGCTCACACACACACATGCACAGACCCACTGTATAATGACATACCCACACAGCCCCACTGTATAATGACAGGCACACGCACAACCCCACTGTATAATGACAGGCACACGCACAACCCCACTGTATAATGACAGGCACACGCACAACCCCACTGTATAATGACACACACACACCCACAGCCCCACTGTATAATGACATACACACACCCACAGCCCCACTGTATAATGACACACACACACGCACAGCCCCACTGTATAATGACATAGCCACACAGCCCCACTGTATAGTGACACACACGTACAGCCCCACTGTATGACACACACACATGCACGGCCCCACTGTATGACACGCACACGCACGCAGCTCACACACACGCAGCTCACACACACACATGCACAGACCCACTATATAATGACATACCCACACAGCCCCACTGTATAATGACAGGCACACGCACAACCCCACTGTATAATGACAGGCACACGCACAACCCCACTGTATAATGACACACATGCAGCTCACACACACACGCACGCAGCTCTCACACACACACGCACGCAGCTCTCACACACACGCAGCTCACACACACACGCAGCTCACACACACACGCAGCTCACACACACATGCATGCAGCTCACACACGCACGCAGATCACACACACGCACGCAGCTCACACACACGCACGCAGCTCACACGCACGCAGCTCACACACACACGCACGCAGCTCACACACGCAGCTCACACACACAGCTCACACACACACACGCACAGCCCCACTGTATAATGACATACCCACACAGCCCCACTGTATAATGACACACACATGCAGCTCACACACATGCACGCAGCTCACACACACATGCACCTCACACACACACGCACGCAGCTCACACACACACGCACGCAGCTCACACACACACATGCACAGCCCCACTGTATAATGACATACCCACACAGCCCCACTGTATAATGACAGGCACACTCACAAGCCCACTGTATAATGACACACACATGCAGCTCACACACACACATGCACGCAGCTCTCACACACGCACGCACGCAGCTCTCACACACACACGCACGCAGCTCACACACACATGCACGCAGCTCCCACACACACTCACGCAGCTCCCACACACACGCGCGCAGCTCCCACACACACACGCACGCAGCTCCCACACACACGCACGCAGCTCACACACACACGCACGCAGCTCACACACACACATGCACAGCCCCACTGTATAATGACATACCCACACAGCCCCACTGTATAATGACAGGCACACGCACAAGCCCACTGTATAATGACAGGCACACGCACAACCCCACTGTATAATGACACACACACACACACCCACAGCCCCACTGTATAATGACATACACACACCCACAGCCCCACTGTATAATGACACACACACACGCACAGCCCCACTGTATAATGACATAGCCACACAGCCCCACTGTATAGTGACACACACGTACAGCCCCACTTTATGACACACACACATGCACGGCCCCACTGTATGACACGCACACGCACGCAGCTCACACACACATGCACAGACCCACTGTATAATGACATACCCACACAGCCCCACTGTATAATTACAGGCACACGCACAAGCCCACTGTATAATGACACACACATGCAGCTCACACACGTACGCAGCTCTCTCACACACACACACGCAGCTCTCACACACACACACGCAGCTCTCTCATACACACGCACGCAGCTCTCACACACACACGCACGCAGCTCTCACACACACACGCACGCAGCTCACACACACACGCACGCAGCTCACACACACACGCACAGCCCCGCTGTATAATGACAGGCACACGCACAACCCCACTGTATAATGACACACACACGCAGCTCACACACACACGCACACAGCTCACACACACACGCACGCAGCTCACGCACGCAGCTCACACACACGCACGCAGCTCACACACACATGCACGCAGCTCACACACACACGCACGCAGCTCACACACACACATGCACAGCCCCACTGTATAATGACATACCCACACAGCCCCACTGTATAATGACAGGCACACGCACAAGCCCAATGTATAATGACACACGCACGCAGCTCTCACACACACGCACGCAGCTCTCACACACACACGCATGCAGCTCTCACACACACGCACGCAGCTCTCACACACACACAGCTCTCACACACACACGCACGCAGCTCTCACACACACACGCACGCAGCTCTCACACACACACGCACGCAGCTCTCACACACACAAGCACGCAGCTCACACACACACGCACGCAGCTCACACACACGCACGCAGCTCACACACACACACGCACAGCCCCACTGTATAATGACAGGCTCACGCACAACCCCGCTGTATAATGACACACACATGCAGCTCACACACACACACGCACGCATCTCACACACACACGCACGCAGCTCACACACACACGCACGCAGCTCACACACACACGCACGCAGCTCACACACACACATGCACAGCCCCACTGTATAATGACATACCCACACAGCCCCACTGTATAATGACAGGCACACGCCCAAGCTCACTGTATAATGACACACGCACGCAGCTCTCACACACACACGCACGCAGCTCTCACACACACACGCACGCAGCTCTCACACACACACGCACGCAGCTCTCACACACACACGCACGCAGCTCTCACACACACACACGCAGCTCTCACACACACACGCACGCAGCTCTCACACACACACGCACGCAGCTCTCACACACGCACGCACAGAGCCACTGTATAATGACAGGCACACGCACAACCCCACTGTATAATGACACACACATGCAGCTCACACACACACGCACGCAGCTCTCACACACACACACACGCACGCAGCTCTCACACACACACACGCAGCTCACACACACACGCACGCAGCTCTCACACACATGCACGCAGCTCTCACACACGCACGCAGCTCTCACACACACGCATGCACGCACACAGCTCACACACACACGCACGCACGCACACAGCTCACACACACACGCACGCAGCTCACACACACATGCATGCAGCTCACACACACACCAGTTACTTCATACACACACCAGTTACCTCAAACACACACGCACGCAGCTCACACACACATCACACACACCAGTTACCTCATACACACATCACACACTCTCCTCACTCATACACACATCACACACTCTCCTCTGTGGTGCAGGGGCGGCTGATGTCCATGTGCAGCTCTTCAGTTTCTCCGGCTCACAGCTCTGCACTGTCCCGGGCCCCGGCACCTCCCCCGTCTCTCCTTCTCTGCCGCCTGCCGGGATAGCAGATAAGAGCAGGAGAAGCCGGAGCTCCGTGCACACATGGGCCGGTATGCCGGTATGCTGACCTTTCATCTTGGCTGCTGGCTCTCTCCCTCAGAGTGGCAGTGGTGCATAGGAGCTTGCTCATCACATACCCCTGCAGCCTGCATGTCAGGGCTGCTGGCGGGATGACACCACCGCGCACTACAGGTGTCTATGTATTAGTCAGTGCCAGTCCTCCAGCGGCCCTGTGCAGCTGCTTAGACATCGGCCCGGGGGGCATATGCATTTCTGCCACCCAGCCCAGCCCGCCCCTGTCGAGGCCCCACCTTAGCAACTGTACGGTGTATACTCTTTGGCGCCATCGCTCTCATTCTTTAAGTCCAGCTGTCAATTTGCCTCCTACACTTTTCCTTTCATTTTTCCCCATTATGTAGATAGGGGCAAAATTGTTTGGTGAATTGGAAAGCGCGGGGTTAAAATTTCACCTCACAACATAGCCTATGACGCTCTCGGGGTCCAGACGTGTGACTTTGCAAAATTTTGTTGCTGTAGCTGCGACGCTTCCAACACTTTCCCTTTCAATTTTTCCCCATTATGTAGATAGGGGCAAAATTGTTTGGTGAATTGGAACGCGCGGGATTAAAATTTCACCTCACAACGAAGCCTATGACGCTCTCAGGGTCCCGACGTGTGACTGTGCAAAATTTTGTTTCTGTAGCTGCGACGCCTCCAACACTTTTCCTTTCACTTTTTTCCCCATTATGTAGATAGGGGCAAATTTGTTTGGTGAATTGGAAAGCGCGGGGTTAATATTTCACCTCACAACATAGCCTATGACGCTCTCGGGGTCCAGACGTGTGACTGTGCAAAATTTTGTTGCTGTAGCTGCGACGCTTCCAACACTTTTCCTTTCACTTTTTTCCCCATTATGTAGATAGGGGCAAAATTGTTTGGTGAATTGGAACGCGCGGGGTTAAAATTTCGCCTCACAATATAGCCTATGACGCTCTCGGGGTCCAGACGTGTGACTGTGCAAAATTTTGTTTCTGTAGCTGCGACGCCTCCAAAACTTTTCCTTTCACTTTTTTCCCCATTATGTAGATAGGGGCAAAATTGTTTGGTGAATTGGAACGCGCGGGGTTAAAATTTCGCCTCACAATATAGCCTATGATGCTCTCGGGGTCCAGACATGTCACTGTGCAAAATTTTGTTGCTGTAGCTGCGACGCCTCCAACACTTTTCCTTTCACTTTTTCTCCATTATGTAGATAGGGGCAAAATTGTTTGGTGAATTGGAACGCGCGGGGTTAAAATTTCACCTCACAACGTAGCCTATGACGCTCTCAGGGTCCAGACGTGTGACTGTGCAAAATTTTGTGGCTGTAGCTGCAACGGTGCAGATGCCAATCCCGGACATACACACACACATACACACACACACACACATTCAGCTTTATATAGTAGATATATATATCTATAATATAACGCTGGGAGCGTCACTCTGTCCGAAGCCTTTATAGACTGCGCAGGCGCAAGCGCCGGCGCAGTCTGGGCCTCACAGAGTGACGCTCCCGGGAGATCGCGGTGTGCGTTCACACTGAACGCACACCGCGATCTCCAACAGAGAAGCAGGGACCGCCAGGAGGATGAGTATCGGCCATATTCAGCTGTCCTGCATTCCACCGCTGAGCGCCGCCATCTTACCGGTCTTCGGCCTGTGACCTTCAGTTCAAAGAGCACGATGACGCGCTTAATGCGCGCCGGCGCCGCCCTCTGACTGAACAGTCACAGCCAGGAGACCGGGAAGATGGCGGCGCCCAGCGCTGGAATGCAGGACAGGTGAATATAGTAAGTGCTGGGGGGCCTGAGCTGGCGGCGATACCGGCACCTGACCCCCACAGCGTGCCAGTGTCCCCGCCTGCTCAGGCCCCCCAGCACTCGGCGCCGAGCGGGTCAGAGGCAGTATGGGGACGCAGGATGGAGCAGCACATAAGGATGGGGACGCAGGATGGAGCAGCACATAAGGATGGGGACTGTTGTGGATTCTGTTTTTGGGCTCCCTCTGGTGGTTACTGATGGTACTGGATGACTTGTGTTTTCTGCGGTCTCTGGTGTCCACCTGTTCTATCAGGATATGGGAGTTTCCTATTTAACCTGGCTTTCTTGTCATTTCCTCGCCGGCTATCAATGTAATCAGTGTGTCTTGTTACCTCTGCTTCCCGCTTCTGTAAATCTTCAGGACAAGCTAAGTTTTTGATTTTCCTGTTCCTCGTTTTGCTTAATTTTTGTCTTAGTCCAGCTTGCAGATATGTGATTCCTTTTTGCTGGTTGCTCTAGTGGGCTGATATTACTCCTCATGTTCCATGAGTTGGCACATGAGTTCAAGTAATTTCAGGATGGTTTTTTGTAGGGTTTTTCGCTGACCGCGCAGTTCACTTTTGTATCCTCTGCTATCTAGCTGAATCTGTTTTCATAACTACGTATGTGCTTTCCTCTCATTTCACCGTCATTACATGTGGGGGGCTGCTATTTCTGTGGGGTGTTCTCTGGAGGCAAGGGATGTCTGTGTTTCTTCTAATAAGGGAAGTTAGTCCTTCAGCTGGAGCGAGACGTCTAGGATCATCGTAGGCACGTTCCCCGGCTACAGCTAGTTGTGTGTTTAGGTTCAGGATCGCGGTCAGCTCAGTTTCCATCACCCTAGAGCTTGTTTTGTTTTTTGTGCTTGTCCTTTTGTGATCCCCTGCCATTGGGATCATGACAGTATAGCCGGCCCAAAAGTGTATCGTATTGGCTGAAGTAGGAGGAAAAGTAGTCTGAGGAAGTTTTTTTTTTTTTTTTTTTCCCCCTCAGAGTTTGCTGCCTAGCATTAATTGCAGCCTGGCTGCGTCTTACCTCCTCTTAATCCTTGAATGGCTCTGACCTCAGCTGTTTATCATGGACGTCCAGAGTTTGGCTTCCAGCCTGAATAATCTTGCTGCTAAGGTTCAAAATATACAAGATTTTGTTGTACATGCTCCTATGTCTGGACCTAGAATTCCTATCCCAGAGTTTTTTTCTGGAGATAGATCTAGTTTTCTGAATTTTAGGAACAATTGCAAGTTGTTTCTTTCTTTGAAATCTCGCTCCTCTGGAGACCCTGCTCAGCAAGTCAAAATTGTTATATCTTTCCTGCGGGGTGACCCTCAGAATTGGGCATTTGCATTGGCACCAGGGGATCCTGCGTTGCTCAATGTGGATGCGTTTTTTCTGGCATTGGGTTTGCTCTATGAGGAACCTAACCTAGAGATTCAGGCTGAAAAAGCTTTATTGGCTCTCTCTCAGGGGCAAGATGAAGCAGAAATATATTGTCAGAAATTTCGGAAATGGTCGGTGCTTACTCAGTGGAATGAGTGCGCCCTGGCTGCAAGATTCAGAGATGGCCTTTCTGAGGCCATTAAAGATGTTATGGTGGGGTTCCCTGCGCCGACAGGTCTGAATGAGTCTATGACTATGGCTATTCAGATTGACCGGCGTTTACGGGAGCGCAAACCTGTGCACCATTTGGCGGTGTCTTCTGAACAGGCACCTGAGACAATGCAATGTGATAGAATTCAGTCCAGAAGTGAACGGCAAAACTATAGGCGGAAAAATGGGTTGTGTTTTTATTGTGGTGATTCAGCTCATGTTATATCAGCATGCTCTAAACGCACAAAAAAGGTTGATAAGTCTGTTGCCATTAGTACTTTACAGTCTAAGTTCATTCTGTCTGTGACTCTGATTTGTTCATTATCAGCCATTTCCGTCGATGCCTATGTGGATTCAGGCGCTGCCATGAGTCTTATGGATTGGTCATTTGCCAACCGCTGTGGGTTTAGTCTGGAGCCTCTGGAAGTCCCTATTCCTTTGAAAGGAATTGACTCTACACCTTTGGCTATGAACAAACCTCAGTACTGGACACAAGTGACCATGCGTATGACTCCCGTTCATCAGGAGGTGATTCGCTTCCTGGTACTGTATAATTTACATGATGTCTTAGTGCTTGGTCTGCCATGGTTACAAACTCATAACCCAGTCTTGGACTGGAAAACGATGTCTGTGTTAAGCTGGGGATGTCAGGGGGTTCATGATGATGCACCTCCGATTTCTATCGCTTCATCTACTCCTTCTGAGGTTCCTGTATTTTTGTCTGATTATCGGGATGTTTTTGAGGAGTCTAAGCTCAATTCGCTTCCTTCTCACAGGGATTGCGATTGTGCTATAGATTTGATTCCTGGCAGTAAATTTCCTAAAGGACGTTTGTTCAATCTGTCAGTGCCAGAGCATACTGCTATGCGGGATTA
This sequence comes from Ranitomeya imitator, assembly GCF_032444005.1. Taxonomy (NCBI): domain Eukaryota; kingdom Metazoa; phylum Chordata; class Amphibia; order Anura; family Dendrobatidae; genus Ranitomeya; species Ranitomeya imitator. The sequence continues at coordinate 487,768,285 of NC_091287.1, forward strand.
TGTTAATGTTGTGAATTCTGTGGCTGAATTCACTTCTGTGGTCACAAGTGGTATTGCAGTCTCTGGGCTTCCTCCCTCAGGTGTTTTGGTGAGCTCGTTGGCTGCCTTGCTATTTAGCTCCACCTGAGTCTGTCTTCCTTGCTCCTTGTCAATGTTCCAGTGTTGGATCTGAGCTACTGCATCTTTCCTTGGGCCTGCTGCTCTGCTAGATAAGTGCTTCTAGTTTGTTTTCTGTTTTTTCTGTCCAGCTTGCTATTAACTTTTGCTGGAAGCTCTGAGAAGCAAAGGGGTGCACCGCCGTGCTGTTAGTTCGGCACGGTGGGTCTTTTTGCCCCTTTGCGTGGTTTTCGTTTTAGGGTTTTTTGTAGACTGCATAGTTCTCTTTGCTATCCTTGCTCTGTCTAGAATATCGGGCCTCACTTTGCTGAATCTATTTCATTCCTACGTTTGTCTTTTCATCTTGCTAACAGTCATTATATGTGGGGGGCTGCCTATTCCTTTGGGGTATTTCTCTGAGGTAAGTCAGGCTTGTATTTCTATCTTCAGGCTAGTCAGCTCCTCAGGCAGTGCCGAGTTGCATAGGTAGTGATAGGCGCAATCCACTGCTGCTTATAGTTGTGTGAGGATAGATCAGGTACTGCAGTCTACAGAGATTCCACGTCTCAGAGCTCGTCCTATTGTTTTTGGTTATTGCCAGATCTCTGTATGTGCGCTGATTACTGCACGCTGTGTTGCCTGATTGCCAGCCATAACAGTACAAGGAGCCACACCAATGATTCCCAATAGAGGGAAAAAAGAAATCCTGACAGCATTTTTTTTTCTTAGCTCTGTCTTCAGTCTTTTTTTTCCCCTAGACATTAGAGTGCTTCAGGACACAGCTGTGGACATGGATATTCAGGCTCTGTGCTCCTCAATGGATAATCTCGTTGTAAATGTACAAAAGATTCAAGATACTATTGATCAGAAATCGATGCTAGAACCAAGAATTCCGATTCCTGATTTGTTTTTTGGTGACAGAACTAAGTTCCTGAGCTTCAGAAATAATTGTAAGCTATTTTTGGCCTTGAAACCTCATTCTTCTGGTAATCCTATTCAACAGGTTTTGATTATTATTTCTTTTTTGCGCGGCGACCCACAGGACTGGGCGTTTTCTCTTGCACCAGGAGATTCTGCATTGAGTAATGTTGATGCATTTTTCCAGGCGCTGGGATTGCTTTACGATGAGCCTAATTCAGTGGATCAGGCTGAGAAAAATCTGCTGGCTTTATGCCAGGGTCAGGATGATGTAGAAGTATATTGTCAGAAATTTAGGAAGTGGTCAGTACTCACTCTGTGGAATGAATCTGCACTAGCGGCTTTGTTCAGAAAGGGTCTCTCTGAACCTCTTAAGGATGTAATGGTGGGATTTCCTATGCCTGCTGGTTTGAATGAGTCTATGTCCTTGGCCAATCAGATCGGTCGTCGCTTGCGCGAGCGTAAATCTGTGCACCATCTGGCGGTATTGTCTGAGAGTAAACCTGAGCCTATGCAGTGCGACAGGACTATGACTAAAGTAGAACGGCAAGAACACAGACGTCTGAACAGACTGTGTTTCTATTGTGGTGATTCTACTCATGCTATTTCTAATTGTCCTAAGCGCACTAAGCGGTTCGATAGCTCTGCCGTCATTGGTACTGTACAGTCCAAATTCCTTCTGTCCATTACCTTGATATGCTCTTTGTCATCGTATTCTGTCATGGCGTTTGTGGATTCAGGCGCTGCCCTGAATCTGATGGATTTGGATTATGCTAAACGTTGTGGATTTTTCTTGGAGCCTTTGCGGTGTCCTATTCCGTTGAGAGGAATTGATGCTACACCTTTGGCCAAGAATAAGCCTCAGTACTGGGCCCAGCTGACCATGTGCATTGCTCCTGCACATCAGGAAGTTATTCGCTTTCTGGTACTGCATAATTTGCATGATGTGGTCGTGTTGGGGTTGCCATGGCTACAAACCCATAATCCAGTATTGGATTGGAACTCTATGTCGGTAACCAGCTGGGGTTGTCAGGGAGTACATGGTGATGTTCCATTTTTGTCTATTTCGTCATCCATTCCTTCTGACATCCCAGAGTTCTTGTCGGACTTTCATGATGTATTTGATGAGTCCAAGTCTGATGCCCTACCTCCGCATAGGAATTGTGATTGTGCTATCGATTTGATTCCTGGTAGTAAATTCCCTAAGGGTCGTTTATTTAATTTGTCCGTACCTGAACACACCGCTATGCGCAGTTATGTGAAGGAGTCCCTGGAGAAGGGACATATTCGCCCATCGTCGTCACCATTGGGAGCAGGGTTCTTTTTTGTAGCCAAGAAGGATGGTTCGCTAAGACCGTGTATTGATTACCGCCTTCTTAATAAGATCACTGTTAAGTTTCAGTATCCCTTGCCATTGATTTCTGACTTGTTTGCTCGGATTAAGGGGGCTAGTTGGTTTACTAAGATTGATCTTCATGGTGCGTATAATCTGGTGAGAATCAGGCAGGGAGATGAATGGAAAACGGCATTTAATACGCCCGAGGGTCATTTTGAGTATCTGGTGATGCCGTTCGGACTTGCCAATGCTCCATCTGTTTTTCAGTCTTTTATGCATGACATTTTCCGTGAGTATCTGGATAAATTCTTGATTGTTTACTTGGATGACATTTTGATCTTCTCGGATGATTGGGAGTCTCATGTGAAGCAAGTCAGAATGGTTTTCCAGGTACTGCGTGCTAATTCCTTGTTCGTGAAGGGATCAAAGTGTCTCTTCGGTGTGCAGAAAGTTTCATTTTTGGGGTTCATCTTTTCCCCTTCTACTATCGAGATGGATCCGGTTAAGGTTCAGGCTATCCAGGATTGGACTCAGCCGACATCTCTAAAAAGTCTGCAGAAATTCCTGGGCTTTGCTAATTTTTATCGTCGCTTCATCTGTAATTTTTCTAGCATTGCCAGACCATTGACCGATTTGACCAAGAAGGGTGCTGATTTGGTTAATTGGTCTTCTGCTGCCGTGGAAGCTTTTCAGGAGTTGAAGCGTCGTTTTTGCTGTGCCCCTGTGTTGTGTCAACCTGATGTTTCTCTTCCGTTCCAGGTCGAGGTTGATGCTTCTGAGATTGGTGCAGGGGCGGTTTTGTCACAGAGAGGTTCTGGTTGCTCAGTGTTCAAACCATGTGCTTTCTTTTCCAGGAAATTTTCTGCTGCTGAGCGTAATTATGATGTGGGCAACCGAGAGTTGCTGGCCATGAAGTGGGCATTCGAGGAGTGGCGTCATTGGCTTGAGGGTGCTAAGCATCGCGTGGTGGTTTTGACTGATCATAAGAACCTTACTTATCTTGAGTCTGCCAAGCGCTTGAATCCTAGACAGGCCCGTTGGTCGTTATTTTTTGCTCGTTTTGATTTTGTGATTTCATACCTTCCGGGCTCTAAAAATGTGAAGGCGGATGCTCTGTCTAGGAGTTTTGTGCCCGACTCTCAGGGGTTATCTGAGCCGGCGAGTATCCTCAAGGAAGGAGTCATTGTGTCTGCCATCTCCCCTGATTTGCGGAGAGTGTTGCAGAAATTTCAGGCTAATAAACCTGATCGTTGTCCGGCCGAGAAACTGTTCGTCCCTGATAGGTGGACTAGTAAAGTTATCTCTGAACTTCATTGTTCGGTGCTGGCCGGTCATCCAGGAATCTTTGGTACCAGGGAGTTGGTTGCTAGATCCTTCTGGTGGCCATCTCTGTCGCGGGATGTGCGTGCTTTTGTGCAGTCCTGTGGAATTTGTGCTAGGGCTAAGCCCTGCTGTTCACGTGCCAGTGGGTTGCTTTTGCCCTTGCCGGTCCCGAAGAGGCCTTGGACACATATTTCGATGGATTTCATTTCTGACCTTCCCGTTTCTCAAAAAATGTCGGTCATTTGGGTGGTCTGTGATCGCTTTTCTAAAATGGTCCATCTGGTGCCCTTGGTTAAATTGCCTTCCTCCTCTGATTTGGTGCCTTTGTTCTTCCAGCATGTGGTTCGTTTACATGGCATTCCTGAGAATATTGTTTCTGACAGAGGTTCCCAGTTTGTCTCGAGGTTCTGGCGAGCCTTTTGTGGTAGGATGGGCATTGACCTATCTTTCTCCTCGGCCTTCCATCCTCAGACTAATGGCCAGACCGAACGAACCAATCAGACCTTGGAAACATATCTGAGATGTTTTGTTTCCGCTGACCAGGATGATTGGGTGTCATTTTTGCCGTTGGCTGAGTTCGCCCTTAATAATCGGGCCAGCTCGGCTACCTTGGTCTCTCCATTTTTCTGCAATTCTGGGTTCCATCCTCGTTTCTCTTCAGGACAGGTTGAGTCTTCGGACTGTCCTGGTGTGGATTCTGTGGTGGACAGGTTGCAGCAGATCTGGACTCAGGTAGTGGACAATTTGACCTTGTCCCAGGAGAAGGCTCAGCTTTTCGCTAATCGCAGACGCCGTGTGGGACCCCGACTTCGTGTTGGGGATCTGGTTTGGTTATCTTCTCGTCATATTCCTATGAAGGTTTCCTCTCCTAAATTTAAACCTCGTTTTATTGGTCCGTATAGGATTTCTGAGATTCTCAATCCGGTGTCTTTTCGTCTGATCCTCCCAGACTCCTTTTCCATACATAATGTATTCCATAGGTCGTTGTTGAGGAGATACGTGGCACCTATGGTTCCATCTGTGGAGCCTCCTGCCCCTGTTTTGGTGGAGGGGGAATTGGAGTATATTGTGGAGAAGATTTTGGATTCTCGTGTCTCTAGACGGAAACTCCAGTATCTGGTCAAATGGAAGGGTTATGCTCAGGAAGATAATTCCTGGGTTTTTGCCTCTGATGTCCATGCCCCAGATCTTGTTCGTGCCTTTCATGTGGCTCATCCTGGTCGGCCTGGGGGTTCTGGTGAGGGATCGGTGACCCCTCCTCAAGGGGGGGGTACTGTTGTGAATTCTGTGGCTGAATTCACTTCTGTGGTCACAAGTGGTATTGCAGTCTCTGGGCTTCCTCCCTCAGGTGTTTTGGTGAGCTCGTTGGCTGCCTTGCTATTTAGCTCCACCTGAGTCTGTCTTCCTTGCTCCTTGTCAATGTTCCAGTGTTGGATCTGAGCTACTGCATCTTTCCTTGGGCCTGCTGCTCTGCTAGATAAGTGCTTCTAGTTTGTTTTCTGTTTTTTCTGTCCAGCTTGCTATTAACTTTTGCTGGAAGCTCTGAGAAGCAAAGGGGTGCACCGCCGTGCTGTTAGTTCGGCACGGTGGGTCTTTTTGCCCCTTTGCGTGGTTTTCGTTTTAGGGTTTTTTGTAGACTGCATAGTTCTCTTTGCTATCCTCGCTCTGTCTAGAATATCGGGCCTCACTTTGCTGAATCTATTTCATTCCTACGTTTGTCTTTTCATCTTGCTAACAGTCATTATATGTGGGGGGCTGCCTATTCCTTTGGGGTATTTCTCTGAGGTAAGTCAGGCTTGTATTTCTATCTTCAGGCTAGTCAGCTCCTCAGGCAGTGCCGAGTTGCATAGGTAGTGATAGGCGCAATCCACTGCTGCTTATAGTTGTGTGAGGATAGATCAGGTACTGCAGTCTACAGAGATTCCACGTCTCAGAGCTCGTCCTATTGTTTTTGGTTATTGCCAGATCTCTGTATGTGCGCTGATTACTGCACGCTGTGTTGCCTGATTGCCAGCCATAACAGTTAAGGAGTCCTTGGAAAAGGGACATATTCGTCCATCTTCGTCCCCTTTGGGAGCAGGTTTTTTTTTCGTGGCCAAAAAAGATGGTTCCTTGAGGCCTTGTATAGATTACCGTCTTTTGAATAAGATTACAGTCAAATATCAGTATCCTTTGCCATTGTTGACTGATTTGTTCGCTCGCATTAAGGGGGCTAAATGGTTCACTAAGATTTATCTTCGGGGTGCGTATAATCTTGTGCGGATAAAGCAGGGTGATGAGTGGAAAACCGCATTTAATACGCCTGAGGGCCATTTTGAGTATTTGGTGATGCCTTTTGCACTTTCTAATGCTCCTTCTGTCTTCCAGTCCTTTATGCACGATATTTTCCGTGAATATCTGGATAAATTTATGATTGTGTATTTGGATGATGTTTTGGTTTTTTCTGATGACTGGGAGTCCCATGTTCAGCAGGTCAGGAAGGTGTTTCAGGTCCTGCGGGCCAATTCTTTGTTTGTAAAAGGTTCAAAGTGTCTCTTTGGAGTCCAGAAGATCTCTTTTTTGGGGTATATTTTTTCCCCTTCTACTATTGAGATGGATCCCGTCAAGGTTCAGGCTATTTGTGACTGGACGCAGCCTACATCTCTTAAGAGTCTGCAGAAGTTCTTGGGCTTTGCTAATTTTTATCGTCGTTTCATAACTAATTTTTCTAGTGTTGTTAAGCCTTTGACGGATTTGACTAAGAAGGGTGCTGATGTTGCTGATTGGTCTCCTGCGGCTGTGGAGGCCTTTGAGGAACTTTAGCGCCGGTTTTCTTCTGCTCCTGTGTTGCGTCAGCCAGATGTTTCGCTTCCTTTTCAGGTTGAGGTTGATGCTTCCGAGATTGGAGCGGGGGCGGTTTTGTCGCAGAGAAGCTCCAATTGCTCAGTGATGAAGCCATGTGCATTCTTTTCTAGAAAGTTTTCGCCCACTGAGCGGAATTATGATGTTGGTAATCGGGAGCTTTTGGCCATGAAGTGGGCATTTGAGGAGTGGCGTCATTGGCTTGAGGGTGCTAGACATCGTGTGGTGGTCTTGACTGATCACAAAAATCTGATTTACCTTGAGTCTGCCAAGCGTCTGAATCCTAGACAGGCTCGTTGGTCACTGTTTTTCTCCCGTTTCGATTTTGTGGTTTCATACCTGCCAGGTTCAAAGAATGTGAAGGCGGATGCTCTTTCTAGGAGTTTTGTGCCTGACTCCCCTGGAAATTCTGAGCCCACTGGTATCCTTAGGGATGGGGTGATTTTGTCGGCTGTCTCCCCAGACTTGCGACGTGCTTTGCAGGAGTTTCAGGCGGATAAACCTGATCGTTGTCCGCCTGAAAGACTGTTTGTTCCGGATAATTGGACCAGTAGAGTCATCTCCGAGGTCCATTCTTCTGCGTTGGCAGGTCATCCTGGAATATTTGGTACTAGAGACTTGGTGGCCAGGTCTTTTTGGTGGCCTTCCTTGTCGAGGGATGTGCGTTCTTTTGTGCAGTCTTGTGAAGTTTGCGCTCGGGCTAAGCCTTGCTGTTCTCGGGCCAGTGGATTGTTGTCACCTTTGCCTATCCCGAAGAGGCCTTGGACGCACATTTCCATGGACTTTATTTCGGATCTCCCTGTCTCTCAAAAAATGTCCGTCATCTGGGTTGTGTGTGACCGCTTTTCTAAGATGGTTCATCTGGTACCCTTGCCTAAGTTACCTTCCTCCTCTGAGTTGGTCCCTCTTTTTTTTCAGAACGTGGTTCGTTTGCATGGGATTCCGGAGAACATCGTTTCTGACAGGGGATCCCAGTTTGTGTCTAGATTTTGGCGTACGTTCTGTGCTAAGATGGGCATTGATTTGTCCTTTTCGTCTGCATTCCATCCTCAGACGAATGGCCAGACGGAACGAACTAATCAGACCTTGGAAACTTATTTGAGGTGTTTTGTCTCTGCTGATCAGGATGACTGGGTTACCTTTTTGCCGCTTGCCGAATTTGCCCTTAATAATCGGGCTAGTTCTGCTACCTTGGTTTCTCCTTTCTTTTGTAATTCGGGGTTTCATCCTCGTTTTTCCTCTGGTCAGGTGGAGCCTTCTGATTGTCCTGGAGTGGACATGGTGGTGGATAGGTTGCATCAGATTTGGAGTCATGTGGTGGACAATTTGAAGTTGTCCCAGGAGAGGGCTCAGCAGTTTGCTAATCGCCGTCGCCGCGTGGGTCCTCGACTTCGTGTTGGGGACTTGGTGTGGTTGTCTTCTCGTTTTGTTCCTATGAAGGTCTCTTCTCCTAAGTTCAAGCCTCGGTTCATCGATCCCTATAGGATCTTGGAAATTCTTAACCCTGTGTCATTTCGTTTGGATCTCCCGGCATCGTTTGCTATTCATAATGTGTTCCATCGGTCGTTGTTGCGGAGGTATGAGGTACCTGTTGTTCCTTCGCTTGAACCTCCTGCTCCGGTGCTGGTGGAGGGAGAATTGGAGTATGTTGTGGAGAAGATCTTGGATTCTCGTGTTTCCAGACGGAAACTCCAATATTTGGTCAAGTGGAAGGGTTATGGTCAGGAGGATAATTCTTGGGTGGTTGCCTCTGATGTTCATGCTGCTGATTTGGTTCGTGCATTTCATAGGGCTCATCCTGGTCGCCCTGGTGGTTCTCGTGAGGGTTCGGTGACCCCTCCTCAAGGGGGGGTACTGTTGTGGATTCTGTTTTTGGGCTCCCTCTGGTGGTTACTGATGGTACTGGGTGACTTGTGTTTTCTGCGGTCTCTGGTGTCCACCTGTTCTATCAGGATATGGGAGTTTCCTATTTAACCTGGCTTTCTTGTCATTTCCTCGCCGGCTATCAATGTAATCAGTGTGTCTTGTTACCTCTGCTTCCCGCTTCTGTAAATCTTCAGGACAAGCTAAGTTTTTGATTTTCCTGTTCCTCGTTTTGCTTAATTTTTGTCTTAGTCCAGCTTGCAGATATGTGATTCCTTTTTGCTGGTTGCTCTAGTGGGCTGATATTACTCCTCATGTTCCATGAGTTGGCACATGAGTTCAAGTAATTTCAGGATGGTTTTTTGTAGGGTTTTTCGCTGACCGCGCAGTTCACTTTTGTATCCTCTGCTATCTAGCTTTAGCGGGCCTCATTTTGCTGAATCTGTTTTCATAACTACGTATGTGCTTTCCTCTCATTTCACCGTCATTACATGTGGGGGGCTGCTATTTCTGTGGGGTGTTCTCTGGAGGCAAGAGAGGTCTGTGTTTCTTCTAATAAGGGAAGTTAGTCCTTCGGCTGGAGCGAGACGTCTAGGATCATCGTAGGCACGTTCCCCGGCTACAGCTAGTTGTGTGTTTAGGTTCAGGATCGCGGTCAGCTCAGTTTCCATCACCCTAGAGCTTGTTTTGTTTTTTGTGCTTGTCCTTTTGTGATCCCCTGCCATTGGGATCATGACAGGGGACGCAGGATGGAGCAGCACATAAGGATGGGGACGCAGGATGGAGCAGCACATAAGGATGGGGACGCAGGATGGGAGCAGCACATAACAGGATGGGGACGCAGGATGGAGCAGCACATGACAGAATGGGGACGCAGGATGGAGCAGCACATAAGGATGGGGACGCAGGATGGAGCAGCAATAAGGATGGGGACGCAGGATGGAGCAGCACATAAGGATGGGGACGCAGGATGGAGCAGCACATAAGGATGGGGACGCAGGATGGAGCAGCACATAAGGATGGGGACGCAGGATGGAGCAGCACATAAGGATGGGGACGCAGGATGGAGCAGCACATAAGGATGGGGACGCAGGATGGAGCAGCACATAAGGATGGGGACGCAGGATGGAGCAGCACATAAGGATGGGGACGCAGGATGGAGCAGCACATAAGGATGGGGACGCAGGATGGAGCAGCACATAACAGGATGGGGACGCAGGATGGAGCAGCACATAACAGGATGGGGACGCAGGATGGAGCAGCACATGACAGGATGGGGACGCAGGATGGAGCAGCACATAAGGATGGGGACGCAGGATGGAGCAGCACATAAGGATGGGGATGCAGGATGGAGCAGCACATGACAGGATGGGGACGCAGGATGGAGCAGCACATAAGGATGGGGACGCAGGATGGAGCAGCACATAAGGATGGGGACGCAGGATGGAGCAGCACATGACAGGATGGGGACGCAGGATGGAGCAGCACATAAGGATGGGGACGCAGGATGGAGCAGCACATAAGGATGGGGACGCAGGATGGAGCAGCACATAACAGGATGGGGACGCAGGATGGAGCAGCACATGACAGGATGGGGACGCAAGATGCAGCAGCACATGGCAGGATGGGGACGCAGGATGGAGCAGCACATGACAGGATGGGGACGCAGGATGGAGCAGCACATGATAGGATGGGGACGCAGGATGGAGCAGCACATAAGGATGGGGTCGCAGGATGGGTGCAGCGCATGACAGGATGGGGACGCAGGATGGGAGCAGCGCATGACAGGATGGGGACGCAGGATGGGAGCAGCACATGACAGGATGGGGACGCAGGATGGGAGCAGCGCATGACAGGATGGGGACGCAGGATGGGAGCAGCACATGACAGGATGGGGACGCAGGATGGGAGCAGCGCATGACAGGATGGGGACGCAGGATGGAGCAGCACATGACAGGATGGGGACGCAGGATGGAGCAGCACATGATAGGATGGGGACGCAGGATGGAGCAGCACATAAGGATGGGGTCGCAGGATGGGTGCAGCGCATGACAGGATGGGGACGCAGGATGGGAGCAGCGCATGACAGGATGGGGACGCAGGATGGGAGCAGCGCATGACAGGATGGGGACGCAGGATGGGAGCAGCGCATGACAGGATGGGGACGCAGGATGGGAGCAGCGCATGACAGGATGGGGACGCAGGATGGGAGCAGCGCATGACAGGATGGGGACGCAGGATGGGAGCAGCGCATGACAGGATGGGGACGCAGGATGGGAGCAGCACATGACAGGATGGGGACGCAGGATGGGAGCAGCGCATGACAGGATGGGGACGCAGGATGGGAGCAGCACATGACAGGATGGGGACGCAGGATGGGAGCAGCGCATGACAGGATGGGGACGCAGGATGGAGCAGCACATGACAGGATGGGGACGCAGGATGGAGCAGCACATGATAGGATGGGGACGCAGGATGGAGCAGCACATAAGGATGGGGTCGCAGGATGGGTGCAGCGCATGACAGGATGGGGACGCAGGATGGGAGTAGCGCATGACAGGATGGGGACGCAGGATGGAGCAGCGCATGACAGGATGGGGAAGCAGGATGAGAGCAGCACATGACAGAATGGAGGTGCAGGATGGAGCAGCACATGACAGGATGGGGACGCAGGATGGGAGCAGCGCATGACAGGATGGGGATGCAGGATGGAGCAGCGCATGACAGGATGGGGACGCAGGATGGGAGCAGCACATGACAGAATGGAGGCGCAGGATGGAGCAGCACATGACAGGATGGGGACACAGGATGGAGCAGCGCATGACAGGATGGGGACGCAGGATGGAGCAGCTCATGACAGGATGGGGACGCAGGATGGAGCAGCACATACCAGGATGGAGACCATATACCAATATAAATGCTCGCCACCCGGGCGTAGAACGGGTTCAATAGCTAGTACATATATATATATATATATATATATACAGTTAGGGCCAGAAATATTTGGACAGTGACACAATTTTCGCGAGTTGGGCTCTGCATGCCACCACATTGGATTTGAAATGAAACCTCTACAACAGAATTCAAGTGCAGATTGTAACGTTTAATTTGAAGGGTTGAACAAAAATATCTGATAGAAAATGTAGGAATTGTACACATTTCTTTACAAACACTCCACATTTTAGGAGGTCAAAAGTAATTGGACAAATAAACATAACCCAAACAAAATATTTTTATTTTCAATATTTTGTTGCAAATCCTTTGGAGGCAATCACTGCCTTAAGTCTGGAACCCATGGACATCACCAAACGCTGGGTTTCCTCCTTCTTAATGCTTTGCCAGGCCTTTACAGCCGCAGCCTTCAGGTCTTGCTTGTTTGTGGGTCTTTCCGTCTTAAGTCTGGATTTGAGCAAGTGAAATACATACTCAATTGGGTTTAGATCTGGAGATTGACTTGGCCATTGCAGAATGTTCCACTTTTTGGCACTCATGAACTCCTGGGTAGCTTTGGCTGTATGCTTGGGGTCATTGTCCATCTGTACTATGAAGCGCCGTCCAATCAACTTTGCAGCATTTGGCTGAATCTGGGCTGAAAGTATATCCCGGTACACTTCAGAATTCATCCGGCTACTCTTGTCTGCTCTTATGTCATCAATAAACACAAGTGACCCAGTGCCATTGAAAGCCATGCATGCCCATGCCATCACGTTGCCTCCACCATGTTTTACAGAGGATGTGGTGTGCCTTGGATCATGTGCCGTTCCCTTTCTTCTCCAAACTTTTTTCTTCCCATCATTCTGGTACAGGTTGATCTTTGTCTCATCTGTCCATAGAATACTTTTCCAGAACTGAGCTGGCTTCTTGAGGTGTTTTTCTGCAAATTTAACTCTGGCCTGTCTATTTTTGGTATTGATGAATGGTTTGCATCTAGATGTGAACCCTTTGTATTTACTGTCATGGAGTCTTCTCTTTACTGTTGACTTAGAGACAGATACACCTACTTCACTGAGAGTGTTCTGGACTTCAGTTGATGTTGTGAACGGGTTCTTCTTCACCAAATTAAGTATGCGGCGATCATCCACCACTGTTGTCATCCGTGGACGCCCAGGCCTTTTTGAGTTCCCAAGCTCACCAGTCAATTCCTTTTTTCTCAGAATGTACCCAACTGTTGATTTTGCTACTCCAAGCATGTCTGCTATCTCTCTGATGGATTTTTTCTTTTTTTTCAGCCTCAGGATGTTCTGCTTCACCTCAATTGAGAGTTCCTTTGACCGCATGTTGTCTGCTCACAGCAACAGCTTCCAAATGCAAAACCACACACCTGGAATCCACCCCTGACCTTTTAACTACTTCATTGATTACAGGTTAACGAGGGAGACGCCTTCAGAGTTAATTGCAGCCCTTAGAGTCCATTGTCCAATTACTTTTGGTCCCTTGAAAAAGAGGACGCTATGCATTACAGAGCTATGATTCCTAAACCCTTTCTCCGATTTGGATGTGGAAACTATCATATTGCAGCTGGGAGTGTGCACTTTCAGCCCATATTATATATATAATTGTATTTCTGAACATGTTTTTGTAAACAGCTAAAATAACAAAACTTGTGTCACTGTCCAAATATTTCTGGCCCTAACTGTATATATATATATATATATGTCAGTGAGACACATATATGTATATATATTAATATTTCATACAGGGCTAGATAGGAGAAAAGCCGGTAATTCAATTGCCGGCTTTTCCTATCTCCTTCTCACACCCGACATGATATGAGACATGGTTTACATACAGTAAACCATCTCATAGCCATTTTTTTGTGCATATTCCACACTACTAATGTTAGTAGTGTGTATGTGCAAAATTTGGGTGCTCTAGCTATTAAATTAAAGGGCTAAATTGCGGGAAAAATTGGCATGGGCTCCCACGCAATTTTCTCCGCCAGAATGGTAAAGCCAGTGACTGAGGGCAGATATTAATAGCCTGGAGAGGGTCCATGGTTATTGGCCCCCCCTGGCTAAAAACATCTGCCCCCAGCCATCCCAGAAAAGGCACATCTGGAAGATGCGCCTATTCTGGCACTTTGCCACTCTCTTCACATTCCCGTGAAGCGGTGGGACATGGGGCAATGAAGGGTTAATGTCACCTTGCTATTGTAAGGTGACATTAACCCAGATTAATAATGGAGAGGCGTCACTTATGACACCTATCCATTATTATTCCAATAGTATGAAATGGTTAAAAAAACACACACACATTATTACAAAGTATTTTAATGAAATAAATACACAGGTTGTTGTAATATTTTATTATACTGGTAATCCACCTGAAGACCCTTGTCACCTGAAACAAATGTAAACAAAACAAACAACAATATTCTATACCTTCCGACGATCAGTCTCGTCCAACGCTGTAAATCCATCTTAAAGGGTTAGCTAATTTTACAAGCAGAAGCCTGCTAATGCAGCCGCCCCTACCTGTAAAAACCCGGTGAATGAATGGAATGTAGGTGAATGACCTGTAGTTACCTCGAGTTGTGGTGATTCGCCCTCTGCTGGATGTCCTCATATGAACTCGAGCCTGGAAACTTTTCAGAATATTTTCCCAGGCTCGAGTTCATATGAGGATATCTAGCTGAGGGCGCATCACTGCAACTCGAGGTAACTACAGGTCATTCAACTACATTCCATTCACCGGGTTTTTACAGGCAGGGGCGGCTGCATTAGCAGGCTTCTGCTTGTAAAATTAGTTAACCCTTTCAGATGGATTTACAGCGTGGGACAAGACTGATCGTCGGAAGGTATGGAATATTGTTGTTTGTTTTGTTTACATTTGTAGTGGGTCCTAGGTCTGTGTGCTTAGGTCGCGCGTGCGCTCGCTCCCGGTCTCTTAAAGAGACAGCGCACATTTTCCAAAAGGCGCTTCTGACCAATGGCGTGTTAGTGATTACTATTTCTAGCCCCTCCACCATAGGGAGGGTGCCGGAGAAACAAGTATCCTCATTTGCTAACTTCCAGCTCCTGCTAGCATGTGCTTCTGTTTCTGAAGTCTCTGTTAGTGCTCCGCTTTCACTGTTTGTCTCCACAGACTATCTGCTACCCGTTACCTGGCTTTCCTGGACGATCTCCAATCTGCTTACTCCAGTTCCGTCTCGTCCCGCCATTCACTCACCTGAACCTCAGGACAAAATAGTGATGAAAGAATGGTTGTAGATGACGAGGAAAAAGCTAACATATTAAACACCTTCTTCTCCACGGTATTCACGGTGGAAAATGAAATGCTAGGTGAAATCCCAAGAAACAATGAAAACCCTATATTGAGGGTCACCAATCTAACCCAAGAAGAGGTGCGAAACCGGCTAAATAAGATTAAAATAGATAAATCTCCGGGTCCGCATGGCATACACCCACGAGCACTAAGAGAACTAAGTAATGTAATAGATAAACCATTATTTCTTATTTTTAGGGACTCTATAGCGACGGGGTCTGTTCCGCAGGACTGGCGCATAGCAAATGTGGTGCCAATATTCAAAAAGGGCTCTAAAAGTGAACCTGGAAATTATAGGCCAGTAAGTCTAACCTCTATTGTTGGTAAAATATTTGAAGGGTTTCTGAGGGATGTTATTCTGGATTATCTCAATGAGAATAACTGTTTAACTCCATATCAGCATAGGTTTATGAGAAATCGCTCCTGTCAAACCAATCTAATCAGTTTTTATGAAGAGATAAGCTATAGGCTGGACCACGGTGAGTCATTGGACGTGGTATATCTCGATTTTTCCAAAGCGTTTGATACCGTGCCGCACAAGAGGTTGGTACACAAAATGAGAATGCTTGGTCTGGGGGAAAATGTGTGTAAATGGGTTAGTAACTGGCTTAGTGATAGAAAGCAGAGGGTGGTTATAAATGGTATAGTCTCTATCTGGGTCGCTGTGACCAGTGGGGTACCGCAGGGGTCGGTATTGGGACCTGTTCTCTTCAACATATTCATTAATGATCTGGTAGAAGGTTTACACAGTAAAATATCGATATTTGCAGATGATACAAAACTATGTAAAGCAGTTAATACAAGAGAAGATAGTATTCTGCTACAGATGGATCTGGATAAGTTGGAAACTTGGGCTGAAAGGTGGCAGATGAGGTTTAACAATGATAAATGTAAGGTTATACACATGGGAAGAAGGAATCAATATCACTATTACACACTGAACGGGAAACCACTGGGTAAATCTGACAGGGAGAAGGACTTGGGGATCCTAGTTAATGATAAACTTACCTGGAGCAGCCAGTGCCAGGCAGCAGCTGCCAAGGCAAACAGGATCATGGGGTGCATTAAAAGAGGTGTGGATACACATAATGAGAGCATTATACTGCCTCTGTACAAATCCCTAGTTAGACCGCACATGGAGTACTGTGTCCAGTTTTGGGCACCGGTGCTCAGGAAGGATATAATGGAACTAGAGAGAGTACAAAGGAGGGCAACAAAATTAATAAAGGGGATGGGAGAACTACAATACCCAGATAGATTAGCGAAATTAGGATTATTTAGTCTAGAAAAAAGACGACTGAGGGGCGATCTAATAACCATGTATAAGTATATAAGGGGACAATACAAATATCTCGCTGAGGATCTGTTTATACCAAGGAAGGTGACGGGCACAAGGGGGCATTCTTTGCGTCTGGAGGAGAGAAGGTTTTTCCACCAACATAGAAGAGGATTCTTTACTGTTAGGGCAGTGAGAATCTGGAATTGCTTGCCTGAGGAGGTGGTGATGGCGAACTCAGTCGAGGGGTTCAAGAGAGGCCTGGATGTCTTCCTGGAGCAGAACAATATTGTATCATACAATTATTAGGTTCTGTAGAAGGACGTAGATCTGGGGATTTATTATGATGGAATATAGGCTGAACTGGATGGACAAATGTCTTTTTTTCGGCCTTACTAACTATGTTACTATGTTACTATGTTATGTTACCGCTGGAACCAGCTTCTACCCATACCCCCGGTACCCACCGGTTAGGTCTACGTCACCTGCTAACCCCGCTTGTCCATCTGTCCTGCTGGGTCAGCTACCACGAGTCCGGGGTCTAACTGGAGGTAGCACCCGTGTCCCCCAGGTATCCCATTCTGACCCTGTTCGAGGGGTCTTATCACGGGTGTCTGGGGATCACTTAGTCACAGCCCCTATGGAGCCCCCCGGACCATGGTCCAGAGGTTCAACGTTTAATTACAATAAAAGCGAATGTGAACTTCACCATCTGTGCCTCCGTTTCCATTCATTACATCTTTTATACTGATAACAAGTTCAAACAGGTGCCATTACTACAGGTAACAATTGAAGGGCAGATGCGCCTCTTAAAGAAGTTGTTACAGGTCTGTGAGAGCCAGAAATCTTGCATGTTTTAGGTGACCAAATACTTATTTTCCACCATAATTTTCAAAATAAATCTTGCCAAATCAGACAAGGTGATTTTCTGGATTTGTTTTTTCAATTTTGACTCTCATACTTGTAGTCTACCTATGATGTCAATTACAGGCCTCTCTCATGTTTTTAAGTGGGAGAACTTGCACAATTGGTGGCTGACTAAATACTTTTTCCCCCCACTGTGTATAATAGTATAATATATATATACTGTATAAATATATATATATATATATTAGATGGTGGCCCGATTCTAGCGCATCGGGTATTCTAGAATCTGTATGTAGTTTATTTGTGAAGATTTCAGTATAATGCAATGAATACACAGGATTCGGCCGGCCGGGTGTGACCAATTAGCGAAGCGTGGTTCAAATCCTGTGCCAATTCGCGTCCGGACTGCGTCTGTCACTGATTGCTTGCGGCCGGCCGGGCGCGACCAATCAGTGAAGCCAGGGCGAGCTCCAGGCTTTTGAGGGCCCTGGGCGAAAGTGTCTCACAGCCCACGCAGCATATAACACAGCCCACATAGTATATAGCAAAGCCACGTAGTATATAGCACAGCCACGTAGTATATAGCACAGCTACGTAGTATATAACACAGCCACATAGTATATAGCACAGCCACAAAGTATATTGCACAGCCACGTAGTATATAGCATAGCCACGTAGTAAGTAGCACAGCCACGTAGTATATAGCACAGCTGCGTAGTATATAGCACAGCCACATAGTATATTGCACAGCCACGTGGTATATTGCATGGCCACATAGTTTATAGCACAGCCACGTAGTATATAGCACAGCCCACATAGTATATTGCACAGCCACATAGTATATTGCACAGCCACGTAGTATATAGCACAGCCACTTAGTGTATTGCACAGCCACGTAGTATATAGCACAGCCCACATAGTGTATAGCACAGCCCACGTAGTATAAAGCACAGCCCACGTACTATATAATACAGCCACGTAGTATATAGTACAGCCACGTAGTATATTGCACAGCGACGTAGTATATAACACAGCCACATAGTATATAGCACAGCCCAATATAGTAAATAACAGAGCCCACATAGTATATAACACAGCCACATAGTATGTTGCACAGCCACATAGTATATTGCACAGCCACGTAGCATATAGCACAGCCCACGTAGTATATAGCACAGCGACATAGTATATAACATAGCCCACGCAGTATATAACACAGCCCACGCAGTATATAACATAGCCCACATAGTATATAACACAGCCCACGTAGTATATAGCAATGTGGGCACCATATCCCTGTTAAAAAAAGAATTAAAATAAAAATAGTTATATACTCACCTTCCGGTGGCCTCCGGATCCAGCCCAGGCCTTTAGCAATGCTCCTCGCGACGCTCCGTTCACAGTAATGCCTTGCGGCAATAGCCCGTGATGATGTAGCAGTCATCTGAGGTCATTGCCGCAATGCATTCTTGGGACTGGAGCGGCGCGAGGAGCGGGAAAGGCTGGTGCGGACACCGGAAGGTGAGAATATAATGATTTTTTTTATATTATTATTTTTAACATTATATGTTTTTACTATTGATGTTTTTACTATTGATGCTAAATAAATCTTGCCAAATCAGGCAACTTGCACAATTGGTGGCTGAATAAATACTTTTTTCCCCACTGTATGTAACTGAAAAAAAAATCATCAACCATCCAGAGCGAATGATAGTCGGGTGGAAGAGAAAATGCCCAGTCTTGATGGTCACCGTGAAGCTTATAGCTTACAGGCCTCCTTGAACACAACAGACTTGTCTCGGCCCCCTCGGGGGTGCATTATACTGCTATGGGGGTGCATTATACTGCTATATATGACTATGGGGATGCATTATACTACTATGGAGGTGCATTACACTACTATGAAGTGCATTATACTACTATGTAGTGCATTATACTACTATATATGACTTTGGGGCTGCATTAGAGTACTATGGGGGTGCATTATACTACTATGAGGTGCATTATACTACTCTATATGACTATGGAGGTGCATTATACTACTATGAGGTGCATTATACTACTCTATATGACTATGGGGTGCATTATACTACTATGGGGGTGCATTATACTACTATGGGGGTGCATTATACTACTGTGAGGTGCATTACAGTACTAGGGTGGTGCATTATACTACTATGGGGGTGCATTATACTTCTATGGGGTACATTATACTACTATATATGACTTTGGGGGTGCATTATATTACTATGGGGTACAATATACTACTATCAGGGTGCATTATACTACTATAGGGGTGTATGATGCTACTATAAGGGTGCATTACACTACTATGGGGGTGAATTATACTACTATATATGACTATGGGGGTGCATTATATTACTATGGGGTGCAATATACTGCTATGGGGGTGCATTATACTACTATATATGACTATGGAGGTACATTATACTACCATGGCGGTGCATTATACTATTATATGACTATGGGGGTGCATTATACTAGTATATATAACTATGGGAGTGCATTATACTATTATGGGGGTACATTATACTACTATGGGGGTGCATTATACTGCTATATATGACTATGGTGTGCATTATACTACTATGGGGTGCATTATACTGCTATATATATCACTATGGGGTGATTTAAACTAGTATATATAAATATGGGGGTGCATTATACTTTATGACTATGGGGTTGCATTGTACTATTATTTATGACTATGGGGGTGAATTATACTACTATATATGACTATGGGATGCATTATACTATTATGGATGACTATGGGGTGCATTATACTACTATGGATGACTTTGGGTGCAGTATGGAGAGACATGGGGGTAATATCAATAGACATGAGGCAGAATGGGAGGACACATGGGGTCCAGGAGTGGAGGACACATGGGGTCTAGGATGAGAGGGTATGTGGGTTCAATAATGGGAGGACACGTGGAGTCCAGAATGGGAGGACACTTGGGAGCAGGATGTGGGATATTATTACTGTAGGGGCTAATTAAAGGATATTATTTTTGAGGATACTGCTTTCAGTGTGGGGGAGGAGACGTCCTGTTACTGTGCAGGGCAACACAGCTGCTTTTTTCTTCCTTTGGTGTAGTGTAGAGATTGGGGAAAAGTTGTGGAATGTGCTCTAGATAACTGTGTCATTTTCTGCAGAGACGAGTGCAGGCTGGAAGAAGTGATGGTGATCTGGGCTGGATGAAGATGAAGGACTTCAACTAGAGACATCACCGGTGAGTCAGTGTGATACCTGTACACTGACACTATACACTGTATAATATATAGAGGTCCGGTGTATAATGTCACTGGTGATCACTGTATTACCTGTGCAGTTACACTATATACAGAGCTCCTGTGTATAATGTCCCTGGTGATCACTGTATTACTTGTACACTGACACTATATACATAGCTCCTGTGTATAATGTCACTGGTGATCACTGTATTACCTGTACTCTATATACAGAGCTCCTGTGTATAATGTCAATGGTAATCACTGTATTATCTGTACCCTGACACTATATACAGTAATATGTGGTCCGGCCATGCTGTGGCCGTATTTGTCCCTTCTATGTGGTATTATTCGGTCACTGTATAGTGGTAACATGTGGTCCGGCCATGGTCTGGTGGTATTTGTCTCAACAACAGGAAAAGGCTGGGGAAGCCCATACACTAGGAAAGGGGGGAGTGGAGACCCCCAGGCAGATCTGACAACACCCTGTCTGTCCTAATGTCCCTAAATAGGTTCCACACCTATCGCCAAGCAGGAACCTAATCTCTGACTGCCCCTAGCGATAGACCCTGGATTGGGAGGGGATGGGATGTGTGCTAGTCAGCCCCCACTGCAACTAAAGACAAAGCAGGAAAACAAACGAGGGAATACACTTAACATGAGATGATACACGAGAGCTCACACCCACAATTCTCCAAGTGAACTCCAAGAAGAGACTAGTCGACTTCTAGTACTTCCAACCAGATAGAGGTAAATAAAGCTAACACCAGCGCATTGCTGAAGGGACTCTGCGTATTTAAACATCTAGCAAGGGTGTGTCAATAAGCAGCAGAAGGTGGTTCTAAAGGGAGAAGGATATCACTCCACACAGAGGTGAAAATCAAGAAGGTGCTTGCAAAGCCAAGCGAGATGACCTTCTATGGCCGGATCCAAAATGACTGTCTGTCTCACCTGGCACACCCGTGACAATTTGTCTCTTGTTTGTGGTAATATTTGGTAACTATGTGGTGGTAATATGTGGTATGGCCACGGTGTGACGGTATTTGTCCATTGTATGTGGTATTAATGGTCATTTAAAAAAATGGATGTGACACATTCCCTTAACCCCTTCCCGACCCATGACGCCACGTAGGCGTCATGAAAGTCGGTGCCAATCCGACCCATGACGCCTATGTGGCGTCATGGAAAGATCGCGTCCCTGCAGATCCGGTGAAAGGGTTAACTCCCATTTCACCCGATCTGCAGGGACAGGCGGAGTGGTAGTTTAGCCCAGGGGGGGTGGCTTCACCCCCTCGTGGCTACGATCGCTCTGATTGGCTGTTGAAAGTGAAACTGCCAATCAGAGCGATTTGTAATATTTCACCTATTATAACGGGTGAAAT
Organism: Ranitomeya imitator; assembly: GCF_032444005.1. NCBI lineage: Eukaryota > Metazoa > Chordata > Amphibia > Anura > Dendrobatidae > Ranitomeya > Ranitomeya imitator. The sequence goes on from NC_091287.1 coordinate 487,789,706, forward strand.
ATTACAATCCAGCCATGGCCGATGCTGAAATATCATCGGCCATGGCTGGAAATACTAATGTGCCCCCACCCCACCCCACCGATTGCCCCCCCAGCCCCCCGATCTGGCCGGTACACTGCTCCGGCTCCCCTCCGTCCAGTGCTCCGCTCCCCCCTGTGCTCTTGTCCGCTCCCCCCGTGCTCCAATCACCCCCCCGTGCTCCAATCACCCCCCCTGCACTCCGATCCACCCCCCCCCCCCGGTGCTCTGTTCCACCCCCCGTGCTCCGTTCCAGCCCCCCCGTGCTCCGTTCCACGCCCCCCGTGCTCCGTTCCACCCCTCCCGCGCTCCGATTCCCCCCCCCCGTGCTCCGATCCCCCTCCCCGTGGTCCCCCCCCACCCCATCATACTTACCGATCCAGCCGGGGTCCCGTCCGTCTTCTCCCTGGGCGCCGCCATCTTCCAAAATGGCGGGCGCATGCGCAGTGCGCCCGCCGAATCTGCCGGCCGGCAGATTCGTTCCAAAGTGCATTTTAATCACTGAGATAGATTATATCTCAGTGATCAAAATAAAAAAAATAATAAATGACCCCCCCCCCCCCCTTTGTCACCCCCATAGGTAGGGACAATAAAAAAATAAAGAAATTTTTTTTTTCCACTAATGTTAGAATAGGGTTAGGGGTAGGGTTAGGGTTAGGGGTAGGGTTAGGGGTAGGGTTAGGGGTAGGGGTAGGGTTAGGGGTAGGGTTAGGGGTAGGGTTAGGGTTAGGGGTAGGGTTAGGGGTAGGGTTAGGGCTAGGGTTAGGGGTAGGGTTAGGGGTAGGGTTAGGGTTAGGGGTAGGGTTAGGGGTAGGGTTAGGGGTAGGGTTAGGGTTTCGGTATGTGCACACGTATTCTGGTCCTCTGCGGATTTTTCCGCTGCGGATTTGATAAATCCGCAGTGCTAAATGGCTGCGGATTTATGGCGGATTTACCGCGGTTTTTCTGCGCATTTCACTGCGGTTTTACAACTGCGATTTTCTATTTGAGCAGTTGTAAAACCGCTGCGGAATCCGCACAAAGAAGTGACATGCTGCGGAATGTAAACCGCTGCGTTTCCGTGCAGTTTTTCCGCAGCATGGGCACAGCGATTTTTGTTTCCCGTAGGTTTACATTGAACTGTAAACTCATGGGAAACTGCTGCGGATCTGCAGCGTTTTCCGCAGCGTGTGCACATACCTTTAGAATTAGGCTATGTGCACACGGTGCGGATTGGCGGCTGCGGATTCGCAGCAGTGTTCCATCAGGTTTACAGTACCATGTAAACATATGAAAAACCAAATCCGCTGTGCCCATGGTGCGGAAAATACCGCGCGGAAACGCTGCGTTGTATTTTCCGCAGCATGTCAATTCTTTGTGCGGATTCCGCAGCGTTTTACACCTGTTCCTCAATAGGAATCCGCAGGTGAAATCCGCACAAAAAACACTGGAAATCCGCGGAAAATCCGCAGGTAAAACGCAGTGCCTTTTACCCGCCGATTTTTCAAAAATGGTGCGGAAATATCTCACACGAATCCGCAACGTGGGCACATAGCCTTAGGGTTAGGGTTGGAATTAGGGTTGTGGTTAGGGGTGTGTTGGGGTTAGGGTTGTGATTAGGGTTATGGCTACAGTTGGGATTAGGGTTAGGGGTGTGTTGGGGTTAGTGTTGGAGGTAGAATTGAGGGGTTTCCACTGTTTAGGCACATCAGGGGTCTCCAAACGCAACATGGCGCCACCATTGATTCCAGCCAATCTCGTATTCAAAAAGTCAAATGGTGCTCCCTCACTTCCGAACCCTGACATGTGCCCAAACAGTGGTTTACCCCCACATATGGGGTATCAGTGTACTCAGGACAAACTGCGCAACAATTACTGGGGTCCAATTTCTCCTGTTACCCTTGTGAATCAAAAAAAATGCTTGCTAAAACATAATTTTTGAGGAAAGAAAAATGATTTTTTATTTTCACGGCTCTGCGTTGTAAACGTCTGTGAAGCACTTGGGGGTTCAAAGTGCTCACCACATATCTAGATAAGTTCCTTGGGGGGTCTAGTTTCTAAAATGGGGTCACTTGTGGGGGTTTCTACTGTTTAGGCACACCAGGGGCTCTGCAAACGCAACGTGACACCCGTAGACCATTCCATCAAAGTCTGCATTTCAAAAGTCACTACTTCCCTTCTGAGCCCCGACGTGTGCCCAAACAGTGGTTTACCCCCACTCATGGGGTATCAGCGTACTCAGGAGAAACTGGACAACAACTTTTGGGGTCCAATTTCTCCTGTAACCCTTGGGAAAATAAAAAATTCTGGGCTAAATAATTATTCTTGAGGAAAGAAAACGTATTTATTATTTTCACGGCTCTGCATTATAAACTTCTATGAAGCACTTGGGGGTTCAAAGTGCTCACCACACATCTAGATAAGTTCGTTTCGGGGTCTAGTTTCCAAAATGGGATCACTTGTGGGGGGTTTCTACTGTTTAGGCACATCAGGGGCTCTGCAAACGCAACGTGACGCCCGCAGAGCATTCCATCAAAGTCTGCATTTCAAAACGTCACTACTTCACTTCCGAGCCTCGGCATGTGCCCAAACAGTGGTTTACCCCCACATATGGGGTATCAGCGTACTCAGGAGAAACTGGACAACAATTTTTGGGGTCCAATTTCTTCTGTAACCCTTGGGAAAATAAAACATTCTGGGCTAAATAATTATTTTTGAGGAAAGAAAACGTATTTATTATTTTCACGGCTCTGCATTATAAACTTCTATGAAGCACTTGGGGGTTCAAAGTGCTCACCACACATCTAGATAAGTTCCTTTGGGGGTCTAGTTTCCAAAATGGGATCACTTGTGGGGGGTTTCTACTGTTTAGGCACATCAGGGGCTCTGCAAACGCAACGTGACACCCGTAGACCATTCCATCAAAGTCTGCATTTCAAAAGTCACTACTTCCCTTCTGAGCCCCGACGTGTGCCCAAACAGTGGTTTACCCCCACTCATGGGGTATCAGCGTACTCAGGAGAAACTGGACAACAACTTTTGGGGTCCAATTTCTCCTGTAACCCTTGGGAAAATAAAAAATTCTGGGCTAAATAATTATTCTTGAGGAAAGAAAACATATTTATTATTTTCACGGCTCTGCATTATAAACTTCTATGAAGCACTTGGGGGTTCAAAGTGCTCACCACACATCTAGATAAGTTCCTTTCGGGGTCTAGTTTCCAAAATGGGATCACTTGTGGGGGGTTTCTACTGTTTAGGCACATCAGGGGCTCTGCAAACGCAACGTGACGCCCGCAGAGCATTCCATCAAAGTCTGCATTTCAAAACGTCACTACTTCACTTCCGAGCCTCGGCATGTGCCCAAACAGTGGTTTACCCCCACATATGGGGTATCAGCGTACTCAGGAGAAACTGGACAACAATTTTTGGGGTCCAATTTCTTCTGTAACCCTTGGGAAAATAAAACATTCTGGGCTAAATAATTATTTTTGAGGAAAGAAAACGTATTTATTATTTTCACGGCTCTGCATTATAAACTTCTATGAAGCACTTGGGGGTTCAAAGTGCTCACCACACATCTAGATAAGTTCCTTTGGGGGTCTAGTTTCCAAAATGGGGTCACTTGTGGGGGGTTTCTACTGTTAAGCCACATCAGGGGCTCTGCAAACGCAACGTGACGCCCACAGAGCATTCCATCAAAGTCTGCATTTCAAAACGTCACTACTTCACTTCCGAGCCCCGGCATGTGCCCAAACAGTGATTTACCCCCACATATGGGGTATCAGTGTACTCAGGAGAAACTGGACAACAACTTTTGGGGTCAAATTTCTCCTGTTACCCTTGGGAAAATAAAAAATTGCAGGCTAAAAGATCATTTTTGAGAAAATAATTTTTTTTTTTTTTTTCATGGCTTTGCGTTATAAACTTCTGTGAAGCACTTGGGGGTTCAAAGTCCTCACCACACATCTAGATTAGTTCCTTTGGGGGTCTAGTTTCCAAAATGGTGTCATTTCTGGGGGATCTCCAATGTTTAGGCACACAGGGGCTCTCCAAACGTGACATGGTGTCCGCTAATGATTGGAGCTAATTTTCCATTTAAAAAGCCAAATGGCGTGCCATCCCTTCCGAGCTCTGCCGTGCGCCCAAACAGTGGTTTACCCCCACATATGAGGTATCGACGTACTCGGGAGAAATTGCCCAACAACTTTTATGATCCATTTTATCCTACTGCCTACTTCTATTAACACCTGGGGGTTTAAAGTGCTCAATATGCATCTAGATAAGTTCCTTGGGGGGTCTAGTTTCCAAAATGGGGTCACTTGTGGGGGAGCGCCAATGTTTAGGCACACAGGAGCTATCCAAACGCGACATGGTGTCCGCTAACGATGGAAATAATTTTTCATTCAAAAAGTCAAATAGCGCTCCTTCCCTTCCGAGCCTTACCATGTGCCCAAACAGTGGTTTACCCCCACATGTGAGGTATTGGTGTACTCAGGAGAAATTGCCCAACACATTTTAGGATCCATTTTATCCTGTTGGCCATGTGAAAATGAAAAAATTGAGGCTAAAAGAATTTTTTTGTGAAAAAAAAGTACTTTTTCATTTTTACGGATCAATTTGTGAAGCACCTGGGGGTTCAAAGTGCTCACTATGCATCTAGATAAGTTCCTTGGGGCGTCTAGTTTCCAAAATGGGATCACTTGTGGGGGAGCTCCAATTTTTAGGCACACGGGGGCTCTCCAAACGTGACATGGTGTCCGCTAAAGAGTGGAGCCAATTTTTGATTCAAAAAGTCAAATGGCGCTCCTTCCCTTCCAAGCCCTGCCGTGCGCCCAAACAGTGGTTTACCCCCACATATGAGGTATCAGCGTACTCAGGACAAATTGGACAACAACTTTCGTGGTTCAGTTTCTCCTTTTACCATTGGGAAAATAAAAAAATTGTTGCTAAAAGATAATTTTTGTGACTAAAAAGTTAAATGTTCATTTTTTCCTTCCATGTTGCTTCTGCTGCTGTGAAGCACCTGAAGGGTTAATAAACTTCTTGAATGTGGTTTTGAGTACCTTGAGGGGTGCAGTTTTTAGAATGGTGTCACTTTTGGGTATTTTCAGCCATATAGACCCCTCAAACTGACTTCAAATGTGAGGTGGTCCCTAAAAAAAATGGTTTTGTAAATTTCGTTGTAAAAATGACAAATCGCTGGTCAAATTTTAACCCTTATAACTTCCTAACAAAAAAAAATTTTGTTACCAAAATTGTGCTGATGTAAAGTAAACATGTGGGAAATGTTATTTATTAACTATTTTGTGTCACATATCTCTCTGGTTTAACAGAATAAAAATTCAAAATGTGAAAATTGCGAAATTTTCAAAATTTTCGCCAAATTTCCGTTTTTATCACAAATAAACGCAGAATTTATTGACCTAAATTTACCACTAACATGAAGCCTAATATGTCACGAAAAAACAGTCTCAGAACCGCTAGGATCCGTTGAAGCGTTCCTGAGTTATTACCTCATAAAGGGACACTGGTCAGAATTGCAAAAAACGGCAAGGTCTTTAACCCCTTCATGACCAGGGGATTTTTCGTTTTTCCGTGTTCGTTTTTCGCTCCCCTCCTTCCCAGAGCCATAACTTTTTTATTTTTCCGTCAATTTGGCCATGTGAGGGCTTATTTTTTGCGGGACGAGTTGTACTTTTGAACGACATCATTGGTTTTAGCATGTCGTGTACTAGAAAACGGGAAAAAAATTCCAAGTGCGGTGAAATTGCAAAAAAAGTGCAATCCCACATTGGTTTTTTGTTTGGCTTTTTTGCTAGGTTCACTAAATGCTAAAAATGACCTGCCATTATGATTCTCCAGGTCATTACGAGTTCATAGACACCAAACATGACTAGGTTATTTTTTATCTAAGTGGTGAAAAAAAATTCCAAACTTTGCTAAAAAAAAAAAAAAAAAAATTGCGCCATTTTCCGATACTCGTAGCGTCCCCATTTTTCGTGATCTGGGGTCGGTTGAGGGCTTATTTTTTGCGTGCCGAGATGACGTTTTTAATGATAGCATTTCGGTGCAGATACGTTCTTTTGATCGCCCGTTATTGCATTTTAATGCAATGTCGCGGCGACCAAAAAAACGTAATTCTGGCGTTTCGAGTTTTTTTCCCGCTACGCTGTTTAGCGATCAGGTTAATACTTTTTTTTATTTGATAGATCGGGCAATTCTGAGCGCGGCGATACCAAATATGCGTAGATTTGATATTTTTTTTATTGATTTATTTTGATTGGGGCGAAAGGGGGGTGATTTAAACTTTTATGTTTTTTTTATTTTTTTCACATTTTTTTAAACTTTTTTTTTTAACTTTTGCCATGCTTCAATAGCCTCCATGGGAGGCTAGAAGCAGGGACAGCACGATCGGCTCTGCTACATAGCAGCGATCTGCTGATCGCTGCTATGTAGCAGAATTGCACGTGTGCTGTGAGCGCCGACCACAGGGTGGCGCTCACAGCGACGGGCAATCAGTAACCATAGAGGTCTCAAGGACCTCTATGGCTACAATGGAGACGCATCGCCGACCCCCGGACATGTGACGGGGGTCGGCGATGACGTCATTTCCGGCCGCCCGGCCGGAAGCGGTAGTTAAATGCCGCTGTCTGCGTTTGACAGCGGCATTTAACTAGTTAATAGGTGCGGGCAGATCGCGATTCTGCCCGCGCCTATTACGGGCACATGTCAGCTGTTCAAAACAGCTGACATGTCCCGACTTTGGTGCGGGCTCACCGCGGAGCCCTGCATCAAAGCAGGGGAGCCGGCATCGGACGGTATAGTACGTCCGATGCCGGTAAGGGGTTAAGGTCAAAATAGGCTGGGTCATGAAGGGGTTAAAGAAACATAAATAAAAATATATCTAAAGAGAGCTGGGGTGGAGCCTGGGTGGAGTCTCAAGGGGGGCCCGAACATTTTGCCAGTATGGGGCCCCGAAATTCCTGGTGACAGCCCTGCTCTTACCTTCCGGCGTTCACGGCTGTGGATTTATTTTTTGTTCTTTTATTCACAGTCATAGCCACCATAACTTTCTTGTCTTTATGCAGGTTTACTATACAACATCTGGCAAGTTTGTGTCACTCGTAGCATAAAAACAGTGTGTTTTGTTTTCTGCAGGTGCACCAAACTACGCAATAATAATCTTTTCTGGTTACTGCATTTTTGCTGCATTTTTATGCCTTTTCTCCCTTATTTGATGCATTTTAGTACAGATGTGAAGCCACATTCTTTTTTCATAGTACAGAAAAGCTTTGTTTTTTGTGTTTTTTTTAAGGCTCCACATAAAAGTCTCTACAGAAAAAAAGCACCAAAACTGCACAGTGCAGCAACATTTTTAGACCACAGGGGGCGCAGTTTTCATTAAAACACATCCACTCTGCCTGAACAGATAAACACAGCAAAATTTCTGTGCAGAAGAAAAAACAGCATTTACGTTACATGTAAACATGGTCTAAATGTCTACGCAAAGTGGATATGATTCCATTAACCCCTTCACTACTTTGGACGTACTCAGTGTGTCTTGATCGGCTGGTACTTAACCTTAGAAATACTGAGTACATCCAGGTAATTTTACGTGCACAGAGGCTGTGTGCGGGAGATTGCTGACGGGTGTCAGCTGATTGACAGCTTTCACCCGACACTCAGTGTAGGAGCAGTGACCGCGCCTGTTCCTGGCATTTTAACCCCCTAAATACTGCGATCGTTGCAATGGTGACCTGATGTTGTCATAACATCAGGCTATGGCAAGCCCATGAGGCCATGTGCAGAGCATGGGCTCAAAGGCTTGTGTCAGTGCAGCACTGGAATAAAATGTGATCACAAAGACAAATGCAAATAAGGCTGCCGTCACACTATCAGTATTTGGTCAGTATTTTACATCAGTATTTGTAAGCCAAAACCAGGAGTGGAACAAATAGAGGAAAAGTATAATAGAAACATATGCACCACTTCTGCATTTATCACCCACTCCTGGTTTTGGCTTACTGAGGCTCCGCTCACATTAGCGTTGTGCGGTGCAGCGTCAGGTGCAGCCGCGGCGACGCATGTGTCATGCACCCCTATATTTAACATGGGGGGCGCATGGACATGCGTTGTCTTGCGTTTTGTGACGCATGCGTCATTTTGGCACAACTGTCAGGGCACAGAGGACGCTGCATGATGCAGTTTTTTCTGCGCCAAAAATCATGCAAAAACTGAACGCATACGTCACAAAACGCTGCGTTGTGCATGCGTTTTGCATGCGTTGGGCGTTGCGTCGCCGAAGCAGCACCGCACAACGCAAATGTGAACGTAGCCAAATACTGATGTAAAATACTGACCAAATACTGCTAGTGTGACGGCAGCCTAAAAGTGGTGTCACTGACAACGTCATCTTGCTCAGCAAAAAACATAGTGCTATACAGCTCTATCAGCTGTAAAAAAAAGTTAAAGCTCTCAGAATGAAGCGATGCAAAAATAGTTATTTCTTCTATAAAATAGTTTATATTGTGTAAAAAAAGTCAAAACATTAAAAAATATATACAAATGTGGTATCGCTGTAATCATACTAATCTGAAAAATAAAGTTGCCTTATCAATTTTACATCACACGGAACAACATAAAAAAAAACAGAAAAACAATTCCTGAATTGCTAGATTTTGTTCATTCTGCCTCCCAAAAATCGGAATAGAAAGCGATCAAAAAACGTTATGTGACCAAAACTGTTACCAATAAAAACATCAACTTGTTCAAAGTGAAGAAAGAAAGGTCAATCCTTTATTCATAACAAATGTTTAAAACATAGCGGAAGGGAGAGGAGGTGGAGACAGGAGTTGGACTACGGCCATTTCGCGCTGCATGCTCTTCTATGCGCCCAGTCTTGATGCTGGGTTGGTGTCTGGTGCAGGTTTTTTTTTCCCTTTTCCTAGACTAAAAATGTCAACTTGTTCCACAAAATACAAGCCGTCAAATGACTCTCGGGATGTAAAAATATGTAAAAATTATAGGTATCATAATATGGCTATTTTTTTAGTATGTGACAGCAGCCAAACATTAAAAAAAACAATAAAAATCTGGTATTGCTGTAATCGCACCAGACTAAAGAATAACGTAGTCTACCGCATGAGGAACGGTGTAAAAAATAAATAAAATCAATTCTTCACCTGCTGTTGACTTTTTAATTCTGCCTCCCAAAGATCACAGCAAAGCTCGGTTCATTTTTATTCTGCTCTCTGCGCTGAGCGCTTACACCGGTGTTTCCGTTTAAATCTCTGAAATACGTGATTCAGGCAGAACCTCCGGAGGAAGATTCCCTATATTGAGATAGATGGTAGCGCTGTGGATGCCATCTGGCTGCCTGTGATCCCGCGGTGTACGTCTTTTTAGCCATGCATAAAAGTGCAGTCCGCCACAGTTTTGTGCACTTCTGAAAAGAAGGAAATTGCTTAACAGAGGCCAAATGGAGTTCAGAGTATCTCTGCTGCCTCATCATAGCGAATGGATCCCTCGGGGTTTTGTCTGAATCACATCACTTGGAGATTTAGATGGAAACTCCACTATAAGTGCTCATTATAGAGCGCCAAATAAATATGATACCAAACGTTATGAAAAAAGGTTCCCAATAAAAGCTTGAACTCAATGCACAAAAATAGCAAGACCCCACTCAGGCCCAACATCTGTCAATGGAAATATAGGGGCTTCCACATTACTGGTAGTACAAAAGCTCTGGAAAATATTTATAGCTCCTTGCACCCCAAAAGAAATCCAGCGAATTCTGCTCTTCCAAATCCAAATGTCATTCTCCCTTCTGAGCCCCAGAGTGCCTATACCACATTTAGCTTCCATATGTTTGGCAATTCTGTAGTAATGAGAGACCTCCTAATTTACCGGTGTGTGTCTTCAGAAGCTTGAGCTGGGCATGACGTACTGGTCACTACAACGTACTGGTCACTTACAACCGCAGTTTGCAATTTACATTATAACATTCACTTCTTCTTCCTGGAAACACCCATTGTGTCAAAATGGACACTACACCTGTAGATAAATTTCCATAATGGGGTCCCTTGAGGGAGGATTCTGCTCTTCTACCACTTAAGGGTTCTGTATATGGAGTACGCAAACTAATCTTAATTTAATCCTAATCTAGGAAAATCTGGGCTCCAGGAGGCAAATAGCGCTGCCTCCCTCCCGTATGGCTAAGCAGTATGGTACAGACGCATATGGGGTATTTGTACATTCAGCAGAAATTATGAGACAAATTTTGGTGCCATTTTTCCTATTTCTACTTGTGAAAATGTAAAATCTGGGACTAAAACATCATTTTTGTAGCATGATATAATTATTTTTTCTTCACTGTCCAATGGTATGAAATTCTGAGACACACCTGTGATGTCAATATGATCAATTCAACCCTTAATGAATTCATCAAAAAGTGTGGTTTATAAAATGGGGTCACTTATGGAGAGTCATGCTGTTCCGGCACCTCAGGAGCTCTCCCAGTTGATCATGGCACCCGCAAACCATAAAATCTAGTAAAGTAAAATCTCCATTATATTATGGCACTCCTTCCCTTCTGAGCGTTCCACTATGCTTGGAAAATATTGCTCATTTACATGTAGGGTATTGGCTTACTCAAGAGAAATTTTTACAACATACAGGTCCATTTTTACTAACAGCCCTTAGAAAAATAAAAAACTTGGAGCTAAAACAACATTTTAGTGGTAAAAATATAATTATTCTTTCTTCACCGCCCAATAGTATAAAATAGTTATGGGGGGTTTCCACTGGCGTCCTCTTTTGATTCCAGCCAATTTTGCATTCAAAAAGTCAAACAGTGCTCCTTCCCTTCTAAACTCTGGTAGGCGCCAAAAGAGTACTTTTTCCCTCGTATATAATGGGGCACTGTGCTCAGGAAAAACAAATTTTGGGGTCCTGTTTCTCCTGTTTTCCTTGTGAAAATAAAGAAATTTTAGTCTAAAGCAAAATGTTTATGAATAAAAGTTAATTATTCATTTTCTCCTTCCACATTCCATTAATTCGTTGAGGGGTGCAGTTTTTAGAATTATACCATTTCCTCCTGGTACCCTTGTGAAGATAAAAAAGTTTTGTTCCAACTTAATTTTTTTGTGAAAAAAAGTAAAATGTTCATTTTTTCCTTCCACATCGCTTTAATTCTCGGGAAGCACTTGAAGGGTTAATAAACTTCTTGAATGTGGTTTTGAGCACCTTGAGAGGTTCAGTTTTTAGAATGGTGTCACTTTGGGGTACTTTCTGTCATTGACCCCCCAAACTCACTTCAAATGTGAGGTGGTCCCTAAAAAAATGGTTTTGTAAATTTTGTTGGAAAAATTAGAAATTGCTGGTCAATGTTTAACCCTTCTAAGTTCATAACAAAAAAAAAAACAAGGTTTCAAAAATTGTACTGATGTAAATTAGACATGTGGGAAATGTTATTTATTAACTGTTTTGTGGACATAACTCTCTGATTTAAGGGCATAAAAATTAAAAGTTTGAAAATTGCTAAATTTTCCAAATTTTTTCCAAATTTCCAAATTTTTCACAAATAAGCACAAGTCAAATCGAAGAAATGTCACCACTATCATGAAGTACAATATGTCACTAAAAACAGTCTCACAATCCGTGGGATACATTGCATCATAAGCAGTGTCGGACTGGGCGGCCAAGGGCCCGCCAGTAACTGACTTTGGGGGGCCCACTTTTCACCTGCATGCAAATATTAAATTTCCCTCGTTCACAAATTTACCTATGATTCTATATAATAGTAAACTGAATAATTTGGTTACTGAGTGTTGATATGCTGCTTTTTCAGTACAGAGTAAATCAAGTGAATTAGGCCAAGTATTGCTCATACAGTGGGGTTGAGGGCCCATATCTGTTCCCCTATGGGTCAGTCTGAGCCTGATCATAAGATGCAAATAGGCTTGAGGTTAAAGGGCTTACATTGTTGCATGTAAAAACTCTGCTGAAGTATGCTGTTTTTGTGAATTTTTTCTGTATAGTCTTCTTCTGAAAAAAAAGCGCATGAAGAAAAAAAATGGTGTTGCATTTTTACACGTAGAATCAAAGCTTTTCAGTAGTATTAAAAACAGGGCTTCACATCTGCGCTAAAAACACATTAAATATGGAGGAACACGCATAAAAGGAACACAGCAAACATAAAATAATCACACAATATTGTTATTGTATCATGATGTGACGTCAAATCCGGAAAAAAAAAAAAAGCAGCATTTACGCTACATGTGAACATTTTGAGCCAGATTCATTGTTGCATTTGTGCCATTTTTTTGTTGTTTTTCACCTGTTTTCATTTACACCTCATTCTTTTAATTTGCATATTTTTAAAGCCTATTTTATATGTGATCAACCCTTTTTTTTCATGCTTGCCATTATTGGTGGAATTTGAGGTTTCTTTGATGTTTTCAGCTGATTTATCAATTGCAACTTTTTAAAAAATATTTGCGCAAATGTACTCAGGTCATCAGTCTGGAGTTATTTTATGTACACCACATATTTAGCCACATTTTAGCAAAACGTGTGACTTTTTCCCTCCAAAAACTTGCAAATTAGGTTAAAGGCAATAAAAAGTATTTTTTTTATTTTGCAAAAAATTCATAAATCGCAGGAGCCATTTTGAAGAATTTGAAAAAAGCGACGTTGAAAAAATGCAAATGATGGAAAGGACCCTTTGTCTTTCATAACGAGGTCTTTGGAGTCAAATGGTAAATGGGACGGAGGCAAACTTATTGTTAATAATCTAGTTAAATGTCAAAATCATTTACAGTATTGGTTGCTAACTTGTATATCTAAAGAATATCAATATTTGTTTTTTTTACTGGAATATCTATCTGACTTTTTCGGATTGCTTTCTTTCTTTCTACAATGGATGTCAAATAGAAAAGTCATAAAAGCTTCCACATTGATACCCCAGTGCCTAATTCTGCACATTCTCATCACAGTAATTCCCCCTGCAACCATCTCTGCTGTCAGCCATTAGTCGGGCACATCTGCCAAGTCTAATGACCATTGTAGTGTACACGTACCTGTCTGCTGCGTGCTACACACATCACCCTCAGGACACAAGCCCTGTCCCCTCAAGGGTCTGCTAAATTCTAAATTATTGACTATTTGCAGTTTGCTCTGCAGTGTGCGGAGGTAAAGTCATTACATGAGGGGTTATCATAAGGTGAGATTCCTCTGCTTGTGTTCTGGATGTACAGTAAAAATAACCAGAGAGGAGGTTATCGCTGCAGTTTCGGCTTATAAAAACACATAAATTGCATATATTTGATGTTGCGTGTCAAGGCCTAGATATGATGAATACTAATGCATGTATACAGATGGGAGGCATTTCTCATTTAACCCTTTAAAGGGAATCTGTTACCAGGATTTTGTTACCCTATCTGAAAGCAGAGGTGAAGATGCTGATTCCAGCAATGTGTCGTTTACTGGGCTGCTTGCTGTGGTTTTGATAATGTAGAAATCGCAGGAACGTGATATGTCATCAAGGACAGGAGGCAGATCAAGAGTTAACAGGTGTATTAACAACATGTATTCTCCGCGCAGGGAGTGGCAGGACACGGGAGGTGTGTTAGAGAGAAGGGCAGAACTGGGAGCTAGGAAGGGACAGGGCAGGAATGAACGATAGTTCTGGATCGCCCCCAGAGTAGGGCAATGGGGTACTCGGCACCGGGTCCTGCAGTTCGGGGGATGTCACGGTGGCTGACCCGGTCCGTGGCCCTCAGGGGTGTCCAGTAAAAGAGTTTATATATGGGATAGTGTTCGTAACGCCACCTGTGGTATTCGGTCAGGGTGACCGACGCTGCTTAGGGGTCCACTGGGGTGATGTTATGACAGCTAGATGGTATACCTTCCCACAGGTGAAGTATGTCCCCAGGGCTTCCCAGAGTGTAGATGGTGGATGGCACAAGGCACAGTGAATAACGAGGACACAAGGGTGCAGTCTCTTTACCTTTACTGAAGGCTTCAGCGTCAACAGTCCACAGAATTCAATAGCCTTCCCCTAGCACACAGTAACTCAGTAGGTCCCTACTTGCATAAGCTCCAATAAGGTCCTCACTGTTGTTACTCCTGTCACTGTTCCCCGTGGTCGGATAGAACAAACCCGTATGACTGATGGCCTAAGGCTTTTTTACAGGGACCCTAGAGACGCCCCGTCCCCCACAAGATGCCACCGTGTCTTCATAGGTATTAAGGTCGGGCAGCTAACATGGAATTAACTGTCCTGCCAGTCTCTGAAGTAACGGCATAGAGCTCTTTACTCCCTCGGTGTTCTGGCTACCGGATCTGCGCTTCAGATGGAGGCAGTCTGCTTCTAGCTGGTCTCCCACTGATGTTTCACTCCTGTTGCTATGACTTCTTTTCTCACTCACTACAGCACAATTCCTTTCGTGTCCTTTCCTAGGATGCTGCCATATGGGTTGCAGGCGCAGCTCCGTGTCCTTCTCCCTCCTCAGACCGTAGTCTGGATCTGACTGGAGATCACTCCAGCCAGCTTGCCCTGGAGACCTTTCCTCGTCGGTCCCCAGCCAGGAACTCTCCTCTCCTCGTTCTGACTGACTTCCTAACCAACCCACCAGTTTTACCTTAATGTGAGGAGTGGCCTTATAGATAGAACCCTTAGCTCCCCCTGGTGGCTGGAGTGTGAAGTGTGTATGTGGCTGTGATACCTGGACAGAAAATCTCCTTTATTGCCTTCAGACGTAACATCACTCCCCCTGGTGGAAGAATAACATTACTGCAATGAACCAGGAATCTGGGGCGCTGCAGTGCAATAGGAAGAAACAAAGGCAATAAAACTTATCAGTCCATAGTCTTCTTAATTGCAGAGTCTCAGTTCTCCAACGGTGGCACCGACAACAGCGGCACGTGACGTCTCGGAGGTGTCTGTAGAGGACGGGGTTCCAATCCACAGAGCGGGTGAAGAGTCTTTGCAGGGCGCGGGGAGTTCCTGTTCTCACGAACGCCAAACACTGTGCTCAGTCCAGTACGAAGAACCGCCGGAACAAGGCTTTGCTCCGCGGTGTATGCAGGTACTTGGCTAAGAGGCTTTGGCCTAGTCACCTGCTTCTCACTGCGCTGCGCACACGTTACAGTCACTGGTTTCAACTGTGAGTCACCTCCTGACACAGAGATTAGCGGAGAACCGGCAGCCTGTTGTCCACCTACAGTGGACCGGTATGCAGGGGATCTGTCAATTCGGCCTGCGCTCAAGGGGTGCTCTGCTTTCACAGCCGACAGTGCACCCGACTGTCCACTTAGCTTTCCCACCTGGGCTCTGTCTCTTTTCCCACGCGCAGCGCTTTTTAACATTGCCCCGCCTACCGCAGTCACATGTAACATTTGTGACAGTTCCAGTAGTTCCAGAACCAGGTGTGAGAAAGGTATACCCGATCTTGTTCTTCCTCTTACAATAAAATCACTGCTTTCTCTGCTGCAGATCTAGAAACCTAAGCTATCATTGGACTGTGTTCTTATTTTGCTGTGTTGTTACTTGCTTATAATTGGGCAACTCACACAGGGAGAAAAAGTAGACACCCCTATTGAAAAAAAAAATTGAAATGACTGATATTACCCTCATACATTGATCCTATAGGGGTAATGCTAGTGCAGTGCCCCAGAGTCCTGGTCGTTGCAGTAATGTTAATCTTCCACCAGGGGGAGTGAAGTTACGTCTGAAAGCAATGAAGGAGATCTTCTGTCCAGGTATCACAACCACAAAACACGCTTCACACTTCAGTTCGCCAGGGAGAGCCATGCTTCTATCTACTAGGGCACTCCTCACACTTGGGTAAAACTGTTGGGTTGGTTAGGAAGTTGGACAGTCAGCCCCGACCGAGTTTGGCAGAGGCTGGTTGGAGTGGGTTCCAGCCAGCCCCAGACTGCGGCCTACAGAAGGCGAGGGTACACGGAGCTGCGCCTGCATCCCATGCGGCAGCATCCCAAGAAAGAGACATTGAAAGGAATTGTGTTGCAGTGAGTGAGAAACGTCATAGCAAATGGAGAGGAATATCAGAGGGAGACCAGCTAGAAGCAGACTGCCTCCTTCTGAAGCACAGTACCGGTAGCCAGAACACCGAGGGAGTAAGGATCTCTATGCTTTACTTCAGAGACTGGCAGGACAGTTGATTCCACGTTGGCTGCCCGAACATATACCCAGGAAGCACGGTGGCAACTTGTGGGGGCCGGGGCGTCTCTAGAGTCCCTATAAAAAGCCTCAGGCCACCAGTCATACGAGTTTGTCATATCCGTCAGGGGGACAGAGAGAAAGAGACTTAACATCTGCAATAGTTGTGAGGACCTTACCGAGTTGCTCAGCAGGGAGGTACTACAACACTCAGGTGGTAGAGGAAGGCTATTGAATTCCACCTGGATAAGGGGACTATGGATTTGTCTTCAGACTGGCCGGACTCTGTCGACACTGTGGTCCCTACCCTGGACTGTGGATGCTGAAGCCTTCAGTAAAGGTAAAGAGACTGCAACCTTGTGTCCTCATTATTCACGGTGCCTTACATCATCCACCATCCACCATCTACACTCTGAGAAGCCCTGGGGATACACTTCACCTGTAGGAAGGTATACCATCTAGCTGCCATAACATCACCCCAGCGGACCCCTAAGCAGCATCGGTCATTCTGACGGAATACCACAGGTGTCGTCACAAACATTATCCCTTTAAAGACCATCCCCCCATTTAATAACGGATGTCCCCTAGGGCTATGGATCGGGTCAGCCACTGTGACATCCACACTAAGAACAGAAGGGCCTGGTACCGAGTAACCCATAGCCCTGACGTGGGGGAGATCCACTAGTTTTGCCAACTATGTAAAAGGTTACAGTATAGGTATATAGGGTATGGTGATTTACAGGTGACATTTGTTCACCTTTCTTGTCTTTTTCATCTGGCCCAAACTGCCATGACAACTTCTTCCAGACACGACTCATTTGCAGAGTTTACTGAAAAGGCACATATTTCAAACAGCACAAACTCATTATCCTGGTGCTACACTCAATTCTGAGCCTGTAGCATAGAAAAGTGACCCCAATAATAAAAAAAAGTCGCTATTTAAATTATCCCCTTCCTCTTAAAATCCTACATAGATAGTGTGCCAGATAGTGAAGGTAGGACCTGTAAAAATAATATTGTCCCATTGAAAATAATAATGTCTCCACTATGCTACCTAGAAAGTAATTAGGCCCTTTTTTCCTCTGGGTAATATAATTCTTTGTATGGTCTTTTCAGTGTTATAAGGCTTGAAGCGCCCCCTTGAAGTAATAGGGACCCATGACTGTGACCTTAAAATACCAACGCCCCCGAAAAAAAGTAATTATTCTCTAATAGTCCCAATTAAAAAATAATAATGCCCAATATATGGGGCTATCAGGGGATAATATTTGTTTTAAAGGGGGCATTATTAGTTTTATTTTTCATGGGTTGCTCAGGTATTATTAATTTTTAAGGCAGCACTTTGGTAATTATTACTTAAAGGGGCACGTGGGGAATTATTCATTTTGTTGTTGTTTGTCTTTAAGGGGAACATCACAGGCTTTTATTACCTGAATGTGCACTTGGGATGTCATAACCATCAAAAAAGCATACAGGACATTATGACTGTCCAAGAGAAAAAAGGGGCTTTATTACTTTCTAGGTAGCACTATGGGGGAATTATTCCTTTCTACAGAGTACTAGTATTATTATTATTATTATTATTAGGACTCTCTATCCAACACCCTGTCTGTGTACCACTTTTTGTAGGGAAGAAGTTTATCATAGTATTAACACAATTTTTGAAGTACTGGGGTCACCGTTCCATGCCACAGGTGCAGGCAGGAAGGATGGTTATGAAAATGTGAGAAGTGAAGTATTCAAGTTCTTATTTGGTCTCATCTGACCAGAGCACCTTCTTCCACATGCAATATAGAGGACAGAGCTAACATATGGAAGATGTTGCTATAGTCAGATGAGACCAAAGCAGCAGTTTTTAGGTTAAATGCAAAACACTATGGCATAAAACTAACACTGCACATCACCCTGAAAGCACCAACTCTACCATGAAACATGACATGGTGGTGGCAGCGTTATGGTCAGGATGCTCTTCTTCAGCAAGGGCAGGGAAGCTGGTCAGAGTTATTAGGAAGATGGATGGAGTTAAATACAGGACAATCCTGGATAAAAACCTGTTAGAGGCTACAAAAGACTTGAGACTGGGGCATAAGTTCACCATCCAGCGGGACAATGGCCTTAACCCCTTAGTGACAGAGCCAATTTGGTACTTAATGACCAGGCCAATTTTTGCAATTCTGACCACTGTCACTTTATGAGGTTATAACTCTGGAACGCTTCAACGGATCCCGCTGATTCTGAGATTGTTTTTTCGTGACATATTGTACTTCATGTTAGTGGTAACGTTTCTTCGATATTACTTGCGATTATTTATGAAAAAAACGGAAATATGGCGAAAATTTTTAAAATTTAGCAATTTTCAAACTTTGTATTTTTATGCCCTTAAATCAGAGAGATATGTCACGAAAAATAGTTAATAAATAACATTTCCCACATGTCTACTTTACATCAGCACAATTTTGGAAACAAAATTTTTTTTTGTTAGGGAGTTATAAGGGTTAAAAGTTGACCAGCAATTTCTCATTTTTACAACACCATTTTTTTTTAGGGACCACATCACATTTGAAGTCATTTTGAGGGGTCTATATGATAGAAAATAATGAAGTGTGACACCATTCTAAAAACTACACCCCTCAAGGTTCTCAAAACCACATTCAAGAAGTTTATTAACCCTTTACGTGCTTCACAGGAACTGAAACAATGTGGAAGGAAAAAATGAACATTTAACTTTTTTTTGCAAACATCTTAATTCAGAACCATTTTTTTTATTTTCACAAGTGTAAAAACAGAAATGTAACCATAAATTTTGTTATGCAATTTCTCCTGAATACGCCAATACCCCATATGTGGGGGTAAACCACTTTTTGGGCGCACCGCAGAACTTAGAAGTGAAGGAGCGCCATTTGACTTTTTCAATGCAGAATTGGCTGGAATTGAGATCGGACGCCATGTCACGTTTAGAGAGCCCCTGATGTGCCTAAAGAGTGGAAACTCCCCACAAGTGACACCATTTTGGAAACTAGACCCCTTAAGGAACTTATCTAGATGTGTGGTGAGCACTTTGAACCCCCAAGTGCTTCACAGAAGTTTATAAGGTAGAGCCGTGAAAATAAAAAATCGCTTTTGTTTACACAAAACTGATGTTTTCGCCCACAAATTCTTATTTTCACAAGGGTAACAGGAAAAATTAGACCACAAAAGTTGTTGTGCGATTTCTCCTGAATATGTCGATACCCCATATGTGGGGGTAAACCACTGTTTGGGCGCACCGCAGAGCTTGGAAGTGAAGGAGCGCCGTTTTACTTTTTCAATGTAGAATTGGCTGGAATTGAGATTGGACGCCATGTCGCGTTTGGAGAGATTCTGATGTGCCTAAACAGTGGAAACCCCCCACAAGTGACCCCATTTTGGAAACTAGACCCCCCATGGAACTTATCTAGATGTGTGGTGAGCACTTTGAACCCCCAAGTGCTTCACAGAAGTTTATAACGTAGAGCCGTGAAAATAAAAAATCGCTTCTGTTTACACAAAAATGATATTTTCGCCCACAAATTCTTATTTTCACAAGGGTAACAGGAGAAAATAGACCACTTAAATTGTTGTGCAATTTCTCCTGAGTACGTCGATACCCAATATGTGGAGGTAAACCACTGTTTGGGCGCACCGCAGAGCTTGGAAGAGAAAGAGTGCCGTTTTACTTTTTCAATGTAGAATTGGCTGGAATTGAGATCGGACGCCATGTCGCGTTTGGAGAGCCCCTGATGTGCCTAAACAGTAGAAATCCCCCACAAGTGACCCCATTTTGTAAACTAGACCCCCCATGGAACTTATCTAGATGTGTGGTGAGAACCTTGAATGCCCAAGTGCTTCACAGAAGTTTATAATGCAGAGTCGTGAAAATAAAAAATATTTTTTTTTCCACAAAAAAGATTTTTTAGCCCCCAAGTTTTTATTTTCACAAGGGTAACAAGAGAAATTGGACCCCAAACGTTGTTGTCCAATTTGTCCTGAGTATGCTGGTACCCCATATGTGGGGGTAAACCACTCTTTGGGCGCACGGCAGAGCTCGGAAGGAAGGAGCGCCGTTTTGGAATGCAGACTTTGATAGAATGGTCTGCGGGTATTATGTTGCGTTTGCAGAGCCCCTGATGTACCTAACCAGTAGAAACCCTCCACAAGTGACCCCATTTTGGAAACTAGACCCCCCAAGGAACTTATGTAGATGTGTGGTGAGAACTTTGAATGCCCAAGTGCTTCACAGACGTTTAGAATGCAGAGTTGTGAAAATAAAAAATATTTTTTTTTCCACAAAAAAGATATTGTAGCCCCCAAGTTTTTATTTTCACAAGGGTAACAAGAGAAATTGGACCCCAAAAGTTGTTGTCCAATTTGTCCTGAGTATGCTGGTACCCCATATGTGGGGGTAGACCACTGTTTGGGCGCACGGCAGAGCTCGGAAGGAAGGAGCGCCGTTTTGGAATGCAGACTTTGATAGAATGGTCTGTGGGCATTATGTTGCGAATTCAGAGCCCCTGATGTACCTAAACTGTAGTAACCCCCCACAAGTGACCCCATTTTGGAAACTAGACCCCCCAAGGAACTTATGTAGATGTGTGGTGAGAACTTTGAATGCCCAAGTGCTTCACAGACGTTTAGAATGCAGAGTTGTGAAAATAAAAAATATTTTTTTTTCCACAAAAAAGATATTGTAGCCCCCAAGTTTTTATTTTCACAAGGGTAACAGGAGAAATTGGACTGCAATAGTTGTTGTCCAATTTATCCCAAGTACGCTGATGTGCCATATGTGGGGGTAAACCACTGTTTGGGCGCACGGCAGAGCTCGGAAGGGAAGGAGCACCTTTTTGGAATGCAGACTTTGATAGAATGGTCTGTGGGCATTATGTTGCGATTGCAGAGCCCCTGATGTACCTAAACTGTAGTAACCCCCCACAAGTGACCCCATTTTGGAAACTAGACCCCCCAAGGAACTTATCTAGATGTGTGGTGAGAACTTTGAATGCCCAAGTGCTTCACAGAAGTTTAGAATGCAGAGTCGTGAAAATAAAAAATATTTTTTTTTTCACAAAAAAGATATTGTAGCCCCCAAGTTTATATTTTCACAAGGGTAACAGGAGAAATTGGACCAGTAAAGTTGTTGTCCAATTTATCCTGAGTATGCTGATGCCCCATATGTGGGGGTAAACCACTGTTTGGGCGCACGGCAGAGCTCGGAAGGGAAGGAGCGCCATTTTGGAATGCAGACTTAGATAGAATGGTCTGTGGGCGTTATGTTGCGTTTGCAGAGCCCCTGATGTACCTAAACAGTAGTAACCCCCCACAAGTGACCCCATTTTGGAAACTAGACCCCCCAAGGAACTTATATAGATGTGTGGTGAGAACTTTGAATGCCCAAGTGCTTCACAGAAGTTTAGAATGCAGAGTCATAAAAAAAATATATATATATATTTTTCCACAAAAAAGATTTTGTAGCCCCCAAGTTTTTATTTTCACAAGGGTAACAAGAGAAATTGGACCCCAGAAATTGTTGTCCAATTTATCCCGAGTACGCTGATGCCCCATATGTGGGGGTAACCCACTGTTTGGGCGCACGGCAGAGCTCAGAAGGGAGGGAGCACCATTTGACTTTTTGAGCGCAAAATTGGCTGTCGTGTTTGGAGACCCCCTGATGTACCTAAACAGTGGAAACCCCCCAATTCTAGCTCCAACCCTAACCCCAACACACCCCTAACCCTAATCCCAACCCGATCCATAATCCTAATCACTAACCCTAACCATAATCACAACCCTTACCCCAAAACAACCCTAATGTCAACCCTAACCATAACCCTAATCAAAACCCTAAATCCAACACACCCCTAATCCTAATCTCAACCCTAACCTCAAACCTAACTCTAATCCCAATACACCCCTAATCACAACCCTAACCTTAACCCTAATCCCAAACCTAACCCTAATCCCAAGCGTAACCCTAATGCCAACCCTAACCCTAATACCAACCCTAATCCAAACCCTAACCCTAATCCCAACTCTAACCCTAACTTTAGCCCCAACCCTAGCCCTAACTTTAGCCCCAACCCTAACCCTAGCCCTAAGGCTACTTTCACACTTGCGTCAATTGGCATTCCGTCGCAATCCGTCGTTTTGGACAAGAAACGGATCCTGCAAATGTGCCCGCAGGATGCGTTTTTTGCCCATAGACTTGCATTGCCGACGGATCGTGACGGATGGCCACACGTCGCGTCCGTCGTGCACTGGATCAGTTGTGTTTTGGCGGACCGTAGGCACAAAAAAAGTTCAATGAAACGTTTTTTTGTACGTCGCATCCGCCATTTCTGACCGCGCATGCGTGGCCGTAACTCCGCCCCCTCCTCCCCAGGACATAGATTGGGCAGCGGATGCGTTGAAAAACTACAGCTGCTGCCCACGTTGTGCACAATTTTCACAACGTGCGTCGGTATGTCGGGCCGACGCATTGCGACGGCCCCGTACCGACGTAAGTGTGAAAAAAGCCTAACCCTAAATTTAGCCCCAACCCTAACCCTAAATTTAGCCCCAACCCTAACCCTAAATTTAGCCCCAACCCAAGCCCTAACCCTAACCCTAACCCTAGCCCTAACCCTAGCCCTAACCCTAGCCCTACCCCTAACACTACCCCTACCCCTACCCCTAACCCTACCCCTAACCCTAACCCTACCCCTAACCCTACCCCTAACCCTACCCCTAACCCTAACCCTACCCCTAACCCTACCCCTAACCCTAACCCTACCCCTAACCCTACCCCTAACCCTAATTTTAGCCCCAACTGCTGTTCTCCTGCCGGCCGGCAGATGGAGACAGATGGCGGGCGCACTGCGCATGCGCCCGCCATTCTCTTCTGCTGGCAGCCAGGAGGAGCAGCAAGAGGATCCAGGGACACAGGTGAGTATGCTAGGGTCCCCGAATCCCCCTATTTCTCTGTCCTCTGATGTGCGATCACATCAGAGGACAGAGAATTACACTTTACTTTTTTTTTTTTTGCGGTCGCCGGTAAACAGTTAAAAACCGACCCCGATCATGCCCCGGCAGCCGAGACCCCAAAGATTCTCGCGGGGCCGGCCGGCGGGTGCACTGCGCATGCGCCCGCCATTTTGAAGATGGCGGCGCCCACCGGGAGACATGAGGAGCATCGGGGGAGAGAGGTAAGTATTGCGGGGCCACCTGGGACCCCTTTTCTCTGTCCTCCGATGTGCGATCACATCGGAGGACAGAGAAATTAAAAAGATTTTTTGCAATCGCCGGTAAACGGTTAATTACCGGCGATCGCAAATGCGGGGTGGGTAAAAAAAACCCCGAATCATGTTCTCTGGGGTCTCGGCTACCCTCGGCAACCGAGACCCCGGAGAAAATCCGACTCTGGGGGGCGCTATTCACTTTTTCCACAGCGCCGTTAATTAACGGCGCTGTGGTTTAAGTACCCTTAGCGGCCGCCGTTAAAAGGCGTATCGGCGGTCGCTAAGGGGTTAAACATCCTGACAGAGATACCATTGATAGTTTGAAGCAAATTATATAATAATAATAATAATCTTTATTTTTATATAGCGCTAACATACTCCGCAACGCTTTACAGTTTTGCACACATTATCATCACTGTCCCCGATGGGGCTCACAATCTAGAATCCCTATCAGTATGTCTTTGGAATGTGGGAGAAAACCAGAGTGCCTGGAGGAAACCCACGCAAACACGGAGAGAACATACAAACTCTTTTCATGTGTATGAATGGTCCAGTCACAGTCCAGACCAAAATCCCAATGAGAATCTGTGGAAAGACATGAAAATTGTTGTTCACCAACGTCTCCATCCAATCTCACTGAGAGAGTGAGTGTGCAAAGAAGAGTGGGCAAAAATGTTGGTCTCTAGATGTGCAAAGCTGGTAGAGATATACCCCCAAAACACTTGCAGCAGTAATTGCTGCGAAAGGTGGTCCTACAAAGTATTGACTTGGGGAGGGGGGCTGAATAGAAATGCACATCACAATGTTCAGATAATTATATTTTTTAACTAATTAGAAAACCATGTAGAGTTTCCTGTACACGTCACTTTACTTGCTACTTTGGGTTAGTATATTACATAAACTCAAAATAAAAAAATGTAATTTGTTGGTGTAATGTGAAAAAGTTCACAGTGTATGAATGCTTTTTCAAGGCACTGTATCTGCTTGATATGAGCCTATGAAGCTCACAGTTCAAGCCGAGTCTTCTGATGTGAGACCGGTCCATGTTTCACAGATGTGTAAAAGCACTCTTAAACTCTTCCCAACATTGGTCGCACCAGTGAGTCTTATTTTGCAGTGTGTTTCTGCAAATTGATGTAACGGTGCGTCCTGGCGATTTTGGCACTGCAGCGGTGCATGGACGGTCAACGCCAGGAGCTCAGCTTAAGTGATAGCATGGATCTGGCAATCTCTTACAATTATTAGGTTCTGTAGAAGGACGTAGATCTGGGAATTTATTATGATGAAATATAGGCTGAACTGGATGGACAAATGTCTTTTTTCGGCCTTACTAACTATGTTACTATGCTACTATGTTACTATGAGTGGTGCACGCACATCCCCAGGCCATTGTACACCTTAAATGCTGTGATCAATTGCAGCATTGCATTGCAGTGCTGGTGTAATGCATTATACCAGCGATCAGAGTAAAAAAAGTTTTAAAAAATATTCAAAAACTAACCAACCAAAGAACAAAAAAAATGAAAAAAGATATTATACCAATAAAAACGAATATTTATGTAAAAACAAAAATAAGCAAAAAAAGTACTCTTATTTGGTATCGCCGAGTCCGGAACAACCCGAGCTATTAAACTCACACTAATTAACCCCTTTCAGTCAGCACTGTAATAAAAAATTTAAAAAACATGGCAAGAAACTATGGTTTTTCATCAAACTGACAAACAAAAAGTGGAATAAAACGAGATTAAAAAGACAAATGTAAATAAAATTGGTCTTACTGAAAATGTAATCTTGTCCCACAAAAAGCAAGCCGCCATACAGCTCCATCAGTGAAGAAATAAAAAACGTATAACTTTCAGAATATAGCGATGCTAAAACAATTATTTAAAAAAAATAAGTAATTCTGTAAAAGCGGCAAAACATAAAAATTATATAGATGTGGTATCGTAATCATTTAATCGTTCTGACCCTATGGCTATGTGCACACGTTCAGGATTTCTTGCAGAAATTTCCTGAGCAAAACAGAACATTTTCTGCAAGAAATCCGCATGCCTTTTTCCCGTGTTTTTACCGCGTTTTTGGTGCGGTTCTTTGCGGATTTTTCTGGAGGTTCCCAATGCAATAATACAGTGGGAAATCCGCAAAAAATGCACAAAATTAATGAACATGCTGTGGAAAAAAACGCATCATGTGGACAAAAATTGCAGAATGCATTCTAAATGATGGGATGCATAATGTATGCATTTCTTTCGCAAAAAATCTGCAACGTGTTCACACAGCCTATGAATAAAGCTGCCTTATCACTTTAACCACACGGTGATTGACATTAACCCCTTCACCCCCAAGGGTGGTTTGCACGTTATGGACCGGGCCAATTTTTACAATTCTGACCACTGTCATGTTATGAGGTTATAACTTTGGAACGCTTCAACCGATACTGGTGATTCTGACATTGTTTTCTCAAGACATATTGTACTTCATGATAGTGGTAAAATTTCTTTGATATTACCTGCGTTTATTTGTGAAAAAAATGGAAATTTGGCGAAAATTTTGAAAATTTTGCAATTTTCCAACTTTGAATTTTTATGCAATTAAATCACAGACACATGTCACACAAAATACTCAATAAGTAACATTTCCCACATGTCTACTTTACATCAGCACAATTTTGGAACCAACATTTTTTTGTTAGGGAGTTATAAGGGTTAAAAGTTGACCAGCAATTTCTCATTTTTCCAACACCATTTTATTTTAGGGACCACATCTCATTTGAAGTCATTTTGAGGGGTCTATGTGATAGAAAATACCCAAGTGTGACACCATTCTAAAAACTGCACCCCTCAAGGTGCTCAAAACCACATTCAAGAAGTTTATTAACCCTTCAGGTGTTTCACAGGAATTTTTGGAATGTTTAAATAAAAATTAACATTTAACTTTTTTTCACAAAAATTTTACTTCAGCTCCAATTTGTTTTATTTTACCAAGGATAACAGGAGAAAATGGACCCCAATTGTTGAACAATTTGTCCTGAGTACGCCGATATCCCATATGTGGAGGTAAACCACTGTTTGGGCGCATGACAGAGCTCGGATGCGAAGGAGCGCCATTTGACTTTTCAATGCAAAATTAACTGGAATTGAGATGGGACGCCATGTTGCGTTTGGAGAGCCACTGATGTGCCTAAACATTGAAACCCCCCACAAATGACACCATTTTGGAAAGTAGACCACCTAAGGAACTTATCTAGAGGTGTGGTGAGCACTTTGACCAACCAAGTGCTTCACAGAAGTTTATAATGCAGAACTGTTATAATAAAAAATCATATTTTTCACAAAAATTATCTTTTCGCCCCCAATTTTTTATTTTTCCAAGGGTAAGAGAAGAAATTGGACCATAAAAGTTGTTGTACAATTTGTCCTGAGTACGCTGATACCCCATATGTGGGAGTAAACCACTGTTTGGGCGCATGGGAGAGCTCGGAAGGGAAGGAGTGCCATTTGACTTTCAATGCAAAATTGACAGGAATTGAGATGGGACGCCATGTTGCGTTTGGAGAGCCACTGATGTGCCTAAACATTGAAACCCCCCACAAGTGACACCATTTTGGAAAGTAGACCCCCTAAGGAACTTATCTAGATGTGTGGTGAGCACTTTGACCCACCAAGGGCTTCACAGAAGTTTATAATGCAGAGCCGTAAAAATAAAACAAAAATTTTTTCCCACAAAAATTATTTTTTAGCCCCCAGTTTTGTATTTTTCCGAGGGTAACAGGAGAAATTGGACCCCAAAAGTTGTTGTCCAATTTGTCCTGAGTGCGCTGATACCCCATATGTGGGGGGAACCACCGTTTGGGGGCATGGGAGGGCTCGGAAGGGAAGGAGCGCCATTTGGAATGCAGACTTAGATGGAATGGTCTGCAGGCGTCACATTGCGTTTGCAGAGCCCCTAATGTACCTAAACAGTTGAAACCCCCCACAAGTGACCCCATATTGGAAACTAGACCCCCCACGGAACTTATCTAGATGTGTTGTGAGAACTTTGAGCCCCCAAGTGTTTCACTACAGTTTATAACGCAGAGACGTAAAAATAAAAATACAAAAATTTCCCAAAAAAATTATTTTTTAGTCCCCAGTTTTGTATTTTCCCAAGGGTAACAGGAGAAATTGGACCCCAAAAGTTGTTGTCCAATTTGTCCTGAGTGCGCTGATACCCCATATATGGGGGGAATCACCATTTGGGCGCATGGGAGGGCTCGGAAGGGAAGGAGCGCCATTTGGAATGCAGACTTAGACGGAATGGTCTGCAGGTGCCACATTGTGTTTGCAGAGCCCCTAATGTACCTAAACAGTAGAAACCCCCCACAAGTGACCCCATATTGGAAACTAGACCCCCCAAGGAACTTATCTAGATGTGTTGTGAGAACTTTGAGCCCCCAAGTGTTTCACTACAGTTTATAACGCAGAGCCGTGAAAATAAAAATAAAATAATTTCCCCCCAAAATTAATTTTTAGCCCCCAGTTTTGTATTTTCCCAAGGGTAACAGGACACATTGGACCCCAAAAGTTGTTGTCCAATTTGTCCTGAGTGCGTTGATACCCCATATGTGGAGGGAACCACCGTTTGGGCGCATGGGAGGGCTCGGAAGGGAAGGAGCGCCATTTGGAATGCAGACTTAGATGGAATGGTCTGCAGGCGTCACATTGCTTTTGCAGAGCTCTTACTCTACCTAAACAGTAGAAACCCCCCACAAGTGACCTCATATTGGAAACTAGACCCCCCAAGAAACTTATCTAGATGTGTTGTGATAACTTTGAGCCCCCAAGTGTTTCACTACAGTTTATAATGCAGAGCCGTGAAAATTAAAAAAAAATTTTTTTCCCACAAAAATTATTTTTTAGCCCCCAGTTTTGTATTTTCCCAAGGGTAACAGGAGAAATTGGACCTCAAAAGTTGTTGTCCAATTTGTCCTGAGTATGCTGATACCCCATATGTTGGGGTAAACTCCTGTTTGGGCACACGAGAGAGCTCGGAAGGGAAGGAGCACTGTTTTACTTTTTCAACGCAGAATTGGCTGGAATTGAGATCGGACGCCATGTCGCGTTTGGAGAGCCCCTGATGTGCCTAAACAGTGGAATCCCCCCAATTATAACTGAAACCCTAATCCAAACAGACCCCTAACCCTAATCCCAACCCTATTCCCAACCGTAA
This sequence comes from Ranitomeya imitator, assembly GCF_032444005.1. Lineage (NCBI taxonomy): Eukaryota > Metazoa > Chordata > Amphibia > Anura > Dendrobatidae > Ranitomeya > Ranitomeya imitator. The sequence continues at coordinate 487,818,326 of NC_091287.1, forward strand.
ATGTAATCCAAACCCTAACCCTAACTTTAGCCCCAACCCTAACTGTAGCCTTAACCCTAGCCCCAATCCTAACCCTAGCCCTAGCCCTATCCCTAGCCCTAACCCTAGCCCTAACCCTAACCCTAGCCCTAACCCTAACCCTAGCCCTAACCCTAACCCTAACCCTAATGGGAAAATGGAAATAAATACATTTTTTTAATTTTTCCCTAACTAAGGGGGTGATGAAGGGGGGTTTGATTTACTTTTATAGCGGGTTTTTTAGCGGATTTTTATGATTGGCAGCCGTCACACACTGAAAGACGCTTTTTATTGCAAAAAATATTTTTTGCCTTACCACATTTTGAGAGCTATAATTTTTCCATATTTGAGTCCACAGAGTCATGTGAGGTCTTGTTTTTTGTGGGACGAGTTGACGTTTTTATTGGTAACATTTTCGGGCACGTGACATTTTTTGATCGCTTTTTATTCCGATTTTTGTGAGGCAGAATGACCAAAAACCAGCTATTCATGAATTTCTTTTGGGGGAGGCGTTTATACCATTCCATGTTTGGTAAAATTGATAAAGCAGTTTTATTCTTCGGGTCAGTACGATTACAGCAATACCTCATTTATATCATTTTTTTATGTTTTGGCGCTTTTATACGATAAAAACTATTTTATAGAAAAAATAATTATTTTTGCATCGCTTTATTGGACTATAACTTTTTTATTTTTTTGCTGATGATGCTGTATGGTGGCTCATTTGTTGCGGGACAAGATGACGCTTTCAGCGGTATCATAATTATTTATATCTGTCTTTTTAATCGCGTGTTATTCCACTTTTTGTTTGGCGGTATGATAATAAAGCATTGTTTTTTGCCTCGTTTTTTTTTTTTTCATACTGTGTTTACTGAAGGGGTTAACTAGTGGGACAGTTTTATAGATTGGGTCGTTACGGATGCGGCAATACTAAATATGTGTACTTTTATTGTTTGTTTGTTTTTTATTTAGATAAAGAAATGTATTTATGGGAATAATATTTTTTTTCTTTATTTAGGATTTTTTTTTGTTTTTTTTTTACACATGTGGAAGTTTTTTTTTTACTTTCTTACTTTGTCCCAGGGGGGACATCACAGATCGCTGATCTGACAGTTTGCACAGCACTCTGTCAGATCACCGATCTGTCTGAGAGCACTGCAGGCTCTGGGCAGGCACTTGGTAAGCCACCTCCCTTCCATGCAGGACCCGGATGCCGCGGTCATCTTGGATCCGGGCCTGCTACAGGGATCCCTTCGCGATGCTTCCCTATACCGCCGGCACACCGCAATCATGTTTGATCGCGGTGTGCCGGGGTTAATGTGCCGGGGGCGGTCCGTGACCGCTCCTGGCACATAGTGCCGGATGTCAGCTGCGATAGGCTCCCGTGAGCATGCCCGATCGCCCTGGACGTACTATTCCGTCCTTGGGAATTTAGGCCCACCCCACATGGACGGAATAGTATGTCCAATGACAGAAAGGGGTTAAAAAAAGATTCCTGAATTGTTGGGGTTTTTTTCATTCTGCCTCCCAAAAATCAGAATAGAAAGTGATCAAAATATGTTATGTGCCCAAAAATTGTACCAATAAAAACGTCAACTCGTTACAAAGAAAAAGCCCTCACGTGACTGAAGAAATAGAGAAAATCTAGAAAAATTATAGCTCTCAAGACATGACGATGCAAAAACTTTGCTTTGTAAAAAAAAAGTGCTTTTTAGTGTGTGACAGCAGCCAAACAAAAAAATCTATAAAAATCTGGTGTCACTGTAATTGAACGGATCCGAAGAATAAAGTCATCTAACCACATATACCATACAAGAAACAACGTAAAGAATAAATAAAAATAATTCTTCACCTACTATTGATTTGTTCATTCTGCCTCCCAAAGATCGCAGTAAGACTCGGCTTACATTTATCCTGAGCACTTACACCGGGGTTTCCGTGTAAATCTCTGAAACAAGTGATTCAGAACCCCCAGCGGAAGATTCCCTATAGTGAGGCAGATGGAGGTCCTGTGGACGCCATCTGGCCGCCTATGATCCAGCAGTGTACATCTTTTAAGCGTGCATAAATTGCCGTTGGCCACAGTTTTATGCACCTCTGAAATGAAGGACACCACTGAACTGAGGCCAGATGGAGCCCAGAGTAACTCTGCTGCCTATCAATCAAAATCAATCCACAAAAAAAGCAAGTCCCCACTCAGTTCTATCATTTGTCAATAGAAATATAGGGGGCTTCCATGTTACTGGTAGCACAAAGGCATTGGAAAAGTGCAGGGCTCATAGCCCCCAAAAGGAATCCAGTTAAATCTTTGTCTCAAATCCAAATCCCCTCCTCCATTCTGACAACAATGCCATCAGAGCTGACTGTAGGTGGAAATAGCATCACATATAGGGGTTTCTGCTGTTTTGGCATGTCAAGGGCTCTTCAAATCCACTATCTATTTCAGCCAAGATTGCGCTCCAGAATTTAAATGGCGCTCTTTTCTTTCCTAGCCATGCCGGGTGCCCAAACAGTCATTTTCCACATTTAGGGTATCAGTGTACTCAGAAGCAATTGCACAACAAAATGTAAAGTCCATTTTCTCCTGTTATGCTTGTGAAAATAAAAATTTGGTGCTAAAGAAACATTTTTGCATTTTCACGGCTCAACATTATAAAATTTGGTGAAGCACTTTTGGGCTCCAGGTTCTCACCACACCTCTAAATAAATTCATTGAGGGGAGCAGTTGCCAAAACGGGGTCACATGTTGGGGGTTTCTACTCGTTAGGCACATCAGTTGCTCTACAAACGCAACATGGTGTCTGCTATTTATTTCAGTGATTTTTGCACTCAACAAGTTAAACGGTGCTCCTTCTGAGCCCTGACATGAGCCTAAATAATAGTTTTCCACCAAATATCGGGTGCCCGTGTACTCAGAAGAAATTGCACAACAAATTTTATGGTCCATTTTCTCCTGTTACCCTTATGAAATTTAAAACTTTGGAGCAAAAACATTTTTGTGGGAAAAAGTAAAATTTTTATTTTTTTCTTCCACATTGCTTTAATTCCTGTGACACACCTAAAGACAGAGCCAATAAACATCTTGAATATGGTTTTGAACACTTTGAGCTGTGCCATTTTTAAAATTGTCACTTTTGGGTATTGACTGTCATATTGGCCCCTATATCGGCTCCTCAAAGTCATTTTAAACGTAATATGGTCACTAAAAAAATTAGTTTTGTAAACTTTGTTGGAAAAATTAAAAATTGCTGATTAACTTTTAATTCTTACTAACAAAAAACTTTCTTATGTTTCAAAAATTATGCTGATGTAAGATAGACATGTGGTAAATGTTATTTATTATCTATTTTGTGTGGTGAATCTATTTGGTTTAATAAAAATTCAAAGTTTGATCACACGGTTCCAGCCTTCAGCAAGCCTAGCGTTATTGTCCCTATGTGAGTTGTCAATTTCGAGGTTTAAGAGGGGCATCCTCAGACACTTCCTTACTGCAGTTAGGAACTTAATTCCACGATTTTGGAAACAAGAAAAATTTCCTTCACGTGCGGAGTTTGTGACAGAACTTAATGATATTTATAGAATGGAGCAGTTGATAAATCAGTCTCCAGGCAATGCAGATAAAACTTACAATACATGGGCCCCCTGGATTGCTTTTAGGGAAACTCCTGAACTGGACCTCTGGATTTCTGGAACTTGAAATTATTATATAGCTCGCTCTCGATTATTTCTGAATCACTTTTCAGTCCGCACCCTGGCTGCTGGATTGATATGACAGTCACACTTCTTTCAAGCTTATCCCATACCCCCACCCATTCCTTTCCTCCTCTCTCTATCCCCCTTTCTCTACTTTATCTTACTTTCCTTGTTTGTCTTCCCCTTATATAATTTGAATTTACATTGTGATTCTCGAATAATCATAAAGAGATTTAGTAAGGGTTATCAACTATTCCTATTGCTCTTTATCATTAATACTTTATAATAATAGTATAACCAGCAATATTATCTATCAGAATATTAAACTACAAGATTTATGGTGATGTTAAAACGTATCACTTGATTAACTTGTAAAGGGCAGTCTTACACGTCCAGATAATTCCGGTACCGGAATTATCTGTGCAGGAGACAGCGCTAGAGATAAGCGCTGTCCCCTGCATCTGGTGCTGAAGCCGCCATTCATATCTTCTTTCCAGCAGCGTTCGCTGGAGAGAAGATATGAATAATCCTTTTTTTTTTTCCTCGTGTTTAAAATAAAGATCCCTGTCCCCACCCCCCTCCCGCCCCCTGTGCGCCCGCCCGCTGTTAATAAAATACTCACCCGGCTCCCTCGCAGCGTCCTGTCCTCGCCAAAGCTTCTCCTGTATGCGGTCACGTGGGGCCGCCCATTACAGTAATAAATATGCGGCTCCACCTCTATGGGAGGTCATGGCTTACTGTAGCGCTGTCTCCTGCATGGCACATGGACTGCACACGGACGCTGTTTAGTACGTGTTTTACACGGACCCATTGACTTTAATGGGTCCGTGTAATCTGTGCGCTCCCACGAACACTGACATGTCTCCGTGATTTCAATGTGTCTACGTGAGTCAGTGTCTCCGGTACGTGAGGAAACTGTCACCTCACGTACCGGAGCCACTGACGTGTGAAACCGGCCAAACACTGTCTAGTATTCTGCTGATTTACTTGATTGTGCCTTTTACCTTTTTTTTTGCTTTATTCAATAAACCTGATTTATACAAAAATTCAAAGTTTGAAAATTGCAAAACATTCAAATTTGTTGTAAAATTTTTGATATTTTCATAAATAAACGCAAATCATATCGACCAAAATTTACCACTAAGGCTAGTTTCACATTTGCGTTTAAAAACGCAGCGTTTAAAATGCAAATGCAGGTGGTGAAAAAAACGCATGTAAACGCGTGCAAACGCTGCATTTTTTAGACGCATGCGTTTTCGTATGCGGTTAAAAAAAGCGGCGTTTTGACGCGTTTACATGCGTTTTTTCCTGCGTTTGCGTTTTTGAAACGCATGATGAGAAGTGTGTGACAGCTGCCAATCATCAAAATCAACTAGAAAACCCACTATAAATAGAAATAGCTAGTGTTAGGGTTTGGATCCCTAGGGTTAGGGTTAGGGTTAGGGTTTGGATCCCTAGGATTAGGTTTAGGGTTAGGGTTTGGATCCCTAGGATTAGGGTTAGGTTAGGGTTTTGATCCCTAGGGTTAGGGTTATGGTTTGGATCCCTAGGGTTAGGGTTAGGGTTTGGATCCCTAGGGTTAGGGTTAGGGTTAGGATCCCTTTATCACCTTGATGGTGGGGGGTTAGGGTTAGGATCCCTTTATCACCTTGATGGTGGGGGGTTAGGTTTAGGGTTAGGATCCCTTTATCACCTTAATGGTGGGGAGTGTCTTATCAGTGTGTAGACTTGTTTTTTTCTATGGAAACGCATGCATTTAAAAACGCAACCAAACGCATGTGCTTAAAAACGCATGCGTTTACATAGACAGCAATATGTTTTTTTGCAGCAAAAAAAAGCATTCGTTTTTTTGCCGCAAAAAAAGCCTCTAGAAATTACTACATGTTGCATTTCCGCAATAAAACGCAAGCATAGAAACGACGCATGCATCGTCAAATGCGGCAAAACGCATGCGTTTTTAATGTTAAATATAGGGAAAAAACGCATGCTTTTTTTGTGCTAAAACGCAGCGCCAAAAAACGCAAATGTGAAACCAGCCTAACATGAAGTACAATGTGTCACGAACAAACAATCTCAGAATCACTGGGATATGTTGAAGCGTTCCAGAGCTATTACCACATAAAGTGACAACCGTCCGAAATGTAAAATTTGGCCTAACCAGGAAGGTGAAAACAGGCTCGGTGCTGAAGGGGTTAAGGATGTTTTAGTTTTTTCCTATATTATATCATTGACCACTGGATGAGTTTTACACATACTCTATAATGGTGCATTGTGCATTACATGTTATATATACATTATTATTATTATTATTATTATTATTATTATGCAGATTTTTCATCCTGAGATTTAGATAATAGCTCCTGGAAGCGTTTAGTAATTTACTTAAAGGCAATATATCAGCAGGTTTTTGCTACCTCATCTGAGATCAGCCTGATGTAGGCAAAGAGAAGCTGAATCCAACAGTGTATCATTTAGGTACTGGGTGCTGCCGTTCTGATACGCTTTTTGATTTAGCCTGAAGCAAAGCTGAGAAAGCGAACCCTGCCCACACCAGATTCTGTATATACAATGTCCATAGACAGTGTGGTGCCTATCACAGGAGGGGGTGTGTTGAACTAAGGTTCACAGACCAGATAGTCACAGCAATGATAAGCTCCTGGTGCTAAAACAATCATTGTAAGGCTACTTTCACACTAGCGTCGGAATTTGGCCCGTCGCATTGCGTCGGGCCGAGATTCCGATGCTAGCGTTGTTAGCGCCGCACAACGGGTGCAGCGGATGCATTCTCCGGTGCATCCGCTGCCCCATTGTGAGGTGCGGGGAGGTGGGGGCGGAGTTCCGGCCACGCATGCGCGGTCGGAAAAAGCGGTCCGTCTGGAGCAAAACACGTTACATTTAATGTTTTTTGCTCCCGGCGGTCCGCCACAACACGGCGCAACCGTCGCACGACGGTTGCAACGTGTGTTAATATGTCGCAGTGCGTCGGTAATGTTACTCTATGGGGCAAAAACGCATCCTGCAAACAACTTTGCAGGATGCGTTTTTTTCCCCTAAACGACGCATTGCCACGTATTAAAAAAAACGTCAGTGTGAAAGTACCCTAAGCCAAAAAAACCTCAGAGCTTGATAAGAGAGGCATCAATGAAATCTGTGTTTTAACCCACATACTGTCTTCAGATTGCATAGCAAAAACCCGCTGACAGATTCCTTTTAACGAGGTTGTCCGGCCTAAAGTCTAAAGCTACAAGTCTGCACTCTCTCTATTTGACTGCAGACTTGTGAATTCTCACATTTTTAGGATTCTCTGCGATATGCATACTCTTGGCCACATTCCAACTAGCCTATTTCTGGCCTCACTCAATACACCCATCTAGTCGGAACGTGGCTGGCATTATGCATATCACATACTAGCAGTCATATGACTGCCGCGTGCTGCACTGACACCAAAGAATCCGCCCAGCACACCATATTGAACTCCAATATTTCTGTAGACGCTAAAAACATAAGGTACTTACTTTCTGATCAAAGAGCACAAACGCCATCCAACCACGTCAAGGTGTACCTAAATATGAATGGGTCCTAAACACTATTGTTTTACCTCTACGTACCAGGCCAGGCTTCATCAGACTGAAGAATGAAAAGGAACCAGGCGCAGCTCGCAAGCAAAACCTTGTGTAGGAAAGAGGTGTGTATGGGTGCAAGGGCACAAGGGTGCTGGGCCCTGGAGGTGGCCACATCCCCACATCAATATGTACCACAAAAGTGGAAAAATAGGGCCTGCACACCTTTAGTATTAAATTAAAACGTAAGGAACTTAGTTTTTTTTATTCTTTGGGACCATCCATGCTTAGATGCATCTTGGTTGGATGGCTTTTGTACTATTTGATCAAAAAATGCAAAGTACCTTACATTTAACGTGTACAGTAAGGGTATGCAGGTATTCATTAGTCGCAGTGTGCTGGCGCCTCGTGTAAGTACAGTATATGTTTAATTATTGGCCACATAGTGTATTTGTGTATCTGCACATTAAATTAATACTAAAAGTGTCCAGGCCCAATATTTTTTTTTGTAACCCCTTTAATGAGCTTGTCTGATAATATAAAGTTTTACAGAAACAGTGCAATTTTTTTCTATTGACTGCATCTGGTATTGCAGCTCAATCTCATTTCCTTTAATGCAATACTATACTCTGCCCATGGGACTGAAATTCCTCTATTCTGGAGAAAAGGAAACAGACCACTTGGAACCAGAGGAAGAAGTTCCCCAGGTGAAGAAACCTTGTGATGCCAAAAGTCACCAGGTGTGGGAACCAAGTGATGACACATTTGTACACTCTTTGTTTTCATTAATTTGAACACAAATTCCAAGGGGAAATCTATGGGTATTTTAAACAGAAAAGAGTTTGAGTTCGTTATGAACTGCACCCCGAGTATAGCATTGTTCTATCATATTCCGAAATTGCACAAAAACTCTATATGCCCACCCGGAAGACCTATCATCTCCGGTATCAATAGCCTAACAGCGAATCTATCTAGGTATGTAGACGTCCACTTGCAGAAGTGTATGTCCTTGATACCAGCATACCTTAAGGATACAGGGCATGTACTACAAATTTTAGAAAAGGTCAAGTGGAAACCTAGTTACATTCTGGGTACACTTGACATTAAGTCCCTGTACACAGTTATTAACCAGGATAAGGGCTGTCAAGTAGCAGGCCACTATCTACGATTACTGGGTACATATACTTCAACACAGGTTGAATTCATTCAGGAGTGTATTCTATTCATTTTAAAACATAACTATTTTTTATATGAAGAACAATTCTTTCTACAAAAGTGGGGAACAGCTATGGGGACGCGGATTGCCCCTGGTTACGCAAACTTGTATGTAGCCAAGTGGGAGGAGTCCAAAAATTTTATAGCAGGAAAACTTCAGGAAAATTTGGTACTTTGGCGTCGATTTATCGACGATGTGCTATTTGTCTGGGATGGATCACAATACGACTTGGAAGTGTTTGTATCCGGATTAAATGTAAATGACTTTGGTTTGGAGTTCACCCCAACCATAAGTACTATGAAGGTAAATTTTTTGGACCTGAGCATTTACATAGAAGATAACCAACTATGTACGAAGTGCTACCGCAAAGAGGTAGATGCAAATAGTTACATCCACATTACGAGTTGCCACCTCCCCGTGTGGCTCACAAATATTCCCAAGAGCCAATTTACACGAATCAAACGCAACTGTACTAAAGAGGAGGACTAACGTATAGAGGCGGAATTCTTGTCACAGCAGTTTTTAGAGAAAGGATATCCGCAAGATGTGATAGATCAAGCTAGACATGACATGGAACATGTACCAAGAAAAGAGCTGGTAGACCCTGAAAAAACGACTACTACAGAAAAAAACGTCAGGGAGCAAATTGGTCTACTTCCTCTCATATCACAGTTCCATGCAGGGCATAGGCAATTTAGGAGAATTATAACCAAACATTGGGCAGTTCTACAAGGGGATAAAACGGTAGGGGAATATTTGCCAAAAACCCCAAGATTTATATACAAAAAAGCCCAGTCTTTAGGCCAAATTATAGCCCCTACCATTAGATTGGCCACGAATTATGGGGGCAAAAGACTAAATATGCCTGTGCACCCAAATGCCGGTTTTACACCATGCGGTAGCTGCTTTAATTGCATAAATACTAATTTTAAAAAAGAAATACAAACTACATTTAACCCCTTAGCGACCGCCGATACGCCTTTTAACGGCGGCCGCTAAGGGTACTTAAACCACAGCGCCGTTAATTAACGGCGCTGTGGAAAAAGTCCATAGCGCCCCCCAGAGGCCGATTTTCTCCGGGGTCTCGGCTGCCGGGGGTAGCCTAAACCCCAGAGAACATGATTCGGGGGGTTTTAACCCTCCCCGCATTTGCGATCGCCGGTAATTAACCGTTTACCGGCGATCGCAAAAAAAAAAAAAAAAAAAGCGATCTCTTTTTAATTTCTCTGTCCTCCGATGTGATCGCACATCGGAGGACAGAGAAAAGGGGTCCCAGGTGGCCCCCCAATACTCACCTAGCTCCCCCGATGCTCCTCGTGTCTCCCGGTGGGCGCCGCCATCCCGGCACCGGGAGAATCTTTGGGGTCTCGGCTGCCGGGGGTAGCCGAGACCCCAAAGAGCATGATCGGGGTCGGTATTACCGACCCCTGTTTTGCGATCGCCGGTAATTAACTGTTTACCGGCGACCGCAAAAAAAAAAAAAAAAGTAAAGTGTAATTCTCTGTTCTCTGATGTGATCGCACATCAGAGGACAGAGAAATAGGGGGATTCGGGGACCCTAGCATACTCACCTAGGTCCCTGGATCCTCTTGCTGCTCCTCCTGGCCGCCGGCAGAAGAACATGGCGGACGCATGCCCAGTGCGCCCGCCATCTGTCTCCATCTGCCGGCCGGCAGGAGAACAGCAGTTGGGGCTAAAATTAGGGTTAGGGGTAGGGTTAGGGGTAGGGGTAGGGGTAGAGTTAGGGGTAGGGTTAGGGGTAGGGTTAGGGGTAGGGTTAGGGTTAGGGGTAGGGGTAGGGTTAGGGGTAGGGGTAGGGTTAGGGGTAGGGTTAGGGTTAGGGGTAGGGTTAGGGTTAGGGGTAGGGTTAGGGGTAGGGTTAGGGGTAGGGGTAGGGTTAGGGGTAGGGTTAGGGGTAGGGTTAGGGTTAGGGGTAGGGTTAGGGGTAGGGTTAGGGTTAGGGGTAGGGTTAGGGGTAGGGTTAGGGGTAGGGTTAGGGGTAGGGTTAGGGTTAGGGTTAGGGGTAGGGCTAGGGCTAGGGCTAGGGGTAGGGCTAGGGTTAGGGCTAGGGTTAGGGCTAGGGTTAGGGCTAGGGTTGGGGCTAAATTTAGGGTTAGGGTTGGGGCTAAATTTAGGGTTAGGGTTGGGGCTAAATTTAGGGTTAGGCTTCTTTCACACTTACGTCGGTACGGGGCCGTCGCAATGCGTCGGCCCGACATACCGACGCACGTTGTGAAAATTGTGCACAACGTGGGCAGCAGCTGTAGTTTTTCAACGCATCCGCTGCCCAATCTATGTCCTGGGGAGGAGGGGGCCGAGTTACGGCCACGCATGCGCGGTCAGAAATGGCGGATGCGACGTACAAAAAAACGTTTCATTGAACGTTTTTTTGTGCCGACGCTCCGCCAAAACACAACTGATCCAGTGCACGACGGACGCGACGTGTGGCCATCCGTTACGATCCGTCGGCAATACAAGTCTATGGGCAAAAAACGCATCCTGCGGGCACATTTGCAGGATCCGTTTCTTGTCCAAAACGACGGATTGCGACGGAATGCCAAACGACGCAAGTGTGAAAGTAGCCTTAGGGCTAGGGTTAGGGTTGGGGCTAAAGTTAGGGCTAGGGTTGGGGCTAAAGTTAGGGTTAGAGCTGGGATTAGGGTTAGGGTTTGGATTAGGGTTGGTATTAGGGTTAGGGTTGGCATTAGGGTTACGCTTGGGATTAGGGTTAGGTTTGGGATAAGGGTTAGGGTTGTGATTGGGGGTGTATTGGGATTAGGGTTAGGTTTGAGGTTAGGGTTGAGATTAGGATTAGGGGTGTGTTGGATTTAGGGTTTTGATTAGGGTTATGGTTAGGGTTGACATTAGGGTTGTTTTGGGGTAAGGGTTGTGATTATGGTTAGGGTTAGTGATTAGGATTATAGATCAGGTTGGGATTAGGGTTAGGGGTGTGTTGGGGTTAGGGTTGGAGCTAGAATTGGGGGGTTTCCACTGTTTAGGTACATCAGGGGGTCTCCAAACACGACAGCCAATTTTGCGCTCAAAAAGTCAAATGGTGCTCCCTCCCTTCTGAGCTCTGCCGTGCGCCCAAACAGTGGGTTACCCCCACATATGGGGCATCAGCGTACTCGGGATAAATTGGACAACAACTTCTGGGGTCCAATTTCTCTTGTTACCCTTGTGAAAATAAAAACTTGGGGGCTACAATATCTTTTTTGTGAAAAAAAAAATATTTTTTATTTTCACGACTCTGCATTCTAAACTTCTGTGAAGCAATTGGGCATTCAAAGTTCTCACCACACATCTAGATAAGTTCCTTGGGGGGTCTAGTTTCCAAAATGGGGTCACTTGTGGGGGGTTACTACAGTTTAGGTACATCAGGGGCTCTGCAATCGCAACATAATGCCCACAGACCATTCTATCAAAGTCTGCATTCCAAAAAGGCGCTCCTTCCCTTCCGAGCTCTGCCGTGCACCCAAACAGTGGTTTACCCCCACATATGGGGCATCAGCGTACTCGGGATAAATTGGACAACAACTTCTGGGGTCCAATTTCTCTTGTTACCCTTGTGAAAATAAAAACTTGGGGGCTACAATATCTTTTTTGTGAAAAAAAAAATATTTTTTATTTTCACGACTCTGCATTTGAAACTTCTGTGAAGCACTTGGGCATTCAAAGTTCTCACCACACATCTAGATAAGTTCCTAGGGGGGTCTAGTTTCCAAAATGGGGTCACTTGTGGAGGGTTTCTACTGGTTAGGTACATCAGGGGCTCTGCAAACGCAACATAATACCCGCAGACCATTCTATCAAAGTCTGCATTCCAAAACGGCGCTCCTTCCTTCCGAGCTCTGCCGTGCGCCCAAACAGTGGTTTACCCCCACATATGGGGTACCAGCATACTCAGGACAAATTGGACAACAACTTTTGGGGTCCAATTTCTCTTGTTACCCTAGTGAAAATAAAAACTTGGGGGCTAAAAAATTTTTTTTTGGAAAAAAAAAATATTTTTTATTTTCACGGCTCTGCATTATAAACTTCTGTGAAGCACTTGGGCATTCAAGGTTCTCACCACACATCTAGATAAGTTCCATGGGGGGTCTAGTTTCCAAAATGGGGTCACTTGTGGGGGGTTTCCACTGTTTAGGCACATCAGGGGCTCTCCAAACGCGACATGGCGTCCAATCTCAATTCCAGCCAATTCAACATTGAAAAAGTAAAACGGCACTCCTTCTCTTCTAAGCTCTGCGGTGCGCCCTAACAGTTGTTTACCCCCACATATTGGGTATCAGCGTACTCAGGAGAAATTGCAAAACAACTTTTGTGGTCTAATTTCTCCTGTTACCCTTGTGAAAATAAAAATTTGTGGGCAAAAATATCATTTTTGTAGAAAAAATGCGATTTTTTTTTTTCACGGCTCTACGTTATAAACTTCTGTGAAGCATATGGGGGTTCAAAGTGCTCACCACACATCTAGATAAGTTCCTTAAGGGGTCTAGTTTCCAAAATGGTGTCACTTGTGGGGGGTTTCCACTGTTTAGGCACATCAGGGGCTCTCCAAACGCGACATGGCGTCCAATCTCAATTCCAGCCAATTCAACATTGAAAAAGTAAAACGGCGCTCCTTCACTTCCAAGCTCTGCGGTGCGCCCAAACAGTGGTTTACTCTCACATATGGGGTATCAACGTATTCAGGAGAAATCGCACAACAACTTTTGTGGTCTAATTTCTCCTGTTATCCTTGTGAAAATAAGAATTTGTGGGCGAAATATCATTTTTGTGTAAACAAAAGCGATTTTTTATTTTCACGGCTCTACGTTATAAACTTCTGTGAAGCACTTGGGGGTTCAAAGTGCTCACCACACATCTAGATAAGTTCCTTAAGGGGTCTAGTTTCCAAAATGGTGTCACTTGTGGGGAGTTTCCACTGTTTAGGCACATCAGGGGCTCTCTAAACGTGACATGGCGTCCGATCTCAATTCCAGCCAATTCTGCATTGAAAAAGTCAAACGGCGCTCCTTCACTTCTAAGTTCTGCGGTGCGCCCAAAAAGTGGTTTACCCCCACATATGGGGTATTGGCGTATTCAGGAGAAATTGCATAACAAAATTTATGGTTACATTTCTGTTTTTACACTTGTGAAAATAAAAAAAATGGTTCTGAATTAAGATGTTTGCAAAAAAAAGTTAAATGTTCATTTTTTCCTTCCACATTGTTTCAGTTCCTGTGAAGCACGTAAAGGGTTAATAAACTTCTTGAATGTGGTTTTGAGAACCTTGAAGGGTGTAGTTTTTAGAATGGTGTCACACTTCATTATTTTCTATCATATAGACCCCTCAAAATGACTTCAAATGTGATGTGGTCCCTAAAAAAAAATGGTGTTGTAAAAATGAGAAATTGCTGGTCAATTTTAACCCTTATAACTCCCTAACAAAAAAAAATTTTGTTTCCAAAATTGTGCTGATGTAAAGTAGACATGTGGGAAATGTTATTTATTAACTATTTTTCGTGACATATCTCTCTGATTTAAGGGCATAAAAATACAAAGTTTGAAAATTGCAAAATTTTAAAAATTTTCGCCATATTTCCGTTTTTTTCATAAATAATCGCAAGTAATATCGAAGAAATGTTACCACTAACATGAAGTACAATATGTCACGAAAAAACAATCTCATAATCAGCGGGATCCGTTGAAGCGTTCCAGAGTTATAACCTCATAAAGTGACAGTGGTCAGAATTGTAAAAATTGGCCTGGTCATTAAGTACCAAATTGGCTCTGTCACTAAGGGGTTAAAGATGCAAGTGGGAAGAAGGAATTCATTATAAGGGATAAGATCTCATGCTTCTCTACGGGGGTCATTTATGTGATCCGCTGCCCATGCGATAAGATGTATGTGGGACGCACAAAAAGGTGCCTCATGACTCGGGTAAAGGAACATTTCAAAAATATCCAGAAAGGCCATTTGGGACACCCCTTGTCGCGGCACTTTTTAACAAAGCACAATAAATCAACTAGGGGAATATTCTTTACTGGGATCCAACGAGTCCACCAGAACCCGAGGGGTGGTGACTATATTAAAAGCATGTCCAGGGCAGAGACGCAATGGATATTTACCCTGGACAGCTTGGCCCCTAAGGGACTGAACCAGGAGGTTGAACTATTCGCGTTCTGAGGTATACCAGTTAGCCTGCCTAAGTAGATGAGGCGGAATACCTCAATACAGGCAGTTGTAGAGGGGTGTATTAATATGAGGCTTTGTAAATATGTTTTTCCCTCCCCCCCTTTTTTTCCCCTTTTCCCCTCCCCCCTTTTTTCCTTCTATGAGGTTTTATTAAGGATTTTTATATGAATTTCGAGATATTTTTGTATAGATATTTTAGTAGATAGCTATTAGTATAGTGAACCTATTGTTGTTTATCATCGTGGGTTTCTTCATTCTTATTCTTATTCTCAATTTTAATTTTTATTATATTTAGGTCATGGGTTATATACATAGACATATATATGTTTGTATTTTTAACATACACACTATTTTAGAGATTTTCAAATAAATTATGTTTTTAATGTAGGTACACATAGGTGAAGCAATCTACCTATTTATTTATTTATTGGTCTATTTTATGTACATGTTTTAGATTCACTTGCCTGTCTCATCACAGCATATTATATTAAAATAGATCTAAGTATACACTGTGCCCTTAAGCAGGTCAAGGGCATGTAAACAGTACTTAGGAGATCAATGGGGATTGTTGCATATGTGCTGGAAAACCTGGGGTTAATCAGGTGGGGGCGGGATGCATAGATGGCAGGATACTATATAAGGGATGGTGAGCCAGGGAAACGGTAACCCTGAGGAAGAAGAGGTTCACTCTTCGAAACGCGTTGGTTGTTTCCAGCCCCTCCTTTTGTTTGAGCGATCTAGCGCTCCGTACCACAGGTGACGTCACTAGGTAGGAGGGAGGAGCCTATCGGCCATCTTTTTTGTTACACGCGGCATTCAGGGAACGCTACCGGCCCGAGCTTCCCTATACTGCACCCCGCCTCTTGTTTTATACTGTATCACAGCCCCAGGGGCACTGACCGGGCGGGTGGAGGTCTCCACAGCACGGGTCCACACTCAGCAGCATCTCTCTAGTACAAGGTAAGCGGAGGGACACCGGTATTTTTACGCTACTTGTGTGAGTGTGGGGTAGTGGACGTATTGGCTACGCGTGCATGCGGTGCCGTTCTTGTGATTCTTCTGCCATCAGCTACAGAGTTAGGGTCCTGGTGGATCCCTTTTCACCAAAGATTTCACGTAGGTGATATTTGTTCACAGTTTCCTCTAGCGCGGTATCTATTGTTTGTACTGGTCTATATTGATACAGGGGGGCACTACCCTGATTGATTCCAGCAGCAGAGGACTGTAAGGGGTTGGGTGAGCGCTAGTGTTATTGTTTTACTGTTGTTTGTTTGAGTGCCTACACACTTAGGCAGCCCCCAACAGGTTTATTCGCTTAATAATGGCTATTAATGTGTTATGGCAGGATAGGGACCATCGTATTTCTTTTATTAGAGAGCGTTTCTCACTTAATAAACCTATGCCAGTTGAAGTGAATAAAGCTAGAGAGCTATTAAAGACTTTAGAGAAATTATTGTTTATTGAAATGAGAGATATGTGGGAGATAGCCACACTAGAGAAATATATTCAAGCACATAACGCCCCAAAAGGCTTGATGGTTTATAAGACACTCGCAGGTGATTTTGGTAACCCCAGCATCCAGGAGGAATGGGACTGTATGTTCAGGGATTTTTCCTTGAGGGCAGTCCAGTTCATCATTGATAAAAGGTCTCTCAATATGAGAAAAACAAGTGAGTCTATTATTGGGATATTTGAGCAACTTAAATCATGTGCCAATACGAATGAGGTTGGAGAGCTGGTTGACAATATTCTATATAGACTTAAAGAGAAGGAAAAGGACATAATAGCAAGAAAGATTAAGAAATTCAAACGAGACCATATACCGGACGAGTTATATATGGGACGCTCTAATTACACGGATTCTACTAGCATATCCCCTATGAATTTATCATGTGGATCCAAGGAATTGGTGGTATTGGATGAGTATAACGGAACACCCACACAGGAAGATACTGATATTTCAGTTGAATTTTCAGTCTATGACAACTCTAACTCGACTCAGTATACACCCGTTTCGGCTCTTCGGGAAAATCCCCCCTTAGGGTTGGATTCTCCGTTTGTCGCAAAATATATGAATCAGGCGGATACCACTGTGTATCCAACTACTCCGCTACTAGATGGATCTAGCCCACTAGCAGGCCCATCCGAGCATCCAGTGAGCACATCTAACAGATTTTTACCTCTTGTCTTCGAGGGAGGAACTGATGAGGGTAATGAGGAGAATGTACCCTACAGTCCAGTGGAGGGTAGGGCAAATGAGCTATGTGGAAGTAATACGCTGAATGGAAGACCTAGGGGCATATTTAATAAGAGGGGTCAGGATAAGGATTCTGTAATTAGTACCCCACGCCAATTGGCTACCAGCACAAAGGCCAGACCAATGAAAGGCCCGTTGGCCAATAAACCAAATGGAAGAAGCCTGCGAGGATCAAAACCTCCCCTATTTCGTCCCGCTATTAATCGGGATTTTTTTCAGGCCCGATCTGCAAAACCAAAAGAGGTAAAAGGGGTGGGAAACGCTCCAAAAATAAAATGAAGGAAGAGCAAATCACACAGACAAATAGTAACAGACAAGAAATATTCAATCTGAGCGAGCATGTGCTATCTAATAGTGAAATATCCTTATTGCAAAAAGGGCTCAAGTTTGCACCTACGTCTGCAACCAATCCTTTTAAATTATATATCTGTATGAAAAAATTCCTACGAAACTTAGCTTTGAAAAAATATTTTATGAAAAAAGAAATGGCAATATCGATCAAGCAAGGAATGAATATATTCATACTACATTATCCAATCCCTCAAGATTTACTCCTATACAGGAATTCTCGAATGCTTTCCGCACGTTTGACGCATTGGTCACGGCGGATATAAGGAGAATGGGCAATCAAAGACCGAAATCCTTGCCCCACAATCTATCCATACAGGAAAGAGTGGCAATAAGAGAGTTACAGGAGAATAATGAGATTATAGGCCGACCGGCGGACAAGGGGGGACAGAGGCGTAGCTAGAGCTTTTGCCGCCCGGGGCTGTTCCCGAGTTTGGCGCCCCCCCCCCCCGGCTCAATACACACAAAGGTCACCAAAAACGGTTTTCCTGTTTTGTAGAACTTAAACTGGGCCTAATGGTGTCACCCCCACATGCCACACCTGTGACTTAATACCACCACACCATGACCAGGCCACATAGTGACCGAATAATACTACATACAAGGGACAAATACCACAACACCATTTCCAGACCACATATTACCACCACATAGTGACTGAATACTACAATACTGATCAGTAATAAGAAAAAAACCACAATACTATCACCATAAGTGCCAGTATTCACAGGAGATCTGTACTTAGTATGCAGTGTCTGTGTAGAGGTAATACAGAGATCACTGGTGACATTATACACAGGACCTCTATATAGTATACAGTGTATAGTGTCAGTGTATAGGTAACACTGACTCACCAGTGACGTCTCTAGGTGAAGTCCTTCATCTTTCATCCAGCACAGACCGCCATCATTCCTTCCAGCCAGGACTCGTTTCTGCAGGAAATAACACAGTTATCTCGAGCTCCGCTTGCAGAACACATTACTTAATTTTTCACAACTTCTACATTACATCACATGAAGAAAAAAAGGTGATATAGTGTCACTCTGCACAGTAACAGGACCGCCCCCCCATTTAAAACAGTATACTCAAAAAATAAAATAAATACATCACTGCAGTAATAATATCCCTTAATTAGCCCCTATGGTAATAATATTCCCCACCCTGGCCCCGTTTCTCATTCCTGGCTCCAGCCATATGTTCTCGCATCCTGCCCTCATGAGTATCCATTCTACCCCATATGATCTCCACATCCTGCCCCACCAGCCTCCATCGTATCCGTCCTGCCCCATGATCCAATCCTGCCCCGTGTCTCCAATCATGCCCCGTATCTACATTCTGCCCATGCCTCAAGTCCTGCCCCCAGTGTGTCCAGCATATTACCCCCATGTTGTCCAGCAATCTGCCCCAGTGTGTCCAGCATATTACCCCCAGTGTGTCCAGCAATCTGCCCCAGTATGTCCAGCACTGCCCCCAGTGTGTCCAGCAATCTGCCCCAGTGTCCAGCCTTTCCCCAGTGTGTCCAGCAGTCTGCCCCAGTGTGTCCAGCATATTACCCCCAGTGTCCAGCATATTACCCCCAGTGTGTCCAGCAATCTGCCCCAGTGTCCAGCATTGCCCCAGTGTGTCCAGAAGTCTGCCCCAGGGTCTCCAGCATTGCCTCAATGTGTCCAGAAATCTGCCCCAGGGTCTCCAGTATTGCCCCAGTGTGTCTAGCAATCTGCCCCATGGTCTCCTGTATTGCCCCAGTGTGTCCAGCATTCTGCCCCATGGTCTCCAGTATTGCCCCGGTGTATCCAGCAATCTGCCCCATGGTCTCCTGTATTGCCCCAGTGTGTCCAGCATTCTGCCCCATGGTCTCCAGTATTGCCCCGGTGTGTCCAGCAATCTGCCCCATGGTCTCCAGTATTGCCCCAGTATGTCCAGAAGTCTGCCCAGGGTCTCCAGCATTGCCTCAATGTGTCCTGAAATCTGCCCCATGGTCTCCAGTATTCAGTGTGTCCAGCAATCTGCCCCATAGTCTCCTGTATTGCCCCAGTGTGTCCAGCATTCTGCCCCATGGTCTCCAGTATTTCCCCAGTGTGTCCAGCATTCTGCCCCATGGTCTCCAGTATTGCCCCAGTGTGTCCAGCAATCTGCCCCATGGTCTCCTGTATTGCCCCAGTGTGTCCAGCATTCTGCCACATGGTCTCCTGTATTGCCCCAGTGTGTCCAGCATTCTGCCCCATGGTCTCCAGTATTGCCCCAGTGTGTCCAGCAATCTGCCCCATGGTCTCCTGTATTGCCCCAGTGTGTCCAGCAATCTGCCCCATGGTCTCCTGTATTGCCCCAGTGTGTCCAGCATTCTGCCACATGGTCTCCTGTATTGCCCCAGTGTGTCCAGCAATCTGCCCCATGGTCTCCTGTATTGCCCCAGTGTGTCCAGCATTCTGCCACATGGTCTCCTGTATTGCCCCAGTGTGTCCAGCATTCTGCCCCATAGTCTCCTGTATTGCCCCAGTGTGTCCAGCATTCTGCCCCATGGTCTCCAGTATTTCCCCAGTGTGTCCAGCATTCTGCCCCATGGTCTCCAGTATTGCCCCAGTGTGTCCAGCAATCTGCCCCATGGTCTCCTGTATTGCCCCAGTGTGTCCACCAATCTGCCCTATAGTCTCCTGTACTGCCCCAGTGTGTCCAGCAATCTGCCCCATGGTCTCCAGTATTGCCCCAGTGTGTCCAGCATTGCCCCAGCCCCAGACAGTCAGACATAAAGAAAAAAAAAAAAAAGTAAAATCCTCACCTCTCCCGTTCCTAGCGCAGGTCCGGTGCAGTCAGCGTCTCTCCGGCTCTGCGACGCTCAGGACAGAGAGGCAGAGCGGCGCGCACAGTAGTGACGTCATCGCGCCCTCTGCTCTGAGACGTCGCAGAGCAGAGGACGCTGCAGCTGCCGGCGCCGCAGGAACCAGGAGAGGTGAGTATAGAGCGGGGGGCGGGGTCCGGTGGTGGGGGGAGCTGGCCCTGGTCGTGGCGGCGGACGGCGCCGCCCGAAGATTTAAAGGGGCGTCTTTTTTTTTTTTTTTTTTTTCTTCTCCTGCAGCGCCGGCCGCCCCCCGCATTGTGCCGCCCGGGGCGGACCGCCCCCCCCGCACCCTCCTTCCTACGCCACTGAGGGGGGAGGAATAGTGGTTTTAAAGCGTTCAATGTACCGAGAAGAGTCAATGAGACTCCTCAGTCTCCAGTATTGCCCCGGTGTGTCCAGCAATCTGCCCCATGGTCTCCAGTATTGCCCCAGTATGTCCAGAAGTCTGCCCAGGGTCTCCAGCATTGCCTCAATGTGTCCTGAAATCTGCCCCATGGTCTCCAGTATTCAGTGTGTCCAGCAATCTGCCCCATAGTCTCCTGTATTGCCCCAGTGTGTCCAGCATTCTGCCCCATGGTCTCCAGTATTTCCCCAGTGTGTCCAGCATTCTGCCCCATGGTCTCCAGTATTGCCCCAGTGTGTCCAGCAATCTGCCCCATGGTCTCCTGTATTGCCCCAGTGTGTCCAGCATTCTGCCACATGGTCTCCTGTATTGCCCCAGTGTGTCCAGCATTCTGCCCCATGGTCTCCAGTATTGCCCAAGTGTGTCCAGCAATCTGCCCCATGGTCTCCTGTATTGCCCCAGTGTGTCCAGCAATCTGCCCCATGGTCTCCTGTATTGCCCCAGTGTGTCCAGCATTCTGCCACATGGTCTCCTGTATTGCCCCAGTGTGTCCAGCAATCTGCCCCATGGTCTCCTGTATTGCCCCAGTGTGTCCAGCATTCTGCCACATGGTCTCCTGTATTGCCCCAGTGTGTCCAGCATTCTGCCCCATGGTCTCCAGTATTGCCCCAGTGTGTCCAGCAATCTGCCCCATGGTCTCCTGTATTGCCCCAGTGTGTCCAGCATTCTGCCACATGGTCTCCTGTATTGCCCCAGTGTGTCCAGCAATCTGCCCCATGGTCTCCAGTATTGCCCCAGTGTGTCCAGCAATCTGCCCCATAGTCTCCTGTATTGCCCCAGTGTGTCCAGCAATCTGCCCCATGGTCTCATGTATTGCCCCAGTGTGTCCACCAATCTGCCCCATGGTCTCATGTATTGCCCCAGTGTGTCCAGCAATCTGCCCCATGGTCTCCTGTATTGCCCCAGTGTGTCCACCAATCTGCCCCATAGTCTCCTGTACTGCCCCAGTGTGTCCAGCAATCTGCCCCATGGTCTCCAGTATTGCCCCAGTGTGTCCAGCATTGCCCCAGCCCCAGACAGTCAGACATAAAGAAAAAAAAAAAAAAGTAAAATCCTCACCTCTCCCGTTCCTAGCGCAGGTCCGGTGCAGTCAGCGTCTCTCCGGCTCTGCGACGCTCAGGACAGAGAGGCAGAGCGGCGCGCACAGTAGTGACGTCATCGCGCCCTCTGCTCTGAGACGTCGCAGAGCAGAGGACGCTGCAGCTGCCGGCGCCGCAGGAACCAGGAGAGGTGAGTATAGAGCGGGGGGCGGGGTCCGGTGGTGGGGGGAGCTGGCCCTGGTCGTGGCGGCGGACGGCGCCGCCCGAAGATTTAAAGGGGCGTCTTTTTTTTTTTTTTTTTTTCTTCTCCTGCAGCGCCGGCCGCCCCCCGCATTGTGCCGCCCGGGGCGGACCGCCCCCCCCCGCACCCTCCTTCCTACGCCACTGAGGGGGGAGGAATAGTGGTTTTAAAGCGTTCAATGTACCGAGAAGAGTCAATGAGACTCCTCAGTGATACCATCACGTATCAAAAATTAAGGAGTGACCCCACTACATATTATGTAAAAAAACTCAATATCCTGTGTTCCAAGGGGAAATCTATGGGTATTTTAAACAGAAAAGAGTTTGAGTTCGTTATGAACCGCACCCCGAGTATAGCATTGTTCTATCATATTCCGAAATTGCACAAAAACTCTATATGCCCACCCGGAAGACCTATCATCTCCGGTATCAATAGCCTAACAGCGAATCTATCTAGGTATGTAGACGCCCACTTGCAGAAGTGTATGTCCTTGATACCAGCATACCTTAAGGATACAGGGCATGTACTACAAATTTTAGAAAAGGTCAAGTGGAAACCTAGTTACATTCTGGGTACACTTGACATTAAGTCCCTCTACACAGTTATTGACCAGGATAAGGGCTGTCAAGTAGCAGGCCACTATCTACGATTACTGGGTACATATACTTCAACACAGGTTGAATTCATTCAGGAGTGTATTCTATTCATTTTAAAACATAACTATTTTTTATATGAAGAACAATTCTTTCTACAAAAGTGGGGAACAGCTATGGGGACGCGGTTTGCCCCTGGTTACGCAAACTTGTATGTAGCCAAGTGGGAGGAGTCCAAAAATTTTATAGCAGAAAAACTTCAGCAAAATTTGGTACTTTGGCGTCGATTTATCGACGATGTGCTATTTGTCTGGGATGGATCACAATACGACTTGGAAATGTTTGTATCCGGATTAAATGTAAATGACTTTGGTTTGGAGTTCACCCCAACCATAAGTACTATGAAGGTAAATTTTTTGGACCTGAGCATTTACATAGAAGATAACCAATTATGTACGAAGTGCTACCGCAAAGAGGTAGATGCAAATAGTTACATCCACATTACGAGTTGCCACCTCCCCGTGTGGCTCACAAATATTCCCAAGAGCCAATTTACACGAATCAAACGCAACTGTACTAAAGAGGAGGACTAACGTATAGAGGCGGAATTCTTGTCACAGCAGTTTTTAGAGAAAGGATATCCGCAAGATGTGATAGATCAAGCTAGACATGACATGGAACATGTACCAAGAAAAGAGCTGGTAGACCCTGAAAAAACGACTACTACAGAAAAAAACGTCAGGGAGCAAATTGGTCTACTTCCTCTCATATCACAGTTCCATGCAGGGCATAGGCAATTTAGGAGAATTATAACCAAACATTGGGCAGTTCTACAAGGGGATAAAACGGTAGGGGAATATTTGCCAAAAACCCCAAGATTTATATACAAAAAAGCCCAGTCTTTAGGCCATATTATAGCCCCTACCATTAGATTGGCCACGAATTATGGGGGCAAAAGACTAAATATGCCTGTGCACCCAAATGCCGGTTTTACACCATGCGGTAGCTGCTTTAATTGCATAAATACTAATTTTAAAAAAGAAATACAAACTACATTTAAAGATGCAAGTGGGAAGAAGGAATTCATTATAAGGGATAAGATCTCATGCTTCTCTACGGGGGTCATTTATGTGATCCGCTGCCCGTGCGATAAGATGTATGTGGGACGCACAAATAGGTGCCTCATGACTCGGGTAAAGGAACATTTCAAAAATATCCAGAAAGGCCATTTGGGACACCCCTTGTCGCGGCACTTTTTAACGAAGCACAA
Organism: Ranitomeya imitator; assembly: GCF_032444005.1. NCBI lineage: Eukaryota > Metazoa > Chordata > Amphibia > Anura > Dendrobatidae > Ranitomeya > Ranitomeya imitator. The sequence goes on from NC_091287.1 coordinate 487,841,982, forward strand.
TAAATCAACTAGGGGAATATTCTTTACTGGGATCCAACGAGTCCACCAGAACCCGATGGGTGGTGACTATATTAAAAGCATGTCCAGGGCAGAGACGCAATGGATATTTACCCTGGACAGCTTGGCCCCTAAGGGACTGAACCAGGAGGTTGAACTATTCGCGTTCTGAGGTATACCAGTTAGCCTGCCTAAGTAGATGAGGCGGAATACCTCAATACAGGCAGTTGTAGAGGGGTGTATTAATATGAGGCTTTGTAAATATGTTTTTCCCTCCCCCCCTTTTTTTCCCCTTTTTCCCCCCCTTTTTTCCTTCTATGAGTTCTTATTAAGGATTTTTATATGAATTTCGAGATATTTTTGTATAGATATTTTAGTAGATAGCTATTAGTATAGTGAGCCTATTGTTGTTTATCATCGTGGGTTTCTTCATTCTTATTCTTATTCTCAATTTTAATTTTTATTATATTTAGGTCATGGGTTATATACATAGACATATATATGTTTGTATTTTTAACATACACACTATTTTAGAGATTTTCAAATAAATTATGTTTTTAATGTAGGTACACATAGGTGAAGCAATCTACCTATTTATTTATTTATTTATTGGTCTATTTTATGTACATGTTTTAGATTCACTTGCCTGTCTCATCACAGCATATTATATTAAAATAGATCTAAGTATACACTGTGCCCTTAAGCAGGTCAAGGGCATGTAAACAGTACTTAGGAGATCAATGGGGATTGTTGCATATGTGCTGGAAAACCTGGGGTTAATCAGGTGGGGGCAGGATGCATAGATGGCAGGATACTATATAAGGGATGGTGAGCCAGGGAAACGGTAACCCTGAGGAAGAAGAGGTTCACTCTTCAAAACGCGTTGGTTGTTTCCAGCCCCTCCTTTTGTTTGAGCGATCTAGCGCTCCGTACCACAGGTGACGTCACTAGGTAGGAGGAGCCTATCGGCCATCTTTTTTGTTACACGCGGCATTCAGGGAACGCTACCGGCCGGAGCTTCCCTATACCGCACCCAGCCTCTTGTTTTATACTGTATCACAGCCCCAGGGGCACTGACCGGGCGGGTGGAGGTCTCCGCAGCACGGGTCCACACTCAGCAGCATCTCTCTAGTACAAGGTAAGCGGAGGGACATCGGTATTTTTACGCTACTTGTGTGAGTGTGGGGTAGTGGACGTATTGGCTACGCGTGCATGCGGTGCCGTTCTTGTGATTTTTCTGCCATCAGCTACACAGTTAGGGTCCTGGTGGATCCCTTTTCACCATAGATTTCACGTAGGTGATATTTGTTCACAGTTTCCTCTAGCGCGGTATCTATTGTTTGTACTAATTTGAACACATTTACTGTTATTTGCTCAGACCTCACAGATAAGATAGTACAAGAGATATTTATATTTTTGGTCAGATATCTGGGTCAATTTCAAGATACACATGTCTATTTATTTCCTTTTTGTTACCATGTGTTTCATTTTTATGCGCGGCTGTCGCAAAGGTTTTTGTAGAGTGTGGTGCCCTTATGGGATGTCTATTCAGTTCTGCTCCCTTTAATGGGGGAGCGAGATTCAACTGTGGCTAGTGGTGGGCACTGGATTGGCAGCAAAGATGAAAACCAGGACCAAGATGGGTTCCTCCTAAGGCTAAGATCAAATGAGCAGATTTTAGGTCCATGTGCAGTCCGTGTGGGCTACAGACTGGACACGGACAGCAGACAGATCAATCTTAGGTTATGTGCTAATTAATGATGAGTGAACGTGCTCTGATAAGGTGTTATCGGAGCATGCTCGGGTGCTATCCGAGTGACTTCGGCGAGCTCAAAAAATATGTTCAAGTCCTTGCGGTTGCATGTCGCGTGGCTGTTTGACAGCCACAACACATGCAAGGATTACCTAACAAACAGGCAATCCCTGCATGTGTTGCGACTGTCGAACAGCCGTGAGACATGTAGCCGCAGGGACTCAAACATATTTTTCAAGCACGCCGAAGTCACTCGGTTAGGACCTGAGTGTCCTCAAATAACACCTTATCTATGCACGTTCGCTCATAACTAGTGCTAATGCTTTGGAGCTGTGTCATGAACCGACAGCCCCAAACAGACGACACCACAATGGAATGGGGAGAGGAAGGCCATAAAGATAGGGAACAAGGGATGGGACACCTCCTGAGCTCCAACCTGAGCCGGTCCCTGAACTCCCCTAACGTCCTAAGCTGGTCCTTTCTCCCGCCACTGTCACGTACTTCGTCCCTAACTGTCATCTCACAATACCCTGGCTAGTGCACTGGCTGGCAAAAATGGAAGCCTTACCACTGCAGATGATACAAACACAAGGGATAGTGACAAGCACGAGTCAGACAAGGTAAATACACAAAACGTAGTTCCAGGCGCTGCTGCCAAGCTCCACACCGCAGAGGATACGGAAACATGACTCCGAAATCCACAGAAGAAGCAGATTCAGCGTTGACACCAGAAACCTGCAACTCCAAGGCTGGTCTACATAGAAAATTCTATCAACAGTCAGCTGATGCATCAGGTGACTATAAAGAATGGTGGGAGTGGTCACCACCCACATCAGCTGACCAGCAACACAGCAGCTGCCAGCAAGGAAACATACATTAACCCTTGTTGGCCTGAAAAAAAAGCTACATTTAAATTATAGCGGAACCAGAGCTGCCATGAATCCAAACTTGAATCGTAACAGGCTGTTTTCCACATGGACCTCAGGTCTGCCTGGAAAAAAATCACGGCATGAGTTAGTCTGGCTTGATTTGCGGATCAAACTAGTGTATGTAATTATTAGGCAGCTCTTGCATCTGTACACTATGTGGACAAGCACATGGGACTGCACATGGAGCCAGTCACATCTCCAATTTGTGGATGTGACCCATGTGCAAAGTTTAGTGCTCATCTGTATTTAAAGGGGTGTTTCCATTTAAAAAATAATTAATTCATCACTTTCTGCATTATGTTTAAAAAATGCAAACTGACTATACTCACCTTTCCCAGGTCCTCCACCATTACTCCCGGTATGTAGCATTGGCTGCAGTGCTGATGTCACCTTGACAGTGCCGGATCTAATCAGCAAGCTGTGCAACTCTGAGTGGGTCATTCTAGTGTAGACAGAACGCCCACCTCAGAGCCACTGAGTTCACGAATTAGTTACCGCCCTATTCACATGTCATCAGAGCCACAGCTGATGCCACATACCAGGAGCAGCAAGGGATACTTGCCGGTTGATTCAAGAAAGTTGAGTACAGTGCCGATTGTTTCTTTAAAGCAAAATGCAGCGAGGTGAGAATTATATTTGAAAGGGAACAACCCCATTTAACCTTTTTTCTCATGTTTGAAAAATAGACACACTTTTTTTCAATATGCTAGATCCTTTTTTGATCCAGGTGTACATTTTTACATTCTGCGCATCATCTCAAATGATAAAAAGTTCCATTGCTTCTCCTAACAACTGCTAAAAAACAGTCAGCACTTGTATAAGGCCGCCGTCACACATGCGAGTTTTACGGACGTAAGAGCGCAGAATCTACGTCCGTAAAACTCGCAAAAAATACGGCACAATTATTCTCTATGCCCCTGCTCCTATTTGCCGTATTTTACTGATCAGTATTATACGGCTTTCTACGGCCGTACAAAATCGCAGCATGCTGCGTTTGTCACCGTACTGCGCAAGAAATACGCCAATGAAAGTCTATGGAAGCGTGAAAAATACGGATTACACACGGACAAGCAGTGTGACTTGCGAGAAATACGCAGCGCTGTTAGAGAGAAAAGCCGGTAATTCAGTGCGGTGTACAGTAAAATCACACTGACAGCTTACAGTAGAATAGGTAGAATAAATGTGTACACATAGAATAGGTATATATATATATATATATATGTCAGTGAGACACATATATGTATATATATTAATATTTATTCCAGCGCTAGACAGCTTGAAAGCCGGTAATTCAATTACCGGCTTTTTCCTTCTCCTTCCTAAAACCCGACATGATTTGAGACATGGTTTACATACAGTATACCATGTCTTCTCTCCATTTTTTTTGCAGATTCCGCACTACTAATGTCAGTAGTGTGTATCTGCAAAATTTGGCCGTTCTAGCTCTTAAAATAAAGGGTTAAATGGCGGAAAAAATTGGCGTGGGCTCCCGCGCAATTTTCTCCGCCAGAGTAGTAAAGCCAGTGACTGAGGGCAGATATTAATAGCCTGGAGAGGGTCCACGGTTATTGGCCCCCCCCTGGCTAAAAATATCTGCCCCCAGCCACCCCAGAAAAGGCACATCTGGAAGATGCGCCTATTCTGGCACTTGGCCACTCTCTTCCCATTCCCGTGTAGCGGTGGGATATGGGGTAATGAAGGGTTAATGCCACCTTGCTATTGTAAGGTGACATTAAGCCTAATTAATAATGGAGAGGCGTCAATTATGACACCTATCCATTATTAATCCAATACTAGTAAAGGGTTAAATAAAACACAAACACATTTTTTAAAATTATTTTAATGAAATAAAAACAATGGTTGTTGCAGTATTTTATTCAACGCCCAATCCAGTCACTGAAGACCCTCGTTCTGTGAGTAAAAAAACATAATAAACCAACAATATACTTACCCTCCGCAGATCTGTAACGTCCAACGATGTAAATCCTTCTGAAGGGGTTAAAACATTTTGCAGCAAGGAGCTGTGCTAATGCAGGCTGCTCCTCGCTGCAAAACCCCAGGGAATGAGGCTAAAAATAGATCAATGATCTATATTTAGCTTCATTGGCGGTGAGGCGCCCTCTGCTGGCTGTTCATAGATCGTGGGAAATTACCTAGAAAGCCTGGGAGCTTTCTAGGTAATTTCCCACGATCTATGAACAGCCAGCAGAGGGCGCCTCACCGCCAATGAAGCTAAATATAGATCATTGATCTATTTTTAGCCTCATTCCCTGGGGTTTTGCAGTGAGGAGCAGCCTGCATTAGCACAGCTCCTTGCTGCAACATGTTTTAACCCCTTCAGAAGGATTTACATCGTTGGACGTTACAGATCTGCCGAGGGTAAGTATATTGTTGGTTTATTATGTTTTTTTACTCACAGAACGAGGGTCTTCAGTGACTGGATTGGGCGTTGAATAAAATACTGCAACAACCATTGTTTTTATTTCATTAAAATAATTTTAAAAAATGTGTTTGTGTTTTATTTAACCCTTTACTAGTATTGGATTAATAATGGATAGGTGTCATAATTGACGCCTCTCCATTATTAATTAGGCTTAATGTCACCTTACAATAGCAAGGTGGCATTAACCCTTCATTACCCCATATCCCACCGCTACACGGGAATGGGAAGAGAGTGGCCAAGTGCCAGAATAGGCGCATCTTCCAGATGTGCCTTTTCTGGGGTGGCTGGGGGCAGATATTTTTAGCCAGGGGGGGGGCCAATAACCGTGGACCCTCTCCAGGCTATTAATATCTGCCCTCAGTCACTGGCTTTACTACTCTGGCGGAGAAAATTGCGCGGGAGCCCACGCCAATTTTTTCCGCCATTTAACCCTTTATTTTAAGAGCTAGAACGGCCAAATTTTGCAGATACACACTACTGACATTAGTAGTGTGGAATCTGCAAAAAAAATGGAGAGAAGACATGGTTTACTGTATGTAAACCATGTCTCAAATCATGTCGGGTTTTAGGAAGGAGAAGGAAAAAGCCGGTAATTGAATTACCGGCTTTCAAGCTGTCTAGCGCTGGAATAAATATTAATATATATACATATATGTGTCTCACTGACATATATATATATATATATACCTATTCTATGTGTACACATTTATTCTACCTATTCTACTGTAAGCTGTCAGTGTGATTTTACTGTACACCGCACTGAATTACCGGCTTTTCTCTCTAATATATGTGTCTACTGACACACATATATATATATATATATATATATATATATATATATATATAGACAGTATATATATATTTTCTTTTCTTTTTGGGACACATGGATCACTTCTATAGCGGTATGTTGGTTTTGCTAGCCTGCGAGAAAACCACGGAGTACGGATGCCATACGGATTACATACGGAGGATGCCATGCGCAAAAAACGCTGACACACCCTGCCTACGGAGGAGCTACGGACCACTTTTTTCGGGACTTTTCAGCGTATTACGGCCGTAATATACGGACCGTATTGTTTTACGCTGTGTGTGACGCCGGCCTAAGACAAAGACGGGATAGGAGCGCTATTCGCTATTTGCACCGATCCCCTTTTCCTGAATGGGTGACACTGATTCACAAATCAGATCAAAATAGGAGCTACCTCTTTTTTATACTATTGGCGAATGTATCTATTGAAATAAATGTATCCATGTTGTCCATGGAGAAACACATCCAATAAACTCATATGTGAATGAGCTCTAAAGGAGGTCACTGTATTTTTGTGCACGTTTTTGCACATACCGTAGGTGAAGAATGTCCCAATCTTAGTCTTTCATTGAAAAATAGTTTTTGCTGTTGAATATATAGATACTAAATGATTTGTCTAACCAAAGATAACTTTTTATGTCCATAGGTGCACAGAAGTAAAAAAGAAAAAAAAAACAACTTAAGCGACACCATGCAATAAAAGTTTTCTGGTTGTAGGTAGTATGTTATAGTAGAAGGACACATAGCATTGAGTTGGTTTATATTATGGATGGACAAGTCCTCTAGACTCTTATTTGCTTACAATAAATATTCAGATCACATTTGAGTAGGAGTAAACATATTATGATTATGATTGATGCAAATGCTATTGCACTTTTCATTTATGAGCGGAATGACTCAATCTTCTACACAGGAGAGACAGAGTCATTATTCCAGCATATTTCATTTTAGAGGTCTAAGAAATATGTCCAAGGTTTTTATGTACCATAAGGAAATAAAAAGAAGACATTGTGATTACCATAAAAGACATATTCATTAATGTATGAATATGCAAGTTTATTAGGAACCAGATGTTTCCTAATCGTGTTACTCTTACTCTGCAACTATTAAAATCCAAAGCTACAAAAACAACTATATTTCTTTTAAATATGTTTGGATAAAAAAAATAAAAATTAGTTGATCGGTGTCAACTTTCTTAGTGTTAGGACTAAAACTTATTTCCGTATCTGAGGATTAAAACTTGGTGTTTGGTTCTTCCATCAGACTTCCAAGGAAACCTGTTCCTACACCCAGTTTTGGATATAAAAAATAGGATCTGCGTTCTAAGTGCAGACAGACAAGAATGTGTGTGAGCATATAATGAGATTAATGGAAGTACCAAATCTATCGGGTGCATGAATGACAGCAAGTCACACACAAGTATCACTTGCGGCAAATTAAGATATGCTAAAAAACTGAAAACAAGTCTAAAAGTAGCATGCAACTTGCAACAAAGTTTGTAAGGGCAAAGTCAAAAGTGCAAGCAAAATTTGAAAAGTATGGGATTTCTTTCGATGTCATGTTGCATACATAATTGTTAATGAGCCACAATGCAAGTCTTTTGACAACCATCAGATGCAATGTCGCACCGAAATCTTTATGTCATGCAACCAGTGTCGCCTAGTAGCTCTAGCCTCCTTTTTTTACTTTGCAATCTTTTTATTTTGCAAAAGTTTTGCATCTTGCATTTTTTTGATAATTAAGCTGGAACAAGTAAGCAAAGGATATTATGATGTCGCTAATATTTATACATTGGCATATTTTTTTAATATGGTCATTTGTAAGAGTGAAACATTAATCATAGACCTGAGACAGGGACAAAGGGGCATCCTCTACGTCTGGAGGAAAGAAGGTTTAAGCATAATAACAGACGAGGATTCTTTAGGGTATGTGCACACGATGCGGATTTTGCTGCAGATCCGCAGCGTCTCCGCAGCTGCGGATCTGCAGCAGTTTCCCATGAGTTTACAGTACAATGTAAACCTATGGGAAACCAAAAACGCTGTGCCCATGCTGCGGAAAAAAACACACAGAAATGCAACGTTTTATTTTCCGCAGCATGTCAATTCTTTGTGAGGAATCCGCAGCGTTTTTACATCTGCTCCAATAGAAAACTGCAGATGTAAATCTGCAGCGGAATCCGCAATAGAAAACGCGATAAATCCACAGTAAAAACCGCAGCGGTTTTCCCCTGCGGATTTATCAAATCCGCTGCGGAAAAATCTGCAGAGGAGTTCTATACTTGTGCACATACCCTTAGGCTGCCATCACACTAGTGACAGGGTTTGCTTCCTCCCATTTGGCCTGAGCGGGGCTGCAAGCTATTTAAGCTCCTGAAAGCCTACTGTCCATAGCCAGTTATAATTTGACCAGCTCGAGTGAACAGCTTTAATTTAAAGTAGACATTCCTGATTTTGACTTTGGCTCATTATTTGACTACTCTTCTGCCTTACAATTTAGTTCCTGCACTGACCTCCTGGTTTTGACCCAGCTACTAGACCATTTTTCTTGCCAGATCACTCCACCGAACAGCAGCTAACTTCATGGCCCCAACCTAGGAGTCCCTGTTAAGTCCTGTTAAGTTCCTGTTAAGATACCTGCATACAGGTTAAAAGGGTCAAGGCCAGGGCAACCACTGGACCTGGAAAACAGAGTAGCTAGGATCAAGCCCGTTCATGGTAGCCATCTTTAGAGCTATCAGGTGACCACGAACAGTGCTTCCCTTACACTATAACTATAATGCCACATTTGTCTGGTCAATAGTTGTGCAGTCACCAGTTTAACTTCATGATAACAGCTAATCTTTGGGTACTGCAACTGCCAGAGTGATTGACAGACTGACATTCTTCTATGCTTGGTACAAGTTAATAGAAATGTGTTATCAATCAAAAACTGACATTGTTTAAATCAGATTTTTATGTTAAATATATTTTTAGACATTTTTAAAAATATATATTGTCAAAGATCGCAGCCAGGGGGGGTCGTAACTTAAACCCACCCGCTGTTATCTTTGGAGCGAACAGCTTTCTGCTGCTCCCTATTGTCTGGATAATTACGCGATTGACCGATGATTAACGGAGAAGGCTGTAGGCTGTTTCCACTAATAGGCTGATTATCAAGAAACTAACAGTGAGCGTATTTTATCTACACCTCCAATCCCAATGCATGGATTATATGTGTATACCCCCAATACTGTCACTGTGAACTCCACAACAACCACAGACTTACTCGCTTCCACCGCCGGTCCGTTTTTTTGTATACAGGCTGACTGCAGGTCTGGTTCTTGCAGCTTATGGCTTCAGGTGGGGTTTACAGAACAAAAGGAACAGAACTATAAAATGTTATATTTAATCCAGAACAAAGGGCAGTGTTTATCAAAAAATATGCAAAATATTTTACAAAGGGGCCAAAACAATACAGCATATACAATTACATAAAATAAAACAGGATTGACAAAAGAAACTTACTAGAACGCTCAAAGAGATGATTCAGTTTAGCGAAGGAGAGCACTTCAATTGGAGGAGTTCACTGAAGGAGATTCATGCATATGTAAGAAGGTGTTGGGGGAACCCTCAGTTGCTCCCTCTCTCCTTTATGCCAGACATGTGTCCCACATGCAGTGTCCTGATAGTTTGGCTAGGTATTAATGTATTACTGTAATGAACTACTGTTTTTTTAATGTGTCTGTATGTGTTACCTCTCCTCTTCTTCCGGGTCCTTCGCTTGAGACCACCAGCTCCGGGTCTGCTGCCGTCCTCGCCGTGTCTTCCCTGCTCCACTCTCCTGTCGGAGCTCCCCGCCGGGACTCTGCGTTGGTGTCCCGGCGCGCTCCTTTCCTGCCGTTGGTCGTGCTCTCCTGTGGGTTGCGCAGGTGCGTTAAGTCCTGACCGCACGCGCGCTCCCTCCAGCCTTCTCTTCCTGCTTGACCTGACCTGGCAGAGTATCCTGTCCAATAGAGGACAGGCTTCAGGTATTTCAGGCCGTCCTCCCTCAGTGGAGTCGCCTGATTATCGTATTTCCTTGCTGTAGTTAGGCTGCCTTATTGTCTCGTCTGTCATGATTCCAATGGCAGGGAATCACAAAAGGACAAGCACCAACGAGCTCTAGGGTGATGGAACCTGAGCTGACCGCGACCCTAAACCTGAACACACAAATAACAATAGCCGGGGAACGTGCCTACGTTGATCCTAGACGTCTCGCACCAGCCGAAGATCTAACTTCCCCTATTAGAAGAAACACAGACCTCTCTTGCCTCCAGAGAAATACCCCACAGAAATAGCAGCCCCCCCACATATAATGACGGTGAAATGAGAGGAAGGCACATACACAGTATGAAAACAGATTCAGCAAAATGAGGCCCGCTAAAACTAGATAGCAGAGGATACAAAAGTAAACTGCGCGGTCAGCAAAAAACCCTTCAAAAAACCATCCTGTAATTACTTGAACTCATGTTCCAACTCATGGAACATGAGGAGCAATTACAGCCCACTAAAGCAACCAGCAGCAAAGAGACAATTATATGTTATATGCAAGCTGGACAAGACAAAAATAAAGCAAAACGTGGAACAAGAAAATCAAAACTTAGCTTGTCCTGAAGATTACTGAAGCCAGAAGCTGAGGTAACAAAACACTCTGATAACCTTGATAGCCGGCGGGGAAATGACAAGAAAGCCCGGTTAAATAGGAAACTCCCAAATCCTAATAGAACAGGTGGACACCAGAGACAGCAGAACACAAATCACCCAGTACCATCAGTAACCACCAGAGGGAGCCCAAAAACAGAACTCACAACAGTACCCCCCCCTTGAGGAGAGGTCACCGAACCCTCACGAGAACCACCAGGGCGACCAGAATGAGCCCTATGAAAAGCGCGGACCAAATCATCAGCATGAACATCAGAGGCAACCACCCAAGAATTATCCTCCTGACCATAACCCCTCCACTTGACCAAATACTGGAGTCTCCGTCTGGAAACACGAGAATCCAAGATCTTCTCCACAACATACTCCAATTCTCCCTCCACCAGCACCGGAGCAGGAGGCTCAAGCGAAGGAACAACAGGTACCTCATACCTCCGCAACAACGACCGATGGAACACATTATGAATAGCAAACGATGCCGGGAGATCCAAACGAAACGACACAGGGTTAAGAATTTCCAAGATCCTATAAGGACCGATGAACCGAGGCTTGAACTTAGGAGAAGAGACCTTCATAGGAAAAAAACGAGAAGACAACCACACCAAGTCCCCAACACGAAGTCGAGGACCCACGCGGCGACGGCGATTAGCAAACTGCTGAGCCTTCTCCTGGGACAACTTCAAATTGTCCACCACATGACTCCAAATCCGATGCAACCCATCCACCACCATGTCCACTCCAGGATAATCAGAAGGCTCCACCTGACCAGAGGAAAAACGAGGATGAAACCCTGAATTACAAAAGAAAGGAGAAACCAAGGTAGCAGAACTAGCCCGATTATTAAGGGCAAACTCGGCCAGCGGCAAAAAGGTAACCCAGTCATCCTGATCAGCAGAAACAAAACACCTCAAATAAGTTTCCAAGGTCTGATTAGTTCGCTCCGTCTGGCCATTCGTCTCAGGATGGAATGCAGACGAAAAGGACAAATCAATGCCCATCTTAGCACAGAACGTCCGCCAAAATCTAGACACAAACTGGGATCCCCTGTCAGAAACGATGTTCTCCGGAATCCCATGCAAACGAACCACGTTCTGGAAAAACAGAGGGACCAACTCAGAGGAGGAAGGCAACTTAGGCAAGGGTACAAGATGAACCATTTTAGAAAAGTGGTCACACACAACCCAGATGACAGACATTTTTTGAGAGACAGGGAGATCCGAAATAAAGTCCATGGAAATGTGCGTCCAAGGCCTCTTCGGGATAGGCAAAGGTGACAACAATCCACTGGCTCGAGAACAGCAAGGCTTAGCCCGAGCACAAACCTCACAAGATTGCACAAAAGAACGCACATCCCTCAACAAGGAAGGCCACCAAAAAGACCTGGCCACCAAGTCTCTAGTACCAAATATTCCAGGATGACCTGCCAACGCAGAAGAATGGACCTCGGAGATGACTCTACTGGTCCAACTATCCGGAACAAACAGTCTCTCAGGCGGACAACGATCAGGTTTACCCGCCTGAAACTCCTGCAAAGCACGTCGCAAGTCTGGGAAGACGGCCGACAAAATCACCCCATCCCTAAGGATACCAGTGGGCTCAGAATTTCCAGGGGAGTCAGGCACAAAACTCCTAGAAAGAGCATCCGCCTTCACATTCTTTGAACCTGGCAGGTATGAAACCACAAAATTGAAACGAGAGAAAAACAGTGACCAACGAGCCTGTCTAGGATTCAGACGCCTGGCAGTCTCAAGGTAAATCAGATTTTTGTGATCAGTCAAGACCACCACACGATGTCTAGCACCCTCCAGCCAATGACGCCACTCCTCAAATGCCCACTTCATGGCCAAAAGTTCCCGATTACCAACATCATAATTCCGCTCAGCGGGCGAAAATTTTCTAGAAAAGAACGCACATGGCTTCATCACCGAGCAATCGGAGCTTCTCTGTGACAAAACCGCCCCCGCTCCAATCTCGGAAGCATCAACCTCAACTTGGAAAGGAAGCGAAACATCAGGCTGACGCAACACAGGAGCAGAAGAAAACCGGCGTTTAAGTTCCCGAAAGGCCTCCACAGCCGCAGGAGACCAATCAGCAACATCAGCACCCTTCTTAGTCAAATCCGTCAAAGGCTTAACAACACTAGAAAAATTAGTTATAAAACGACGATAGAAATTAGCAAAGCCTAAAAACTTCTGCAGACTCTTAAGAGATGCAGGCTGCGTCCAGTCACAAATAGCCCGAACCTTGACGGGATCCATCTCAATAGTAGAAGGGGAAAAAATATACCCCAAGAAAGAAATCTTCTGGACTCCAAAGAGACACTTTGAGCCCTTTACAAACAAGGAATTAGCCCGCAGGACCTGAAACACCTTCCTGACCTGCTGAACATGAGACTCCCAGTCATCAGAAAAAACCAAAATATCATCCAAATACACAATCATAAATTTATCCAGATATTCACGGAAAATATCGTGCATAAAGGACTGGAAGACTGAAGGAGCATTAGAAAGTCCGAAAGGCATTACCAAATACTCAAAATGGCCCTCAGGCGTATTAAATGCGGTTTTCCACTCATCACCTTGCTTTATTCGTATAAGATTATACGCACCCCGAAGATCAATCTTAGTGAACCATTTAGCCCCCTTAATGCGAGCAAACAAATCAGTCAACAAAGGCAAAGGATACTGATATTTTACGGTAATCTTATTCAAAAGACGATAATCTATACAAGGCCTCAAGGACCCATCTTTTTTGGCCACGAAAAAAAAACCTGCTCCCAAAGGGGACGAAGATGGACGGATATGTCCCTTTTCCAAGGACTCCTTAACATAATCCCGCATAGCAGTATGCTCTGGCACTGACAGATTGAACAAACGACCTTTAGGAAATTTACTACCAGGAATTAAATCTATAGCACAATCGCAATCCCTGTGAGGAGGAAGCGAACTGAGCTTAGGCTCCTCAAAAACATCCCGATAATCAGACAAAAATACAGGAACCTCAGAAGGAGTAGATGAAGCGATAGAAATCGGAGGTGCATCATCAAGAACCCCCTGACATCCCCAGCTTAACACAGACATTGTTTTCCAGTCAAGGACTGGATTATGAGTTTGTAACCATGGCAGACCAAGTACTAGAACATCATGTAAATTATACAATACCAGGAAGCGAATCACCTCCTGATGAACGGGAGTCATACGCATGGTCACTTGTGTCCAGTACTGAGGTTTATTCATAGCTAAAGGTGTAGAGTCAATTCCCTTCAAAGGAATAGGGACTTCCAGAGGCTCAAGACTAAACCCACATCGCTTGGCAAATGACCAATCCATAAGACTCAGGGCAGCGCCTGAATCTACATAGGCATCGACGGAAATGGATGATAATGAGCAAATCAGAGTCACAGACAGAATGAACTTAGACTGTAACGTACTAATGGCAACAGACTTATCAACCTTTTTTGTGCGTTTAGAGCATGCTGATATAACATGAGCTGAATCACCACAATAAAAGCACAACCCATTTTTCCGCCTATAGTTTTGCCGTTCACTTCTAGACTGAACTCTATCACATTGCATTGTCTCAAGTGCCTGTTCAGAAGACACCGCCAAATGGTGCACAGATTTGCGCTCCCGTAAACGCCGATCAATCTGAATAGCCATAGTCATAGACTCATTCAGACCTGTCGGCGCAGGGAACCCCACCATAACATCTTTAATGGCCTCAGAAAGGCCATCTCTGAACTTTGCAGCCAGGGCGCACTCATTCCACTGAGTAAGCACTGACCATTTCCGAAATTTTTAACAATATATTTCTGCTTCATCTTGCCCCTGAGAGAGAGCTAATAAAGCTTTTTCAGCCTGAATCTCCTGGTTAGGTTCCTCATAGAGCAAACCCAATGCCAGAAAAAACGCATCCACATTAAGCAACGCAGGATCCCCTGGTGCCAATGCAAATGCCCAATTTTGAGGGTCACCCCGCAGGAAAGATATAATAATCTTAACCTGCTGAGCAGGGTCTCCAGAAGAGCGAGATTTCAAAGAAAGGAACAGCTTGCAATTGTTCCTAAAATTCAGAAAACTAGATCTATCTCCAGCAAAGAACTCTGGAATAGGAATTCTAGGTTCAGACATAGGAGCATGTACAACAAAATCTTGTATATTTTGAACCTTAGCAGCAAGATTATTCAAGCTGGAAGCTAAACTCTGGACGTCCATGATAAATAGCTAAGGTCAGAGCCATTCAAGGATTAAGAGGAAGAAAAAAAAAAAAACCAGCCTGGCTGCAATTAAGGCTAGGCAGCAACCTCAGAGGAGAGAAAAAAAAAAACTTCCTCAGACTACTTTTCCTCCTACTTCAGCCCAAACATTTTGGCCGGCTATACTGTCATGATTCCAATGGCAGGGAATCACAAAAGGACAAGCACCAACGAGCTCTAGGGTGATGGAACCTGAGCTGACCGCGACCCTAAACCTGAACACACAAATAACAATAGCCGGGGAACGTGCCTACGTTGATCCTAGACGTCTCGCACCAGCCGAAGATCTAACTTCCCCTATTAGAAGAAACACAGACCTTTCTTGCCTCCAGAGAAATACCCCACAGAAATAGCAGCCCCCCACATATAATGACGGTGAAATGAGAGGAAGGCACATACACAGTATGAAAACAGATTCAGCAAAATGAGGCCCGCTAAAACTAGATAGCAGAGGATACAAAAGTAAACTGCGCGGTCAGCAAAAAACCCTTCAAAAAACCATCCTGTAATTACTTGAACTCATGTTCCAACTCATGGAACATGAGGAGCAATTACAGCCCACTAAAGCAACCAGCAGCAAAGAGACAATTATATGCAAGCTGGACAAGACAAAAATAAAGCAAAACGTGGAACAAGAAAATCAAAACTTAGCTTGTCCTGAAGATTACTGAAGCCAGAAGCTGAGGTAACAAAACAATCTGATAACCTTGATAGCCGGCGGGAAAATGACAAGAAAGCCCGGTTAAATAGGAAACTCCCAAATCCTAATAGAACAGGTGGACACCAGAGACAGCAGAACACAAATCACCCAGTACCATCAGTAACCACCAGAGGGAGCCCAAAAACAGAACTCACAACACTCGTCCTTTCCCTAGCCTTGTTTGTCGTATTAACCCCTTGTTGTTCTTCCTCTCTTCCAGTACCTGCTCCTGCCCTGTGTTCCTCGGTCCCAATCATCTTTCTTTAGTCCGGTTCTCGTCTCCTCATCTGGTTCTTCCCTCAATTACTGGCTTCCGTCTTCCTTGCTTCCTTGTCTTCAGCTTTATTATTTCTCCTCCGGTTCCCTCCGTCTCTTTCCCTCCTGGTTCCTTGCCCTGCTCCTTCCCATTTCTTTCCTCTGAGTTTTCCCTCTGTCTCTCTCCTTTGGTTTTTCCTTAAGCCAATCCCTGGTCCTGGCATCCGTGGTTCAAGAGATCCCTGAGCTTGCTTCCTAACTGTCACTGTATAGGGGTTGGTCTATTCTGGTGTGCTCGCTCGGGGGAGGGTCGGTTCCACGGTCCAGTGGGTCCACTCTTGTACTCATGGCCTTCGGCGTAACAGTATGTCTGATATTGTACTATTGTAAGTGTACTGTATTCTACAACCTTTATGTAATTCATTCAGGGTTAGAACAGGTTAACAAAAAGAGGCTGGGTTAGCAGCCTGGAAGAAGCAGCAATTTCCTGCTTCTGAAGTAGAACATGGGCATGCATGCCCATGGTAAGAAGTACTCCTCTGAAGGGAGCATTATATACCCATGGAGGGGAAAAAGTGCTGCCAAAGGACTGCTGGGCAGCTGGAATGGGCACTGGGACTGAGGAGGTGCCCTCCAAGAGACTGTTAGCTCCCAGGAGCCGATTGGGAGCTCATGCTTTTGCTGCTGCTGCCGATGGAGCAGCATCTTTGAATAGGAACAGCTTGTTATCTTCTTTACTTCATCGTTATTAAAAAGTTTGCCACTCTTGGAGCCGTAGTGGGTCGCATAGTGCATCCAGAGGATGCTGTTCCTGTGTGGAGCACAACCGTGTGCTGGAGGTAATTGACTACCACCCCGTGTCACCTTGTTACACATACACCAGTGTGTATCTCTGTACAGGAACACAGATTTTAATTTGTGTTGACCTTTTAACAGCACCAGAGTTACACCCATACAGCCCCCCTTGATGACCTTGCGTGGGCCGGGTTGTGGGATGTTCTCAGCCCTTCAGGATTTTATGAAAATCCCAACTTATGCGATATCTTCACTCCTGATGATCGCAGACGTTCGAGATCACTGCCATATTTTTTATCAGGATTTTACCTTTTCCGATAGTAAGAATGACAAGGCTGGGGTCACTTATCTGGCCACTATTGTTTTGGGGCCTACAAGCAGGTGTTACAGTTATAATAAAACATGCATATTCTACCCTGATAAGCTCTGAAACTGAAACTGTGTGTCCCATCAATATCGGATCTATACAGGACCTAATATTCATAATTTCACCAGTGACACCAAGTCTCTGGTAAATGGATAACATTTCCCCTTAGGGAACCAAAGTGTCATTTCAATTTGGGATGTATTTCCTGGGGACAAGAGCCTCTTCCACTTTTCTAGCTATGTGTAAACACATGCACCCTTTTGTTATCCAACCCACTAAAAAGACATTTCCTGTCTAAATTACCTGTCCAATCTATAAAACTCCATAAAAGGCTATAAAATGCACAACAGACATCCTTGCAGGTATCCTTTACTTCAAAAAGGTGCTGTCTGCATGTTAATTAAGATTGTCATATCCCAACTATACCTAATTTCCTACTAGAGATGAGCGGTGTTCGAGTCGAACTGTTCACCAATTTCAAATTCGAGCTGTTTTGAGCAGTGTTCGAGTCGTTCGACGAACTCGAACAATTTGCTTAACCCCTTTAGCCCTGAGGGTGGTTTGCACGTTAATGACTGGGCCAATTTTTACAATTCTGACCAATGTCCCTTTATGAGGTTATAACTCTGGAACGCTTCAACGGATCTTGGCGATTCTGACACTGTTTTCTCGTAACGTATTGTACTTCATGGTAGTGGTAAAATATATTCGATATAACTTATGTTTATTTGTGAAAAAAATGGAAAATTTTGAAAATTTCGCAATTTTCCAACTTTTAATTTTTATACCCTTAAATCACAGAGATATGTCATGCAAAATACTTAATAAGTAACATTTCCCACATGTCTACTTTACATCAGCACAATTTTGGAACCAAACTTTTTTTTGTTAGGGAGTTATAAGGGTTAAAAGTTGACCAGCAATTTCTCATTTTTGCAACACCATTTTTTTTTTAGGGACCACATCTCATTTGAAGTCATTTTGAGGGGTCTATATGATAGAAAATACCCAAGTGTGACACCATTCTAAAAATTGCACCCCTCAAGGTGCTCAAAACCACATTCAAGAAGTTTATTAACCCTTCAGGTGTTTTACAGGAATTTTTGGAATGTTTAAATAAAAATGAACATTTAACTTTTTTTCACACAAAATTTATTTCAGCTCCAATTTGATTTATTTTACCAAGGGTAACAGGAGAAAATGGACCCCAAAAGTTGTTGTACAATTTGTCCTGAGTACGTTGATACCCGATATGTGGGGATAAACCACTGTTTGGGCGCATGGCAGAGCTCGGAAGGAAAGGAGCGCCATTTGACTTTTCAATGCAAAATTGACTGGAATTGAGATGGGACGCCATGTTGCGTTTGGAGAGCCCCTGATGTGCCTAAACATTGAAACCCCCCACAAGTGACACCATTTTGGAAAGTAGACCCCTTATGGAACTTACATAGATGTGTGGTGAGCACTTTGACCCACCAAGTGCTTCATAGAAGTTTATAATGCAGAGCCGTAAAAATAAAAAATCATATTTTTTCACAAAAATGATCTTTTTGCCCCCAATTTTTTATTTTTTCCAAGGGTAAGAGAAGAAATTAGACCACAACAGTTGTTTTGCAATTTGTCCTGAGTACGCTGATACCCCATATGTGGGTGTAAACCATTGTTTGGGCGCATGGCAGAGCTCGGAAGGGAAGGAGCGCCATTTGACTTTTCAATGCAAAATTGACTGGAATTGAGATGGGACCCCATGTTCCGTTTGGAGAGCCCCTGATGTGCCTAAACATTGAAACCCCCCACAAGTAACACCATTTTGGAAAGTAGACCCCTTAAGGAACTTATCTAGATGTGTGGTGAGCACTTTGACCCACCAAGTGCTTCATAGAAGTTTATAATGCAGAGCCGTAAAAATAAAAAATCATATTTTTTCACAAAAATGATCTTTTTGCCCCCAATTATTTATTTTCCCAAGGGTAAGAGAAGAAATTAGACCACAAAACTTGTTGTGCAATTTGTCCTGAGTACGCTGATACCACATATGTGGGTGTAAACCATTGTTTGGGCGCATGGCAGAGCTCGGAAGGGAAGGAGCGCCATTTGACTTTTCAATGCAAAATTGACTGGAATTGAGATGGGACGCCATGTTGCGTTTGGAGAGCCCCTGATGTGCCTAAACATTGAAACCACCCAAAAGTGACACCATTTTGGAAAGTAGACCCCCTAAGGAACTTATCTAGATGTGTTTTGACAGCTTTGAGCCCCCAAGTGTTTCACTACAGTTTATAACGCAGAGCCGTGAAAATAAAAATTCTTTTTTTTTTCTTCACAAAAATAATTTTTTAGACCCCAGTTATGTATTTTCACAAGGGTAACAGGATAAATTGGACCCCAAAAGTTGTTGTCCAATTTGTCCTGAGTACGCTGATACCCCATATGTGGGGGGGAAGCACTGTTTGGGCGCATGGCAGAGCTTGGAAGGGGAGGAGCGCCATTTGGAATACAGACTTAGATGGATTGGTCTGCAGGCGTCACGTTGCATTTGCAGAGCCCCTGATGTACCTAAACAGTAGAAACCCCCCACAAGTGACCCCATATTGGAAACTAGACCTCCCAAGGAACCTATCTAGATGTGTTGTGAGAACTTTGAACCCCCAAGTGTTTCACTGCAGTTTACAACGCAGAGCCGCGAAAATAAAAAAAAATCTTATTTTTCCCACAAAAATAATTTTTAGCCCCCCACATTTTTATTTTCCCAAGGATAACAAGAGAACTTGGACCCCAAAAGTTGTTGTCCAATTTGTCCTGAGTACGCTGATACCCCATATGTTGGGGTAAACCCCTGTTTTGGCGCACCGGAGAGCTCGGAAGGGAAGGAGCACTGTTTTACTTTTTCAACGCAGAATTGGCTGGAATTGAGATCGGACGCCATGTCGCGTTTGGAGAGCCCCTGATGTGCCTGAACAACGGAAACTCCCCAATTCTACCTGAAACCCTAACCCTAACACACCCCTAACCCTAATCCCAACGGTAACCCTAACCACACCCCTAACCCTGACACACCCCTAATTCTAATCCCAACCCTAATCCCAACCGTAAATATAATCCAAACCCTAACGCTAACTTTAGCCCCAACCCTAACCCTAACTTTAGCCCCAACCCTAACCCTAACTTTAGCCCCAACCCTAACCCTAACTTTAGCCCCAACCCTAACCATAACTTTAGCTCCAACCCTAACCCCAACCCTAACCCTAGCCCCAACCCTAGCCCTAACCCTAACCCTAGCCCTGATGGGAAAATGGAAATAAGTACATTTTTTTAATTTTATTATTTTTCCCTAACTAAGGGGGTGATGAAGGGGGGTTTGCTTTACTTTTATAGCGTTTTTTATATCGGATTTTTATGATTGGCAGCCGTCACACACTAAAATACGCTTTTTTTATAGCAAAAAAGTTTTTGCGTCTCCACATTTTGAGAGCTATAATTTTTCCATATTTTGGTCCACAGAGTCATGTGAGGTCTTGTTTTTTGCGGGACGAGTTGACGTTTTTATTGGTAACATTTTTGGACATGTGACAGTTTTTGATCACTTTTTATTCCGATTTTTGTGAGGCAGAATGACCAAAAACCAGCTATTCATGAATTTCTTTTGGGGGAGGCGTTTATACCGTTCCGCGTTTGGTAAAGTGGATGAAGCAGTTTTATTCGTCGGGTCAGTACGATTACAGCGATACCTCATTTATATCATTTTTTTATGTTTTGGCGCTTTTATACGATAAAAGCTATTTTATAGAAAAAATAATTATTTTGGCATCGCTTTATTCTCAGGACTATAACTTTTTTATTTTTTTGCTTATTATGCTTTGTGGCGGCTCGTTTTTTGCGGGACAAGATGACGTTTTCAGCAGTATCATGCTTATTTATATCCGTCTTTTTGATCGCGTGTTATTCCACTTTTTGTTCGGCGGTATGATAATAAAGCGTTGTTTTTTGGCTGTTTTTTTTTTTTCCTACGGTGTTCACTGAAGGGGTTAACTAGTGGGACAGTTTTATAGGTCGGATCGTTACGGACGTGGCGATACTAAATATGTGTACATTTATTGTTTTTTTTGTTTGTTTTTTTAGATAAAGAAATGTATTTATGGGAATAATTTTTTTTTTTTAATTTATTTATTTAGTAATTTTTTTTTTTTTTTTTTTTTACACATGTGGAAATTTGTTTTTTTACTTTTTTACTTTGTCCCAGGGGGGGACATCACAGATCGCCGATCTTACAGTTTGCACAGCACTCTGTAAGATCGGCGATCTCACTGACATCGCTGCAGGCTTACCAGCACCTGCAGGCGACCCTGCAGTACTCCCTGCAGGACCCGGATGCAGCCCCGCGGCCATTTTGGATCCAGGGACTGCAGGGAGAAGACGCTCGGTACACGGTGAGTACATCACCGTGTACCAATCGTCTCAGGGAGGCACGCAGGGAGCCCCCTCCCTGCACGATGCTTCCCTGTACCGCCGGCACATCGCGATCATGTTTGATCGCGGTGTGCCGGGGGTTAATGTGCCAGGAGCGGTCCGTGACCGCTCCTGGCACATAGTGCCGGATGTCAGCTGCGATAGTCAGCTGACACCCGGCCGCGATCGGCCGCGCTCCCCCCGTGAGCGCGGCCGATCGCATATGACGTACTATCCCGTCACTGGGAATTAAGTCCCAGGTCACCTGGACGGGATAGTACGTCATATGGGATTAAGGGGTTAAAATTCGGCTGTTCGAGTTTCTGTTCAATAACTGTTCGTTCACCAAAAGCCTAACTTGATTTGCACATTATAACTGTTTATCATTGCGAATAGTCTGTTTCAGTATATAGTGTAGTGGGTGGGGGGAGCGGGGGCTAGATCTGCGCTGAATGCCGATCTCTATTTTTTTTTGCTTTCCCGCATTTACAGTGGGGCGGTGCAGGGTATGTGTCATTAGCTGTGTATGTCACATGTCCTTGCCCTATAAGAACCAGCCATTTTCCCCGTCGCCACCATTTCCTCACTGCTGCAGCTTAGTGTTAGACGGTAGCGCTGCTGCTGTGGGCGCTATACAGACTAAAGGTACCTTAACACTGAGCAACTTTAGAAAGAGAACGACAGTGATCCGTGATGTTGCAGCGTCCTGGATAGCGATCTCGTTGTGTTTGACACGCAGCAGCGATCAGGATCCTGCTGTGACATCGCTGGTCATAGCTAGAAGTCCAGAACTTTATTTGGTCGTCAGGTCGGCGTGATTCGTCATGTTTGACAGCAAAAGCAACGATGCTAGCAATGTTTTTTCATGGAGCTAACAACCAGCGAGAACGATAAGTACGTCACTGGATCGCTCCTGCATCGTTCTGCTGTTGCCGTGTTTGACGTCTCCTAGCGACCTAAACAGCGACACTGCAGCGATCGGCTCGTTGTCTATATCGCTCCAGCGTCGCTTAGTGTAACGGTACCTTTAGAGTCTTTTTTGGGAGCGAATTCTCTGAGAGATAGGTTTAGGTAGTCGGGAGTTGGGACTAGTTGTAATATCAGCCCTTTTCAGGGTAGGTTATGTAAGGAGGTTGCTTTCCCTGCTCCTTACCTGGTACCACTTAGTCGGACAGCTGGGTTGTTGGGGGGGAGGACTTTCTGCCCTGGACAGAGGGGACCATGTGACTGCTGGGGGCAGAGAGGAAGAGACAGGGGTGCGGTCAGAAAAGAGCAGGAGAGCAGAGCGCGTGAGACAGAGGGGACAGTGCGCCAGAGAGAAAGCAGGCTGCAGCACTGCAATCCCCATGAGAGAAGGGCTCATCGTGAGGGCACTGAGGCTGAGATACCAGCCGTAGAGAAGGCTGGATGTGAGAATGTGGACTTGGAAGCCTCCGTAATCAGAGAAGACGTATCTCCTGACAGTGACCTAAGCGTGCAGCCCCGGTGACCGCAGTGACAAGCCAGGACCCCTGACTGTGACAAGTAAACTGCTCAGTGTGTGTGTATAATTGCTCCTGTAGAAAGAGAGACTGCCAAGCTAATATACAGAGACTGTGCAGCAGAGTGGCTGTGTTACTTCCTGCTTCCAGCTTCACTGGGAGAAAAGACTGCAAAGACTTAACCCCGGAGTCTCCAGTTCCCAGGAGACAGAGGAGAGACTTCAGGATCTCAAGCACTGCTGGTGACTGTACCCACGTTGGAATAAGGACCCTCCAGTCAGGACCTCCCTGGACTGATAAGTTACAAGAACACTCGTTAACCATTTCGATTCTGCTTAACTGTTTACTGTTTGCTTCATCTCTATTAACCCCCTGTTTACTCCCTGCGAGGAGAATCTTACTCCTGTTAATAAATTCCCCTGAACAGATGGTCTGTCTGTTCCATGGTGACATAGTCTACCCTGCACCCTTACAGTTACAGCAGTTCATAGCACTTTTTGCCAGGCAGGTCTGTGCCAGTGCTGTGCAAGTGTCTGTCACAGCATTTGGTGAAATCTAGCTCAGCCAATCCTTTTGGGCTAGTAGCATTGTCTGGTAGTCATCTGAGAAGCCCACCTGTGAAACTAGCTACACCACCTGTGTATCTACATTTTTACTGCATCTAACCCAGTAAATCATTTTGGGCCAAGGAGCAGTGTCTGCACGTCAGTGGAGTAGCCCGCCTGAGAAGCTACACCGCCTGTGTATCCAAATTTTTACTGCATCTAACCAAGTAAATTGTTTTGGGCCTAGGAGCAGTGCCTGCACATCAGCGGAGTAGCCCGCCTGTGAAGCTAACTACACCACCTGTGTATCTAAAGTTTTACTGCATCTAACCCTGTAAATCATTTTGGGCCTAGTAGCAGTGTCTGCACGTCAGCGGAGTAGCCCGCCTGTGAAGCTAACTACACCACCTGTGTATCCAAATTTTTACTGCATCTCACCCAGTAAATCGTTTTGGGCCTAGGAGCAGTGTCTGCACGTCAGCGGAGTAGCCCGCCTGTGAAGCTAACTACACCGCCTGTGTATCCAAATTTTTACTGCATCTAACCCAGTAAATCATTTTGGGCCTAGGAGCAGTGTCTGCACGTCAGCGGAGTAGCCCGCCTGTGAAGCTAACTACACCGCCTGTGTATCTAAATTTTTACTGCATCTAACCCAGTAAATCATTTTGGGCCTAGGAGCAGTGTCTGCACGTCAGCGGAGTAGCCCGCCTGTGAAGCTAACTACACCGCCTGTGTATCCAAATTTTTACTGCATCTAACCCAGTAAATCATTTTGGGCCTAGGAGCAGTGTCTGCACGTCAGCGGAGTAGCCCGCCTGTGAAGCTAATTACACCACCTGTGTATCTAAATTTTTACTGCATCTAACCCAGTAAATCATTTTGGGCCTAGGAGCAGTGTCTGCACGTCAGCGGAGTAGCCCGCCTGTGAAGCTACACTGCGCCGATACAGTTACAGTAGCGTAGCTCCGGGTGGGCCCCCTCTGAGCACTGGGCCCGGGGAGATTGCCCCCTCTGCCCCCTAATAGCTACGCTAGTGGTCTGAATACTTATGACCATGTGATATTTCAGTTTTTATTTTTTAATAAAATTGCAAAAATTTCTACATTTCTGTTTTATATCAGTCAAGATAGGGTGCAGAGTGTACATTAATGAGAAAAAATGAACTTTTTTGAATTTACCAAATGGCTGCAAGGAAACAAAGAGTGAAAAATGTAAAGGGGCCTGAATACTTCCCGAACCCACTGTATATAATATACTTTTTTCATTGCGTGTGTGCTTGTCCTATAACCATGCCTCATATATGGCATTCTCTTGTAATGCTAAAGACAGAGGACGTACAGTGTGGAGCTCTGCTAAATGTATTCACTTCTCCAATATATGCAGAGATTGTAGAGAATGGAACCCAGATTGATTGTGAATAGGCACCTGATGTATTTGTGCTATCTTAGGCAATGCACAATGGCACATGAAAAGCAGACTAGTACAGTATTGTTTCATATGAAGTCTGCAGATCTTGATAAAAAAAAGGAAATTTCAATTATACAAGGACAAGTTATCAAAAGCCAAAACAAGCTTTTTTTTCTGAATAAAGCGGCGCAGCTGCTTCACAGTCCTGAACACCATTTACATGTTTATGTCATTCTCATGAATTTATACAATGTAAATATCTCTTTCAATGACAAACCCTCTCGGTTTAAAGATGTCATGTTGGTAAATCATGAATTGTAATAGGGTGCGATGATCTTCAGTGACTGAATCACTAAGGATCAAGTCATTTCGATTATGTAAAAGCTGCACCCTCCAAAATTGAATATTTAAAGGTGCTTTACTATCAGAGATTTTACTCACTTATTATATTAGGGCTCTCTATACTGACAATACCATGGTTGCTTTATGAAGACACATTTGGCTATAGATTTTCCCTGTAACATTGTATTCTGGCCATTCAAATAAATGGCTGCCCATGTGCCAAACTCGCAACAATAGATTTCCCAAAGGATAAATGAGCATAATTTAAGAGATTTTGTGATTACAATAACTAAAGATAATTTAAGATTTGTTCAAAACCTTTCTGACATGTTTCGCCTTGACAGGCTTCATCAGGGGACTGAGGCTGGATGAAGCCTATCAAGGCGAAACATGTCAGGGAGGTTATGAGCAAATCTTAAATTATCTTTATTGGTCTTGCAATTGATATCTATGAATTATCCTTAGCTACCCTGGCCAGGGGACTTCAGCCATTAATCTAGGTAGAATTGTCAGCTATAGGATAGCGATACTCTATATCGGAAAGATATCCTAAAGAAATCTAATATAGCAATAAGAATTTAGTGTTTTTAATGTTGTTAGACCATGTTTATTAAATAATTCTAATAAAAGTAAAGTTTTAATAAAAATATCCCTTACATTGGATAAATTTACCCTTTGGGTAATCAGTTATTATGAATGTTCATCCCTAAAGGGTTGTCTTGTGTTCCACACTTAGTTTATTGTAGGAAACTGGCAACAACTCTCCATTATGATTCATAGTGGGTGGCCCAAAGCCAAGGACCCCCATATATTATATCCATATCAAGTTGTCTTCATGAGACAACCCTTTTATAGAGGACCTGTCACTTCCAATAAATATGAAAACCAACTCAGCGCACTACTATCTATATATATAAGAGACATCGTGATTACTTGCTAATCCCGCCCCCTGCACAGTAGCTCCGCCTCCTCCACATCACCACACATAATCCCGCCCCCCATCCCATTAGCACACACAATCCCGCCCCCACCACATTACCACACACAATCCCGCCCCCACCCCATTACCACACACAATCCCGCCCCCCACCCCATTACCACACAATCCCGCCCCCCCACCACATCACCACACACAATCCCGTTCCCCCACCCCATTACCACACACAATCCCACCCCCACCACATCACCACACATAATCCCGCCCCCCACCACATTGCCACACATAATCCCGCCCACCACATCAACACACATAATCCCGCCCCCCAACCACATTACCACACATAATCTGCACCACATCACCACACACAATCCCGCCCACCACATCACCACACATAATCCCGCCCGCCCACCACATTACCACACATAATCCCGCCACCCACCACATCACCACAGATAATCCCACCCCCCACCACATTACCACACACAATCCTGCCCCCCAACCACATTACCACATATAATACTGCCCCCCCACCACATCACTACACATAATCCTGCCCCCCCCACATTACCACACACAATCCTGCCCCCCACCACATTACCACACATAATACCACCCCCCACCACATTACCACACATAATCCTGCCCCCCCACCACATTACCACACATAATCCCGCCACCCACCACATTACCACAGATAATCTTGCCCCCACCACATTACCACACATAATCCTGCCCCCCACCACATTACCACACACAATCCCGCCCCCACCACATCACCACACACAATCCCGCCCCCCCAACCACATCACCACACATAATCCCATCCCCCCACCCCATTACCACACATAATACTGCCCCCCCACCACATTACCACATAATCCCACCCCCCACCACATCACCACACATAATCCCGCCCCCCACCACACCACCACCCATAATACCACCCCCCACCACATCACCACACATAATCCCGCCCCCCCACCACATTACCACAGATAATCCCGCCCCCCCACCACATTACCACACATAATCCCACCCCCCACCACATCACCACACAAAATCCCGCCCACCCACCACATCACCACACATAATCCCGCCCCCCACCACATCACCACACAATCCTGCCACCACCACAACACCACACGTAATCCCGCCCCCCAACACATCACCACACGTAATCTCACCCCCCCACCCCATCACCACACGTAATCTCGCCCCTCACCCCATTACTACACATAATCCCGCCCCCCACCACATCACCACACGTAATCCCGCCCCCCACCACATCACCACACGTAATCCCGCCCCCCACCACATCACCACACATAATCTTGCCCCCCACCACATCACCACACATAATCCCGCCCCCCACCACATCACTGCACATAATCCCACCCCCCACCACATTTCCACACATAATCCCACCCCTACCACATCACCACACATAATCCCGCCCCCCACCACATTACCATACATAATCCCGCCCCCACCACATCAAAACACATAATCCCATCCCCCACTACATCATCACACATAATCCTGCCCCCCCACCACATCACTACACATAATCCTGCCCCCCCACATTACCACACATAATCCCGCCCCCCAAATCACCACACATAATCCCGCCCCCCAATCACCACACATAATCCCGCCCCCCCACCACATCACCACACGTAATCCCGCCTCCCACCACATCACCACACATAATCCCGCCCCCCCACATCATTACCATACATAATCCCACCCCCACCACATCACCACACATAATCCCATCCCCCACTACATCATCACACATAATCCTGCCCCCCACCACATCACTACACATAATCCTGCCCCCCCACATTACCACACATAATCCCGCCCCCCAAATCACCACACATAATCCCGCCCCCCAAATCACCACACATAATCCCGCCCCCCACCACATCACCACACGTAATCCCACCCCCCACCACATCACCACACATAATCCCGTCCTCCACCACACCACCACAGATAATCCCGCCCCCACCACATTACCACACATAATCCCGCCCCCCACCACATTGCCACACATAATCCCACATTACCACACAATCCCGCCCCTCCACCACATCACCACACATAATCCCGCCCCCCCACCACATCACCACTCATAATCCCGCCCCCACCACATTACCACACATAATTCTGCCCCCCCACATTACCACATGAGGCTCCATCCCCACACATTACCACATGAGGCTCCATCCCCACACATTACCACACAAGGCTCCGTCCCCACACATTACCACACGAGGCTCCGTTCTCACACATTAACACACGAGGCTCCGTCCCCACACATTACCACATGAGGCTCCGTCCCCACACATTACCACATGAGGCTCCGTCCCCACACATTACCACACGAGGCTCCATCCTCACACATTTCCACACGAGGCTCCGTCCCCACACATTACCACACGAGGCTCCGTCCCCACACATTACCACACGAGGCTCCGTCCTCACACATTACCACACGAGGCTCCGTCCCCACACATTACCTCATGAGGCTCCGTCCCCACACATTACCACATATTAATTTACCACCTGCGTAAGCGCTATTGAATGTTGTCATTATTTACTTTAGTTTAATCACCAGCAGCGTTAATTAAATAGCAATGAGCATGCCGAGCGTTAGCTGGCTGGAAACACCTAGTATATATTATAAATCAAATGGTGGTGCAATATCAGCAGTAAAGACATATGCAAAAAAAGGAGTTAGAAGGAAAGCACTGCTGTAACATATGCACACCACACCAATGTGAGCGAAATAACGTACAAAAAATATTTATTATGAACATGAACACAGGGTTATATTACCCGAAGGGTGGCATAAGAAGAGGGTAGAGAATCGGAATCCTTCACTGTTGAAGCTCCTCTTGTGGGAGCGATATGCGTGGGTCACTGCTGCCACCCTCTCGGGACCTGGATTCCGATCCGCTGCCCTCTTCATATGCCACACTTCGGGTAATATAACCCTTGGTTGTTCTGAGCCCTGTGGGGTCTATTGTCTAACCATATAGAAACACATAGGATCTTCCATGAGCCACTTTATGGGGTTTATTTGACACTAGCTGAAGAGCCCGGCGTTGCCTGGGCATAGTAAATATCTATGTTTAGTTATAGCACATCACTTCTCTTATTTTCCCATCACGCCTCTCATTTTCCCAATCACATCTTTCATTTTCCCCCTCATATCTCTCATTTTCTCCCTCA
Organism: Ranitomeya imitator; assembly: GCF_032444005.1. Classification (NCBI taxonomy): domain Eukaryota; kingdom Metazoa; phylum Chordata; class Amphibia; order Anura; family Dendrobatidae; genus Ranitomeya; species Ranitomeya imitator. The sequence goes on from NC_091287.1 coordinate 487,871,364, forward strand.
CACCTCTCATTTTCTCCCTCATTCACGCCTAACACTTGTCATTTCGACCTCACATCTGTCATTTTCTGATCACTACACTATTTTCCCTCACTCCTCTCATTTTGCACTCACACCTTTTCATTTTCACCTCACACCTCTCATTTTCACCTCAGTATATACATGTTTGTCATCTCCCTTATATATAGTATACACATGTATGTCATCTCCTGTATATAATATATACTTATATGTCATCTCCCCTGTATATAGTATATACCTGCTGTGTGTCATCTCCCCTGTATATAGTATATACCTGTATGTCATCTCCTCCTATATATAGTATATACCTGTATGTCATCTCCTCCTATATATAGTATATACCTGTATGTCATCTCCTTCTATATATAGTATATACCTGTATGTCATCTCCTCCTGTATATAGTATATACCTGTGTGTCATCTCCCCTGTATATAGTATATATCTATGTGTCAACTCCTCCTGTATATACTTTATGCCTGTATGTCATCTTCTATATATACCATATACCTGTATGTCATCTCCTCCTGTATATAGTATATACCTGTAGGTAATCTGCTCCTGTATATAGTATATACCTGTGTGTCATCTCCTGTATATAGTATATACCTGTATGTCATCTCCTCCTGTATATAGTATGTACCTGTATGTCATCTCCTCCTTTATATAGTATATACCTGTGTGTCATCTCTCCTGTATATAGTATATATCTGTGTGTCATCTCCCCTGTATATAGCATATACCTGTGTGATCTCCTGTATTAGACCTCGTTAACACGTTATTTGCTCAGTATTTTTACCTCAGTATTTGTAAGATAAATTGGCAGCCTGATAAATCCCCAGCCAACAGGAAGCCCTCCCCCTGGCAGTATATATTAGCTCACACATACACATAATAGACAGGTCATGTGACTGACAGCTGCCGTATTTCCTATATGGTACATTTGTTGCTCTTGTAGTTTGTCTGCTTATTAATCAGATTTTTATTTTTGAAGGCTAATACCAGACTTGTGTGTGTTTTAGGGCGAGTTTCGTTTGTCAAGTTGTGTGTGTTGAGTTGTGTGTGGCGACATGCATGTAGCGACTTTTGTGAGATGAGTTTTGTGTGGCAACATGCGTGTAGCAACTTTTTGTGTGTCGAGTTGCATGTGACAGGTTAGTGTAGCAAGTTGTGTGCAGCAAGTTTTGCGCATGGTGAGTTTTGCGCGTGGTGAGTTTTATGTCTGGTGCCTTTTGAGTATGTGCAAGTTTTGTGTGAGGCAACTTTTGCATGTGTTGCAAATTTTGTGCATGTGGCAATTTTTCCGCATGTGCAAGTTTTGCGTGTGGCGAGTTTTCCATGAGATGAGTTTTGCGTGAGCCTATTTTTTGCATGTGGCGAGTTTTGCGCGTGGTGAGTTTTGAGCGGCGACTTTTGTGTTTCGACTTTTATGTGGCGAGGTTGGTGTATGTGTGGTGAAATGTGTGCTGAGGGTGGTATATTTGTTCAAGCACATGGTAGTGTGTGGCGCATTTTGTGTGTGTGTTCATATCCCCGTGTGTGGTGAGTATCCCATGTCGGGGTCCCACCTTAGCAACTGTACGGTATATACTCTTTGGCGCCATCGCTCTCACTCTTTAAGTCCCCCTTGTTCACATCTGGCAGCTGTCAATTTGCCTCCAACACTTTTCCTTTCACTTTTTCCCCATTATGTAGATAGGGGCAAAATTGTTTGGTGAATTGGAAAGCGCGGAGTTAAAATTTCACCTCACAACGTAGCCTATGACGCTCTCAGGGTCCAGACGTGTGACTGTGCAAAATTTTGTGGCTGTAGCTGCGACGCCTCCAACACTTTTCATTTCACTTTTTCCCCATTATGTAGATGGGGGCAAAATTGTTTGGTGAATTGGAAAGTGCAGGGTTAAAATTTCACCTCACAACGTAGCCTATGATGCTCTCAGGGTCCAGACGTGTGACTGTGCAAAATTTTGTTGCTTTAGCTGCGACGCTTCCAACACTTTTCCTTTCACTTTTTTCCCCATTATGTAGATAGGGGCAAAATTGTTTGGTGAATTGGAACGCGCGGGGTTAAAATTTCGCCTCACAACGTAGCCTATGACGCTCTCAGGGTCCAGACGTGTGACCGTGCAAAATTTTGTGGCTGTAGCTGCGACGGTGCAGATGCCAATCCCGGACATACACACACACATATACACACACACACATTCAACTTTATATAGTAGATATTTCTTATTATATGCAGTCCTGCGCTTTGGACCATGGGGCCTATTTTTGCTCTGTATTAACTATTGATTTAGGGCCTTGTTTGCCTCATGAGCCAACAGTTTTATGTTTTACATAGGCTTTGCATATGGTATCATTACATTGGGAATACTATACGTCCTGAGGGGTGAATGTTTTCATGTATTTCGGTTTTATTTTTTCATGTATTATGTTTTAATTGTTGCTCTGTGTTCATGTTCATAATAAATATTTTTTAAACGCTATTTTGCTCACATTGCTGTGGTGTGCATATGTTACAGCAGTGCTTTCCTTCTAACTCCTTTTTTTCCAATAAATATGAAGTTGTTTTATTTAGTCTAGATGCTTCTGCTCTCCTGAATCTGGCGACATTTTTTTTTTGTTCTGCGCCTCTACTTTCCTGAGATATGTCCCCATCTTCTCGGTATTGTTATCCAAATGGGTGCGTTCCTCATGAAAACAACCTCATAGTATATTTGACCACACCCCCTTAGCTAACAACAGTAGATTTACATGCAAGGAAGAGGTCACCTTATCTGGGGGGACACAAGAAATTAAAAGGAAAACAAATCCATATCCAGGAAGAAAGCATCATTTAGACCAGATAAAACAATACATATTTTTGGCAAGCGATGGGACATTTTTAAGGGAATCTATGCTTTCTTACAAAAACACCAGTGATTTGGTTTTCCAGTCACAGGAACCTTAGTTCTCCATCTTATAGCTTATGTTAACCCAATCTATTTGTTTAAGAATTGAAAGCTATCCTTACCTTAGAAATCAGTTTCCATCTACATAAGAGTCACCAACTACATTGCAATATGGCTCTGGAAGATGATATCTAAACTTACAGTCGCGGGCAAAAATTTTGTGACTGATGCAAATTTTGTTTTTTTACAGTTTAATGCTTCATTGTTTTTAGCTCTATTAGTTGGATGTTTCTTTGGTTACTGAAATACAATTCTTGGCATTTCATAATTTTTGAAACTTTTATTGACAGATACATCAAATTTATGTAAAGTATAAATTTTTCTAGCGTTATCCCTTATTTTTCAAGACTTCGGCCCTTCACCCTGACAGATGGATATCAGCTTATGGACCAAATCCAGTCTGATCGAAGCTAGAGATGAGCGAGCGTGCCTGGATAATGTGTTATCTGAGCATGCTTGTGTCCTAATAGAGTATGCTCAACGTGCTCGAAAAAATGCTCGAGTCTCTGCAGCTGCATGTCTCACGGCTGTTTGACAGATGCAACACATGCAGGCATTGCCTGTTTGTTAGGTCCCTCAAATTCTCAATAGGGTTTAGGTCCAGTGATGAAGGGGCCGTGTCATTATTCTTTCAACTTAAAGGTCTTTAATGGCAACCGAGCAGTGGAGACATGGATGCTGTGATGGAGCCCTGTGCTGGATAATAAAAAATGTCTTCTAAAACTAGCAATAGGTTTGGGAGTTTACTGTGAGTCCAACTTCAAACCGAAAAAGTCCAATTAGATCATCTTTAATAATACCAGACCAAAGCAGTACCCTACCTCCACCATGCTGGTGTCTGAGTGGAAGTGGAGGTCTGTCGATACTGATTCAATCACAGGCCCATCCGTCTGGTCCGTCAAGAGTCACTCTCATCTCATCAGTCCATAAAAACTTTGAAAAATCTGTCTTCAGATATTTCTTGGTTGTTTTGCGCTATGCAGAAAGATCCAGTAAGACCCTTGAGGGCCGGGAATACCCTTCACCCAGCTGCCAGAGATGGAATGGGGACTGTCGCAGAGCACTTCCCAGGCCCACTGTTGCCTGGCAGCTGGTGTCTGGTGACGCGGCCGGTGCCTAGTCAAGAACCACTTGGCTACCCCTGCAAGAACCCCTGGGAGCGTAGCACTAACAGACCAGGGGAAGAACCCTAAGGAAATCCATCAAATGATAGCTACCAATATTGCCAGCACCACTCACCTCCAAAGCACATAAGAACTGCAATAAGCAGCAGAGGCCTGAGCAGGGAGCAGAGTTAAATAGCCCACCTGATACCTCCCAATCATCCCAGGATAATCACTCCCTGCTAACTTGTACAGCAGAATGGACACAATCCCACCACTGCCTAGTACTAGACACAGCAGCGTCCTGCATTGCCTGGCATCCAAATACTCCAGAACACAACACTCCAAGAAATTGGAACAGTTTCCCTGCGAGCATGGTCCCTTCACCTCCAGGGTCAGGACAATGGAGTCGCTTGCGACTGGAGCAGTGTCGCACGGGACCCAAACCAGGTGGGTGCACAGAACCACAATTCCTAACATCGGCCCAGTCTTGACATTTCACCTTCTGTGTCTTGTTCAGTGGTGGTCGGTTTCAGTCTTCCTTACCTCAGCCATGTCTCTGAGCGCTGAACACCTTGTACTTCTGGGCCTCCAGCGAGGCTGAGGTTCTGGAATATGACAGCACTGGAGGACATTGGCTTCAGATTTTGATTCTTCAGTTACTGTGCATCATTTTTTTCTCGTGTTCTTCAAGTTTTTTGTGGCCCTGTTGACTATTTGCAACAAAACTTTGGATAGTCCTGTGATCGCGCCCCAATATTTTAGCAATTCAAGAGTGATGTATCCCCCTGTAAGACTTTTTGGAGTCCGATAAATCGCGTTTTTGGCCCATTTTGCCAAAGAATAACAAGCTGTCTCATAATTCTGCACGCCTTGATAAATGGCATTGTATCCTTAGGCCTCATCCTCCTCATTACACAAATACACATCATCTGATCTGCTTCCACCAATAAGTATTCATGGTTATACAGCGCGGAGTGGGAAAATCCGCATAAAAATAATGATGTGGTCAAATTACCCACTGCCTAATAGTTCTGCATACAGTGTATGATGCAATGCCACAATATTACCGTATATAGATAAATCACATTTCTCCTATGAGCTCAGCCTGTGGCTGGGCTTCATGAGAGGACAAACATGGCAATTACAGGGGGCTTTCATTAGGCCAAACCACATGCAGTATGAATCAGAGCATTGCTGCACAATTGCAGACAGCGTATTTCTTCCGAAACATTCCAGCATTTCATAAAAAATAAAAGTTAATCAGTAGAGGGGTCCACAGCCAACGACATGACTAATCTGGGGCCATCTTCAACCAGCTCCTCCCTGTATCACTCTAGATCAGGGGTCCCCAACTCCAGTCCTCAAGGCCCACCAACAGGTCATGTTTTCAGGATTTCCTTTGCATTGCACAGGTGATGCAATTATTACCTGGGCAAGACTAAGGAAATCCTGAAAACATGACATGTTGGTGGGCCTTGAGGACTGGAGTTGGGGACCCCTGCTCTAGATGATTGGCAGGTCTCTCGCTATGGAAGAGACCTGTCAATCACTTTTAGTGGCACTGGGAAAGGTCATCCAGGGGTGTTGCTGGATTAGTCTGGTCTCCGCCTATAGTCCCTGGATCTTTAAACTAATTTTCTCTGAAACTCTGCAGTCTTTCAGAGAGAAACATACCTGACTGCCAATTGTGCAGCTAGGCTCTGATTCATGCTGCCCGTGGTTTGGTCAGCATGAGTCAAATGACAGGTTGCCCTTTCTCAGGATTGCTGGGAGATCAGACCCCCCCAGTGGATAGTAATTATTACTTTTCTGCAGGCGGCCAATATAGGAGAACTGTGGTATTACATTAATATGGTATTCAAATGAATGTGTGACCGTGTCCTTAGCTTTGGGTCCTCTTGCAAATAGAGGAAGCATTCCCTATAATGACATTAATATTTCCTAATAAAACATATTAGGATTATTTCAGCACTTGATCCTCTTCTAAAGAACCTTTTCTAATTGAAAAGCACATTAAATAGTCATTTCCTATTATAAGTTGCATATGTGTTTACACTGAGCTTGGCGACCAGGTGGATTATTTAAAGCTTGGATGATTCATTCATCTGAATCCAGGTGCTTTCCAGCCACGATCACACAATTTCATATCATTTCCATTAAATTATTTTATTATAACATTTTCATAATACGATAAATTCCTTCAGTCAACTTTGTTGATTGCATATTTTAGTTACATTTACAAATTTATACATATTTTATGTGTAAGATAGCTGATCCAGTATTACAACATTTGGCTTTTCTTCTCTATATGTCAGTAGTGACTGGCATTGACTAATAACCCCTGGTTCTTCTTGTTACATTATGCCGCCCCAAGTCTTAAGGTGCATTTGCCGCATCAATTGCTACACTTAGGAGGCCATTTATGGGGAACTATGAGTGTATTAAACTGTGTATAGGGGTTTTATGGGACATCAGGCCATACATAGGGGTGAAATGGGGCATCAAACTGCGCACAGGGAATTATGGGGTCCCATACTGTTTATAGAGGGTTAAGAACCATTATACTGTGTGTAGAGGGGCAATGGGGGTTTTATACTGTGTGTAATGGTTCTATGATCCATAAACCTGTTTATAGAGGTGCTATTGGGCATCATAGTATGTATATGGAGCTATGGGGCCAACATACTGTTTATATGAGGCATTATACTGTGTGCGGGGGGTCTATCTATGGGGCATCATTCTGTATGTAGAGGTGCTATGGGGTCTAATACTGTGTATAGGTGGTTGTTGTGGAAATCGTACTGTGTAAGGGACAATGAACTGTTGAAACCATCATTTTGTGTATGAGGCAGAGTATCTGGGGGAGGCAGCCAGGGCAGCCAGCAGGGGGGCGCAGTCGGGCCACCTAATGCAGCAGTCCAAAGTATCTTCCAAGGCAGCTGCATTCTGCCGCCGCCTGGACTGGGAGTCGGCAGGTCTCTGAACCAGCTGTCAAGCTGACAGCCGGCACAGAGAAGCCGCAACGTGCACCGATTCCCAGTGAACAATTGTATTTGTGTCTCTTAGAATCGAGTACAGCTCTGACTGCCGGGTCAGAGTGACGTCAGCAGCATGACCAGGTTATGTGATCACGCTGCTGACATCACTCATCGGTGCGGAGAGCATTGGTGGTAAGTGCTCCACATAGTTGGTTTCATTCAATGCTTGAGGGGAGTATTTACTGTGTGGAGGGTGTATGGGTGTATTTACTGTGTGTGGGAGGTATTTACTGTTTGTGAGGTTATTTACTGTGTATGCGGGTATTTACTGTGTGTAGGGGAGATTTACTGTAACAGGGCTGGGGGAGATTTACTGTGATGGGGGTATTTAATGTAATGGAGCTGGGGGAGCTTTAGTGTAATTGGGGGATGATTTGAGGACACAAGTTTGGGGAGCAAACGAAGGGACAGGTGCAGACACCATATGGGGAGCGGGAGAAATTTGAACACACAATATGAGGAGGAAGGGGTGAGATGAGGGACATATATGGTGGGGATGGGTGCAGACACATTATGGGGAACGAAGCGAAAATGTATGTGGTCACAGTAGGGGGAACAAAGGTAATGGGATGGATGTGGACACAGTATGTGGAGTTGGAGGGATGTGTGAGGAGGCAGTATGGAAAGTGAAAGGGTAACTATATGAGGAGGGAGGGAGACACGTGTTAGGAGACTTTTGAGGTGAATAGTGCAAGGAGATAGTATGGGGAAGAAAAATGTGAGTGGGTACAGTATAGAGACTGAGGTGTTGGGGGCGGGGGTAGCATGTGGGAACAGTGTAAGGGCACAGCCAAGAAGGGACATTATACCAAGGAGGTGGGAGTGTGGTGAGGGGACATAATATAGAGACTGGGCCCTATACGCCGGACCTAGTGTGAACAAGGGGCATAGTAAGGAAAGGACAGGATAGTGTGGGGATCAAATTTTGTCCAAGAAATATAGTGAGAGGGAATTATTTATTCAGGGGCTCAGCGTAGGGCAGATATTTTTTTTCAGGAGCATTATAATGACACTACTATCTTTAACCCCTTTCTGACATGGGACATACTATCCCGTCGAGGTGGGGTGGGCCCCCATGACCATGGACGGGATAGTACGTCCAGCGCGATCGGCGGCGCTCACGGGGGGAGCGCCGCCGATCGCGGCCGGGTGTCAGCTGCCTATCGCAGCTGACATCCGGCACTATGTGCCAGGAGCGGTCACGGACCGCCCCCGGCACATTAACCCCTGGCACACCGCGATCAAAGATGATCGCGATGTGCCGGCGGTGCAGGGAAGCATCGCGCAGTGTGGGGGCTCCCTGCGGGCTTCCCTGAGCCCCCCGCAGCAACGCGATGTGATCGCGTTGCTGCGAGAGTCTTACCTCCCTCCCTGCTCCCTCCAGCCCCGGATCCAAGATGGCCGCAGATCCGGGTCCTGCAGGGAGGGAGGTGGCTTCACAGAGCCTGCTCAGAGCAGGCACTGTGAAGCAGCCTGCACTGCTCTCAGATCGGTGATCTGACAGTGTGCTCTGCACACTGTCAGATCACCGATCTGTGATGTCCCCCCTGGGACAAAGTAAAAAAGTTAAAAAAAATTTTTTCAAATGTGTAAAAAAAAATAAAAAAAAATATTCCAAAATAATGAAAAAAAATATATATTATTCCCATAAATACATTTCTTTATCTAAATAAAAAAAAAACAATAAAAGTACATATATTTAGTATTGCCGCGTCCGTAACGGCCAGACCTATAAAACTGGCCCACTAGTTAACCCCTTCAGTAAACACCGTAAGAAAAAAAAAAAAAAAAACGAGGCAAAAAACAACGCATTATTATCATACCGCCGAACAAAAAGTGGAATAACACGCGATCAAAAAGACAGATATAAATAACCATGGTACCGCTGAAAACGTCATCTTGTCCCGCAAAAAACGAGCCACCATACAGCATCATCAGCAAAACAATAAAAAAGTTATAGTCCTGAGAATAAAGCGATGCAAAAATAATTCTTTTTTCTATAAAATAGTTTTTATCGTATAAAAGCGCCAAAACATAAAGAAATGATATAAATGAGGTGTCGCTGTAATCGTACTGACCCTAAGAATAAAACTGCTTTATCAATTTTACCAAACGCGGAACGGTATAAACGCCTCCCCCAAAAGAAATTCATGAATAGCTGGTTTTTGGTCATTCTGCCTCACAAAAATCGGAATAAAAAGCGATCAAAAAATGTCACGTGCCCGAAAATGTTACCAATAAAAACGTCAACTCATCCCGCAAAAAACAAGACCTCACATGACTCTGTGGACCAAAATATGGAAAAATTATAGCTCTCAAAATGTGGTAACGCAAAAAATATTTTTTGCAATAAAAAGCATCTTTCAGTGTGAGACGGCTGCCAATCATAAAAATCCGCTAAATTACCCACTATAAAAGTAAATCAACCCCCCTTCATCACCCCCTTAGTTAGGGAAAAATTAAAAAAATGTATTTATTTCCATTTTCCCATTAGGGTTAGGGCTAGGGTTAGGGCTAGGGTTAGGGTTACGGCTAGGGTTAGGGCTAGGGTTAGGGTTAGGGCTAGGGTTAGGGCTAGGGTTAGGTCTAGGGTTAGGGCTAGGGTTAGGGCTAGGGTTAGGGCTAGGGCTAGGGTTAGGGCTAGGGTTAGGGTTAGGGCTAGGGTTAGGGCTAGGGTTAGGGTTAGGGCTAGGGTTAGGGCTAGGGTTAGGGTTAGGGCTAGGGTTAGGGCTACAGTTTGGGTTGGGGCTAAAGTTAGGGTTCGGGTTGGGGCTAAAGTTACAGTTAGGGTTTAGATTACATTTACAGTTGGGAATAGGGTTGGGATTAGGGTTAGGGGTGTGTCAGGGTTAGAGGTGTGGTTAGGGTTACTGTTGGGATTAGGGTTAGGGGTGTGTTTGGATTAGGGTTTCAGTTATAATTGTGGGGTTTCCACTGTTTAGGCACATCAGGGGCTCTCCAAACGCGACATGGCGTCCGATCTCAATTCCAGCCAATTCTGCGTTGAAAAAGTAAAACAGTGCTTCTTCCCTTCCGAGCTCTCCCGTGTGCCCAAACAGTGGTTTACCCCAACATATGGGGTATCAGCGTACTCAGGACAAATAGGACAACAATTTTGGGGTCCAATTTCTCCTGTTACCCTTGGGAAAATACAAAACTGGGGGCTAAAAAATAATTTTTGTTGGAAAAAAAAGATTTTTTATTTTCACGGCTCTGCGTTATAAACTGTAGTGAAACACTTGAGGGTTCAAAGTTCTCACAACACATCTAGATTAGTTCCCTGGGGGGTCTAGTTTCCAATATGGGGTCACTTGTGGGGGGTTTCTACTGTTTAGGTACATTAGCGGTTCTGCAAACGCAATGTGACGCCTGTAGACCATTCCATCTAAGTCTGCATTCCAAATGGAGCTCCTTCCCTTCCGAGCCCTCCCATGCACCCAAACAGTGGTTCCCCCCCCACATATGGGGTATCAGCGCACTCAGGACAAATTGTACAACAAATTGTGGGGTCCAATTTCTCATGTTACCCTCGGGAAAATACAAAACTGGGGGCTAAAAAATAATTTTGGGCGGAAAGATTTTTTTTTTTAATTTTCACGGCTCTGCGTTACAAACTGTAGTGAAACACTTGGGGGTTCAAAGCTATCACAACACATCTAGATGAGTTCCTTAGGGGGTCTAGTTTCCAAAATGGTGTCACTTGTGGGAGGTTTCTACTGTTTAGGTACATTAGGGGCTCTGCAAATGCAATGTGACACCTGCAGACCATTCCATCTAAGTCCTCATTCCAAATGGAGCTCCTTCCCTTCCGAGCCCTCCCATGCGCCCAAACAGTGGTTCCCCCCCACATATGGGGTATCAGCGCACTCAGGACAAATTGGACAACAAATTGAGGGGTCCAATTTCTCATGTTACCCTCGGGAAAATACAAAACTGGGGGCTAAAAAATAATTTTTGTGGGAAAAAATTTTTGTTTTATTTTTACGGCTCTCCATTATAAACTTCTGTGAAGCCCTTGGTGGGTCAAAGCGCTCAGCACACATCTAGATAAGTTCCTAAGGGGGTCTACTTTCCAAAATGGTGTCACTTGTGGGGGGTTTCTACTGTTTAGGTACATTAGGGGCTCTGCAAACGCAATGTGACACCTGCAGACCATTCCATCAAAGTCTGCATTCAAATGGCACTCCTTCCCTTCCGAGCCCTCCCATGTGCCCAAACAGTGGTTCCCCCCACATATGGTGTATCATCGCACTCAGGACAAATTGGGCAACAAATTTTGGGGTCCAATTTTTCCTGTTACCCTCGGGAAAATACAAAACTGGGGGCTAAAAAAATAATTTTTGTGGGAAAAAAATGTTGTTTTATTTTTACGGCTCTGCATTATAAACTTCTGTGAAGCACTTGGTGGGTCAAAGTGCTCACCACACCTCTAGATAAGTTCCTTAGGGGGTCTACTTTCCAAAATGGTGTCACTTGTGGGGGGTTTCAATGTTTAGGCACATCAGTGGCTCTTCAAACGCAACATGGCGTCCCATCTCAATTCCTGTCAATTTTGCATTGAAAAGTCAAACGGCGCTCCTTCCCTTCCGAGCTCTCCCATCCGCCCAAACAGTGGTTTACCCCCACATATGGGCTATCAGCGTACTCAGGACAAATTGTACAACAACTTTTGGGGTCCAATTTCTTCTCTTACCCTTGGGAAAATAAAAAATTGGGGGCGAAAAGATAATTTTTGTGAAAAAATATGATGTTTTATTTTTACGGTTCTACATTATAAACTTCTGTGAAGCACTTGGTGGGTCAAAGTGCTCACCACACCTCTAGATAAGTTCCTTAGGGGGTCTACTTTCCAAAATGGTGTCACTTGTGGGGGGTTTCAATGTTTAGGCACATCAGGGGCTCTCCAAACGAAACATGGCGTCCCATCTCAATTCCAGTCAATTTTGCATTGAAAAGTCAAATGGCGCTCCTTCGCTTCCGAGCTCTGCCATGCGCCCAAACAGTGGTTTACCCCCACATGTGGGGTATTGGCATACTCAGGACAAATTGTACAACAATGTTTGGGGTCCATTTTCTCCTGTTACCCTTGGTAAAATAAAACAAATTGGAGCTGAATTAAATTTTTTGTGAAAAAAAGTTAAATATTCATTTTTATTTAAACATTCAAAAAATTCCTGTGAAGCACCAGAAGGGTTAATAAACTTCTTGAATATGGTTTTGAGCACCTTGAGGGGTGTAGTTTTTAGAATGGTGTCACACTTGGGTATTTTCTATCATATAGACCCCTCAAAATGACTTCAAATGAGATGTGGTCCCTAAAAAAAATGGTGTTGTAGAAATGAGAAATTGCTGGTCAACTTTTAACCCTTATAACTCCCTAACAAAAAAAAATTTTGGTTCCAAAATTGTGCTGATGTAAAGTAGACATGTGGGAAATGTTACTTATTAAGTATTTTGTGTGACATATCTCTGTGATTTAATTGCATAAAAATTAAAAGTTGGAAAATTGCGAAATTTTCATAATTTTCGCCAAATTTCCGTTTTTTTTTCACAAATAAACGCAGGTACTATCAAAGAATTTTTACCATTGTCATGAAGTACAATATGTCACGAGAAAACAATGTCAGAATCACTGGGATCCGTTGAAGCGTTCCAGAGTTATAACCTCATAAAGGGACAGTGGTCAGAATTGTAAAAATTGGTCCGGTCATTAACGTGCAAACCACCCTTGGGGGTAAAGGGGTTAAGGGTATAGTGTCGGGATGTGCTGCATAGGACCAGAGAAGATGAAAGTCTGCAGAGACGAGCTGTGGATGAGGAAACTCATCATGGAGTCTGGGCAAGACGAAGAAAAGAAAGAGAACCACTCCAGAGACAACATCATCTATCAGGTACCTGCATGTAAATGCTATTTGTGATACTGACTAATTCTCATGTTTTTATTTATGTTAGGAGCATTAAAGGGGTTGTACAAGTTTGTACTGAGTCTACAGTCTTTCTATGGGACTGCAGACTTCTGAATTCTCAAAATGCGAACCACACACTGTCAGGATTCTTTCATGCTGGCGATTTGCATACATAAAGTCATGTATTGACTAGACGAGTAGCCTCACTCAATTAAAATGAATTGAGTAAGGCCAGACACGTCTAGTTGGAATATGGCCAGAAGTATACAAATCGCACATGTCACGCATTTATCGCGACAGAGAGGAGCCAGAAGACCACAGTGTCTGAGTCCTCCTACTCCTGCGCTGAATAGAAGCACTTCACCTTCTTATTAAATGGTGTAAATTTGTTTTGGCAGAACAGGGGTTAATCTGTCCTGTTGAGAGCTCTTGGCGCTAAGGCTCTCAGCTGTGCACTGTTAGCCACTTCCATCCCCTATATAATCTGGGTCTTGACTAACACACATAGTCAGAGGATAGCTTATATTGCATGGCTAGGAGGATAGGTGTTGGGTATTTGAGTATTCAGTTGGTGGATTTAGCTGTGACTGTTGCTTGGTTTTGGGAGTGTGATAATTCGCTTTCTTCTCCTACTTTGGTATAACCCTATTCTTCACTCCCCGCTGCATACCTCTGTTATATGTGAGTATATATTTGTATGTTTGGCATTTTCCGCTACCCTTGTTAGTCTGATTGGTGTACTAAGGTGCACTACTACTCCCCTCTCCTCTGGGTGGGGGAATAGTACAGACTTAGGGTGGATTCAGGAGCTAAAGCAAGGTATGTGGCCCCAGCATCTTCACCTTCAGAAGTAACCCGGGGAACAGGAAGAGATAGGGCATCCCATAGTATTAGGGACAGGGAAGGAGCCATTGACCCAGGGACACCTGATAACAGAGTTGTGATAGCATTCTTGTCTAAGAGAGAATTCTAAAAGTGTACAGTGCATGCGCTTTGAGAATTCAGAAACCTGCAGCCACCTTTAGTGACTGTAAACTTTTATCTCAAACCTGGATGCACCCTTTAATTAATAAACTTAAAGTCCTATAGTATGCCAATCCTAACAGTGTGTAATATACTCACTATCAGGATTCAAATCAGCTTGCAGGTTCCATCAGTCATCACATGGCCACTTCACTCACATGCCATTTTCATTCTTACGGTCACATGACAACGAGCTTATCTTCCTGCTTCTCTCAGTTTTTCATTGAACATTCAATTAGAGGGAGCAGGTCATCGACACGTGACTAAGTGAAAAAATTGCACATGTATCAGAATTCTTGCCCTAGGTGCCAGAAAACCTAGATACATCTCTTGTATGAGGTGCTGTGAGGGTATCATACTGCACATAGGGGAATGTACTGTGGGGGCATTATACTGGTTATACCAATATATGGTGTGTGTAGAGGTGGTGAAATGGCAGGAGAGCAGTGGGAAAACAGTAAGCCAAAGATGTCTATGTGTTACATTTTGCGGGGACGTGCTATGGATGTAGGAGGTGGTCATGGCGTTCAATAGCAAGGTGACATTAACCCCTTATTACCCCATATCCCACTGCTACAGGGGAGTGGGAAGAGAGGGCTAAGTGCCGGAATTGGCGCATCTCACACATGCACCATTTCTGGGGTGGCTGGGGGCTGGTATTAGTAGCCGGGGGGGAGGAAATATCCACGGCCCCTCTCTAGGCTATGAATATTAGCCCGCAGCTGTCTGCATAGCCTTTCTGCCTATAAAATATAGGGGGACCTCACGCCATTTTTTTGGGGGGTCCCTCTTTTTTATTAGCCAGTAAAGGTTACGCAGACATCTGCGGGCTGATATTCATAGCCTGGGAAGGGGCAATGGGTATTACCCCCTTCCCAGCCTACAAATATTGGCCCCCAGCCGACAGCTTTCCACTCACGCCATTTTTTTCCTTTTTTTTTTTTTTCAATTAAACATGTTCATTAATCAACATCGGCCTTGCTATTATATATCTATGGATAAATCTATATAGCCATAGATGGATATATCTATAGACATATCTATAGATATAACTACGGATATATCTATAGATGTAACTATGGATATATCTATCTATAGATATATTTATAGATAGATAGTTATATCTATAGATACATAGATATATCTATCCATATGTCTATCTGGCTACTTTCACACATCAGGTTTTTGCCATCAGGCACAATCCGGCGAGTTTTGAAAAAAACGGATCCGTTTTTTTTTTCGCCGGATCTGTTTTTTTCTCATAGAGTTGTATTAGCGCCGGATTGCGCCTGATGGCCACAAGTTTCATCCGTTTTTCGCCGGATCCGTCAAAAAAGCTGTTTCCGGTGGACAGAGAAAACTTACAGAGGAACGTTTTTTCTGTCCGGCAAAAAAATGCCCAGCGACTGATGCGGCAAAAAACGTATGAAACTGAGATGTGAAATGATGTATCTGGCCTCCGAATCCAGTTTTTCATGCATTTTTCCATTCACATCATGCACATTTTCCGTTCTCTCTCTCAAACAAAACGGATCAGTTGCATAAGTTTTTCACTATTTGCAACGGATCCATTTTTTCAAATATTCGCCGGATCCTGCCTGATGGAAAAAAACTGATGTGTGAAAGTAGCCTAACTATCCATATATCTATCTACATCTATCCATAGATATACAGTGGGGCAAAAAAGTATTTAGTCAGTCAGCAATAGTGCAAGTTCCACCACTTAAAAAGATGAGAGGCGTCTGTAATTTACATCATAGGTAGACCTCAACTATCGGAGACAAACTGAGAAAAAAAAATCCAGAAAATCACATTGTCTGTTTTTTTAACATTTTATTTGCATATTATGGTGGAAAATAAGTATTTGGTCAGAAACAAAATTTCATCTCAATACTTTGTAATATATCCTTTGTTGGCAATGACAGAGGTCAAACGTTTTCTGTAAGTCTTCACAAGGTTGCCACACACTGTTGTTGGTATGTTGGCCCATTCCTCCATGCAGATCTCCTCTAGAGCAGTGATGTTTTTGGCTTTTCGCTTGGCAACACGGACTTTCAACTCCCTCCAAAGGTTTTCTATAGAATTGAGATCTGGAGACTGGCTAGGCCACTCCAGGACCTTGAAATGCTTCTTACGAAGCCACTCCTTCGTTGCCCTGGCGGTGTGCTTTGGATCATTGTCATGTTGAAAGACCCAGCCACGTTTCATCTTCAATGCCCTTGCTGATGGAAGGAGGTTTGCACTCAAAATCTCACGATACATGGCCCCATTCATTCTTTCATGTACCCGGATCAGTCGTCCTGGCCCCTTTGCAGAGAAACAGCCCCAAAGCATGATGTTTCCACCACCATGCTTTACAGTAGGTATGGTGTTTGATGGATGCAACTCAGTATTCTTTTTCCTCCAAACACGACAAGTTGTGTTTCTACCAAACAGTTCCAGTTTGGTTTCATCAGACCATAGGACATTCTCCCAAAACTCCTCTGGATCATCCAAATGCTCTCTAGCAAACTTCAGATGGGCTCGGACATGTACTGGCTTAAGCAGTGGGACACGTCTGGCACTGCAGGATCTGAGTCCATGGTGGCGTAGTGTGTTACTTATGGTAGGCCTTGTTACATTGGTCCCAGCTCTCTGCAGTTCATTCACTAGGTCCCCCCGCGCGGTTCTGGGATTTTTGCTCACCGTTCTTGTGATCATTCTGACCCCACGGGGTGGGATTTTGCGTGGAGCCCCAGATCGAGGGAGATTATCAGTGGTCTTGTATGTCTTCCATTTTCTAATTATTGCTCCCACTGTTGATTTCTTCACTCCAAGCTGGTTGGC
The DNA here is from genome assembly GCF_032444005.1 of Ranitomeya imitator. Classification (NCBI taxonomy): domain Eukaryota; kingdom Metazoa; phylum Chordata; class Amphibia; order Anura; family Dendrobatidae; genus Ranitomeya; species Ranitomeya imitator. Next base: position 487,888,230 of record NC_091287.1, read on the forward strand.
TATTGCAGATTCAGTCTTCCCAGCCTGGTGCAGGGCTACAATTTTGTTTCTGGTGTCCTTTGACAGCTCTTTGGTCTTCACCATAGTGGAGTTTGGAGTCAGACTGTTTGAGGGTGTGCACAGGTGTCTTTTTATACTGATAACAAGTTTAAACAGGTGCCATTACTACAGGTAATGAGTGGAGGAAAGAGGAGACTCTTAAAGAAGAAGTTATAGGTCTGTGAGAGCCAGAAATCTTGATTGTTTGTTTCTGACCAAATACTTATTTTCCACCATAATATGCAAAAAAAATGATAAAAAAACAGACAATGTGATTTTCTGGATTTTTTTTTCTCAGTTTGTCTCCCATAGTTGAGGTCTACCTATGATGTAAATTACAGACGCCTCTCATCTTTTTAAGTGGTGGAACTTGCACTATTGCTGACTGACTAAATACTTTTTTGCCCCACTGTATCTATAGATACATAGATCTATCTCTTTTCATATCTATAGTTCTATCTATCTATATTTATATCTATCTATCTATCTATCTATCTATCTGTCTGTCTATCTGTGTGTAATGGAGTGTGGGTTCGACAAATGTAAAAAAGGTTAGACAAGAAATGACATCACAATTTTTTTTTGCTCAATAATAATACATATTATTTAGCTTTCTAAAACGCATCAAAAAATGCACCAAAAACACGAAATGAAAAGAGATGCAGTATCCGCAACGTGTGCACACACCCTTCAGTCACATGCCGACTAGAAAGAACATTGAGCAAAGCGGCTGAGGCTCTAGTTAGCAAGTGACCAAAGTTTGGAAATCGCATACAACTGTGGGACAGAGTGATGAAAATGCATCAACCCCAAAAGAAAATTCAGTTGAACTACAAGCAAAGATTTCACATATTGCACTTCAAAAGCAACAAATGTGAATATCTCTGCAATGGAGAGACGTAGAGCATACCGGAAAAAAGCGTCAGGATCAGGGGAGCTCAGAGATTTTTATGTAACTTAATTTTTGTGAGCAAGTGACAAGTCTCCTTAACTGTGTCCAATTAGGTTATTAGGAACATTATCTAAAAAACTGAGCTCCAATAGAGATATAAATTAATATATAAATTAATTCAGCAATTAATATTTAACCAAATAATGACATGGTGCTAACATGTGGAAGTTGCGTTGGAAATGGCTACTGGATTGAGATAATGATTAAAAAAACATTAATAATGACGACATATACAAATGCTCAGCAGTGTAGAACTGTAATGAATACTGCCATCAGTTTGCCATGAGGCATTGTATAAGATTTTTATATATATATATATATATATAGATAGATATATATATCTATCTATATATATATATATATATTGAGTTTCCATGGGCTAAATTTGGTTGTAACAAAACCATTTTCATTCTCCGCTAAGAGTGGACCAAAGAGTTAATCAGAGAACGTATGCCTCCACATCTGTACATGTCTATACTGGATGAATTTTATTCCCACTTCCCCTTTAAAATCTAGCCTCCTTTTTTTTTCTGCATGTGGAAATGTCACACACTTCAGTAAGCAGATCCAATGCGTCTCCTGCAAACGTCAGGCGGCTTTTGCTATAATCAGATGCATAATTTGCATTGTAAATGAGTTTAATATCTTCATACATCTTATAATAAATTCCTCGGCGTTAAAATATGTTGCAGAAATAAATATTAAATACAAACAATTTTATATTTAGATAAATGGCCAGAAATGAGGAATAATTTGAAATCAATTACATTTGTAATTTAAAATTTAAAAAAAAAAAAAAAGAAAACCGAGTCATTTTAATTTCGCTTCATCTATTATAGATTAGAATTATTCTGTTTTCAGACAAACAGTAAATCAGTTATTAATGCAAAATACTCCGAAAAGGAATTATCTATTATAAGAGCAGAAAGGAAAATAAAACAGGATGAAAACAATATATTTTGAATTATACAGACGCATACTATTGTTATTTAATATAACGGACTGCAGATGATAAAATTCCAGGGAGCCGGATGTTACATGTATTTACATAGTGTTATCTTTTGCTGCCCTCTAGTGGCCTCCAAATAAAATGTAACATGCATATCCCAAATTTTCCAGTTTTTAGCAAATAAATAGGATTTTTCTTAAATAATGAAAAGTTATCACATTTTCCTATGTACTTTCTGCATCAGTTCTTCAAGATCTCTGATTGTACTCGATGTATAATCAGCACGGTGGCTCAGTGGTTAGCACTGCAGCCTTGCAGCGCTGGGGTCCTGGGTTCTAATCCCACCAAGGACGACATCTGCAAGGAGTTTGTATGTTCTCCCCATGTTTGTGTGGGTTTCCTCCCACATTCCAAAGACATCCTAATAGGGAATCTAGATTGTGAACCCCATCGGGGACAGTGGTGATAATGTGTGCAAAATGTAAAGCGCTGCGGAATATGTTAGTGCTATATAAAGATTATTATTATTACCTTCAGAGGGTAAAATCTCTTCTGATCATGTGTTGGTTATTACAAAGCATAGCTTAGTGCACCAGTGTGTCCGTCTTATGACCAGGACACGACATATTAGTGACTTGGAACTAATGAATTTGCTATTGCATGACAGCAAGCAGAGCTATCTGTGACAAATTTGTACAAGAAATTGTATAACTTTAATTATACAGTGTATATATATATATATATATATATATATATATATATATATATCTTTTCTGAATCCAGAATACTGCTGAAAGTGACTAAACTACGGACACACAGAGAACTCTGCAGCCATCAACTGAGGTTGGCAAGCTAGATAATGTAAGCACGGTGGCTCAGTGGTTAGCACTGCAGCCTTGCAGCTGTGCTGGAGTCCTGGGTTCAAATCCCACCAAGGACAACATCTGCAAAGAGTTTGTATGTTCTCCCCGTGTTTGCGTGGGTTTCCTCTGGGTTCTCCGGTTTCCTCCTACATTCCAAACACATACTGATAGGGGATGTACAGTACAGACCTAAAGTTTGGACACACCTTCTCATTTAAAGATTTTTCTATATTTTCAGGACTATGAAAATTGTACATTCACACTGAAGACTTTAAAGCTATGAATTAACACATGTGGAATTATATACTTAACAAAAAAGTGTGAAACAACTGAAATTATGTCTTATATTCTAGGTTCTTCAAAGTAGCCACCTTTGCTTTGATGACTGCTTTACATTCTCTTGGTATCTCTTGGTATCTCTTGGTATTCTCTTGATGAGCTTCAAGAGGTAGTCACCAGGAATGTTCTTCCAACAATCTTGAAGGAGTTCCCAGAGATGCTCAGCACTTGTTGGCCCTTTTGCCTTCACTCTGCGGTCCAGCTCACCCCAAACCATCTCGATTGGATTCAGGTCTGGTGACTGTGGAGGCCAGGTCTTCTGGCGTAGCCCCCCATCACTCTTCTTCTTTGTTAAATAGCCCTTACACAGCCTGGAGGTGTGTTTGGGGTCATTGTCCTGTTGAAAAATAAATGAAGGTCCAACTAAACGCAAACCGGATGGAATAGCATGCCGCTGCAAGATGCTGTGGTAGCCATGCTGGTTCAGTGTCACCAGCAAAGCACCCCCACACCATCACACTTCTTCCTCTATGCTTCACGGTGGGAACCAGGCATGCATCTGCGTCGCACAAAGACACGGTGGTTGGAACCAAAGATCTCAAATTTGGACTCATCAGACCAAAGCACAGATTTCCACTGGTCTAATGTCCATTCCTTGTATTCTTTAGCCCAAACAAGTCTCTTCTGCTTGTTGCCTGTCCTTAGCAGTGGTTTCCTAGCAGCTATTTTACCATGAAGGCCTGCTGCACAAAGTCTTCTCTTAACAGTTGTTGTAGAGATGTGTATGCTGCTAGAACTCTGTGTGGCATTGACCTGGTCTCTATTCTGAGCTGCTGTTAACCTGCGATTTCTGAGGCTGGTGACTCGGATAAACTTATCCTCAGAAGCAGAGGTGACTCTTGGTCTTCCTTTCCTGGGGAGGTCCTCATGTGAGCCAGTTTCTTTGTAGCGCTTGATGGTTTTTGCCACTGCACTTGGGGACACTTTCAAAGTTTGCCCAATTTTTTGGACTGACTGACCTTCATTTCTTAAAGTAATGATGGCCACTCGCTTTTCTTTACTTAGCTGCTTTTTTCTTGCCATAATACAAATTCTAAGAGTCTATTCCATAGGACTATCAGCTGTGTATCCACCAGACTTCTGCACAACACAACTGATGGTCCCAACCCCATTTATAAGGCAAGAAATCCCACTTATTAAACCTGACAGGGCACACCTGTGAAGTGAAAACCATTCCCGGTGACTACCTCTTGAAGCTCATCATGAGAATGTCAAGAATGTGCAAAGCAGTCATCAAAGCAAAAGGTGGCTACTTTGAAGAACCTAGAATATAAGACATAATTTCAGTTGTTTCACACTTTTTTGTTAAGTATATAATTCCACATGTGTTAATTCATAGTTTTGATGCCTTCAGTGTGAATGTACAATTTTCATAGTCATGAAAATACAGAAAAATCTTTAAATGAGAAGGTGTGTCCAAACTTTTGATCTGTACTGTAGATTGTGAGCCCCATCGGGGACAGCGATGATAATGTGTGCAAAAACTGTAAAGCCGTGCAGAATATGTTAGCGCCATACTGTATAAAAATAAAGTATTATTATGTAAAAATGCTTGCACCTACTGCCCACTGGTTAAGAAAAAACAGAATCAGAGTAAGGAATCAGACCACCGTCAGACTACAGAACTGTAAGCTAGCAAAGCAGGAGCTAAGAACACAGATGTGAACCAGAGAAGATAAACGTGTAACTGGCAGTGGGAATCAGAGGCTCAGGAGTTTAAATAGAAAACAGCCCTGGCTAAGGCTCTCCACTGAGTAGCAGCAAACAGGACTGATGTTGCTGCCCTATGTTACCCGCAACAAAGGTGCGACACTGTTCAGTGACCGAAGTGGGCTTTAAGACTAGTTTGCCAGGACTGTATAATTCAAGTATAAAATAATGCCACACTTGTCTTCAGGCTGTTTCTCGCATTGCAACTCTAGTTCTGGCATATGGCACAGTGGCATAGTGATAATTAGTGTTTTCTGTTGCACCTGTGATTTGGTGCCAAACTGGGAGAGCCCTGATACCAATTATGTGGGCAATGGAGCAGGTAGTATGCGACCTGACAGGAGTGATTTATGAGTGGTTTTATACAATATTAGAAGGGTAATTAAGAAAGGAAATTTGATATGGGGGTTATACTTTTAAGGTTTATGAAGGGAAGAAGGATCGCCCACTGGTATCATAGAAATACAAACACCAGGGATTTCAGTTAATAAAATGCAAATTGCATTGAAACTTCTCCCACAAAAATGTCTATCAATCTGATCATCTCCTCCTATAATATCCTGCCTGCAGATCAGAAACTATTTTCAACATGTCCGGTTTCCTTTAAAATCACCTTTCATTAAATTCATCAATCTGAGCAACAGCGATAATGGCTTACATATATTTGTGGAGCATTTGTAAGGATTTATGCAGAAATCTAACTGTATTGTAACATTTTAAAGATATGCCCATTTTGCCCATTTTGTCATGTCATATACTGTACACGTATGGCTTGTTTTGCGCATATGCCATAAAGGCACTGTAGATGTCCTAATAATGGGAGCTGCATCTATCTTAAAATGGGCCCCAACGTGTGCCACTGTAAATGGGTAAATGGAGAGGTAGGAATTGTGTGGGAATCCAGCCTCCTAATCTATAGACAGCAAAACGCTACTGGATCCCATTCTCCCATTATTGGGGACCTGTATATACTATATATTTATGGGTTCTCCTGTGAATATGCCAGAAATTTAGGAGATATTATTACCCCTTTAAATCATTTACCATTTGATACTTATTTAAAAAAAGAAGTTCTAGTACCATGTACAGCATCATGTAGAGCACCATGTAGAGAACCATGTAGAGTACCTTGTAGAGAACCATGTAGAGCACCATGTAGAGCACCATGTAGAGAACCATGTAGATTACCATGTAGAGTACCTTGTAGAGTACCTTGTAGAGCACCATGTAGAGCACCATGTACAGCACCATGAACAGCACCATGTACAGCACCATGAACAGCACCATGTAGAGCACCATGTACAGCACCATGAACAGCACCATGTACAGTACCATATACAGCACCATGAACAGCACCATGTACAGTACCATATACAGCACCATGTAGAGCACCATGTAGAGCACCATGTACAGCACCATGAACAGCACCATGTAGAGAACCATGTAGAGCACCATGTACAGCACCATGAACAGCACCATGTAGAGCACCATGTAGAGCACCATGTACAGCACCATGAACAGCACCATGTAGAGCACCATGTACAGCACCATGAACAGCACCATCTAGAGCACCATGTACAGCACCATGTACAGCACCATGAACAGCACCATGTAGAGCACCATATAGAGCACCATGTACAGCACCATGAACAGCACCATGTAGAGCACCATGTAGAGCACAATGAACAGCACCATGTAGAGCACCATGTACAGCACCATGTAGAGCACCATGTAGATTACCATATACAGCACCATGTAGAGCACCATGTACAGCTCCATAAAGAGCACCATGTAGAGCACCATATAGAGCACCATGTACAGCACCATGAACAGCACCATGTAGAGCACCATGTACAGCACCATGTAGAGTACTGTTATGACCTGGTGGTTAGGAGCACCCGGAATGACCTGATAGTTAAAACTCACACAGGACAAGCTCTGGGATGTGGGAGCTCTGCTGACCGCAATCCCTAATCCTATCACACACACTAGAAATAGCCGTGGAGTGCTCCTGACACTCCCTAGGTGCCTCGTCACAGCCTAAGAGCTAGCTAGCCCTAAAGATAGAAAATAAAGCCTACCTTGCCTCAGAGAAATTCCCCAAAGGAAAAGGCAGCCCCCCACATATTTTTACTGTGAGTAAAGATGAAAGTCACAAACGCAGAAATGAAACAGGTTTCAGCAAAGGGAGGCCAGACTTACTAAATAGACAGAGGATAGGAAAGGTAGCTTTGCGATCAGCACAAAAAACTACAAAAGACCACGCAGAGTGTGCAAAAAGACCTCCGCACCGACTAACGGTGCGGAGATGCCACTCTGCATCCCAGAGCTTCAAGCTAGCAAGACAAAATCATGATATCCAGCTGGACAAGAAAACAATGAACGAATTAGATACTATCAGGAACTTAGCTTCTGCTGGAGTAGACAGGTCACCAGAAAGATCCAAGAGCGAACTGAACCAATGCAGAAACATTGACAGCTGGCATGGAGTAACGATCTAAGTGGAGTTAAATAGAGCAGCCAACCAAAGGATAAACCACGTCACCTGTGTAAGGAACCTCAGAAGCAGCAGCTCCACTCACAGCCACCAGAGGGAGCCCACGGACAGAACTCACCGAAGTACCATTCACGACCACAGGAGGGAGCTCGACAACAGAATTCACAACAGAGTACCATGTACAGCGCCGTGTAGAGTACCATATACAGCACCATGTAGAGCACCATGTACAGCACCGTGTAGAGTACCATGTACAATACCATTTAGAGCACCATGAACAGCTCCATGAACAGCACCATGTACAGCACCATTATAGTACCATATAGACTAGAGCACCATGAACAGCACGATGTACAGCACCATGGAGTGAACCATGTAGAGCACCATCAGTGCATGATGTAGAACACTATAAGGCTGCCGTCACACTAACAGTATTTGGTCAGTATTTTACATCAGTATTTGTAAGCCAAAACCAGGAGTGGAACAAACAGAGGAAAAGTATAATAGAAACATATGCACCACTTCTGTATTTATCACCCACTCCTGGTTTTGGCTACAAATACTGAGGTAAAATACTGACCAAATACTGCTAGTGTGACGGCAGCCTTAGAGCACCATGTAGAGCACCATCAACAGCACCACGTAGAGCACAATTAGAGTACCATGTAAAGCACCATGTACAGTACCATGTAGAGCACCATGTACAGCACCATGTACAACACCATGTAGAGCACTATGTTGGAGCCATCACAGTGGTCACTGCAAGACATCATGACAAAGATTGAAACCTTTTCTAAAAACTAAATGAGTTTAAGTAGTCAAAATTGCCTTCAGATGGGCCCCTTAGTTAGTAAGAAGGGGTATTCTTTGGATCATGGATCCAGGAGCATGCACTTTGCTAGATTACAGTTTATGTATGCCCTAAAATAGTGAATCATGTCTGGTGACACAGATGCTCATTACCATAAATGTATCATATAATTACTTTGCCAAATGAAGTGGAACAATGTAATAACTTGTCTATGTTCTGGTAATGTGAATGTATGTTCTAGGAAATTAAGGAGCTTAAATTAAAGGGGTTTTCCAACCCTCTTAAAATAGAGACCAAATGTGAGATCATTATTTTCCTACAAAATGCATCTTAGGGAACGTCTTCTTTTATAGATACTACACTTATTGAAACTGCAGATGGTCACAGTTTTCTGTTGATAGATACATAAAGCAGCAATGTGACATTTGATTTGCACCCATCTGGATTCTTGAATTGCCACAATCATGGGTTGTTCAGGAAAAAGTCTCCAAAAAAACTTTTATAAAAGTTCTGAGGAACAGCTGACATTACTGAGGAAATTGCTCCCCCTTCAGGGAAGATGTAGTATTACATACTAGCTATATAATGCATGAATCACACCGTGAAAACAAGAGATGTGCTTTTCTATAGCTTTCTTTTAGTTTTCCCTGTAATAAGGCATAGAAGATGTAGAAGTAGCAGTTGCACCTCAGTCCTGGACCCAGAGAGGGATAGTGGGTGCTCAAATACACAAATATAAATGACCCTCCCTCCATCAGTGGCGTAACTTGAAGTTCATTGGCCCCAATGCAAAAGCTCCAATGGGGACCCCAATTATCACAAGTCTTTAATAGTATTGTATTTTTTTTTCATATAGGCCAAAGGGACTTTGGGCCTCTTAGGCTCCAGGGCTGGGTGCAACTGCAACCCCTGCACCTGTTGTAGTTACTCACCTGCCCTCTGTATGCTATCAGATCTAACATTAGGGCCCAGGATCGCCAGCTTCTGCCTCTGGTGAGATGAACCTTTTAATTTATATTATAAAAGCTGCTGTTCAGCTACTTCCTAATATAGGGGTTCAGCAGACATGATCCTCCAGCGATCATAGGGATATATAAAATGTCCAATAGTGTCACCAGTGGAGTTGATTCTGGGTTCACAAACTGCAACCACTAGTGTTGAGCATTCCAATACCGCAAGTATCGGGTATCGGCCGATATTTGCGGTATCGAAATTCCGATACCGAGTTCCGATATTTTTGTGATATCGGGAATCGGTATCGGGATTTAGATTAATGTGTAAAATAAAGAATAAAAAAAAAAAATATTGATATACTTACCCTCGGACGGGCCCTGGTTGTCACCGCTTCAATCGCCATGTTTTCCTTCCTATGAATGAGCTTGTTAAGTACCTTCGATGACGTCGCGGCTTGTGATTGGTCGCTGAGCGGTCATGTGACCGCTCACGCGACCAATCACAAGCCGCGACGTCATCGAAGGTTATTAACGCGCTCATTCCTAAGAATGACAAATCCACTGCGCGCACGTGAAGAAACAGCGCGCGATCTGCGCTATTACCCCTGTCATCGGTGGGGGCGGCCATCTTCCTGGGGCTGCGCATGCGCAGATGGAGTGCTCTGCTGCACGGGGCTTCAGGAAAATGGCCGCGGGATGCCGCGCATGCGCAGATGGAGATCGCGGCGGCCATTTTCCCAAAGCCGAGTTTGCATCTCGGGGTGACAGGTTCCCTTTAAAGCGCTCATTCTTAGGAAGAAAAGCATGACGATTGCAGCGGTGACAACCAGGGCCCGTCCGAGGGTAAGTATATCAATATTTTTTATTTTCATTCTTTATTTTACACATTAATATGGATCCCAGGGCCTGAAGGAGAGTTTCCTCTCCTTCAGACCCTGGGAACCATTACGGATACCTTCCGATATTTGTGTCCCATTGACTTGTATTGGTATCGGATATCGGTATCGGCGATATCCGATATTTTTCGGATATCGGCCGACACCATCCGATACCGATACTTTCAAATATCGGACGATATCGCTCAACACTAACAACCACTTAGAAATCTCCCAATTGTTAACTTCATATGATCTTTCCATTCAAGGTGATGTCAGGCAGGATTTATAGGCCTGTCACCCAACAGTAACCGCTACTCCGAGTCTTATTCTACAATCAGTACTATAAATATAACAGAATTACACTGTCCATGCGCTGTCATCTTTTATGAAAATCAATTACGGTATACAATGAAATGTAATAGGTTATTACCATGTCAAAAATAGGAAAAGAATGGGAGACAGTGAGCAAGTGTGCAAGGTACTTGTTATTTCTAGGGTGTTACTCCCCTTCCCAGGCGCCGTATCCCCCTCCTAGCGCCGGCTCTCTACTCTTTAAATCAGATGCTCTCCTCCTATATCATGACCTCAGATGTTGTAAGCCAAGAGGATTATTATGAGGAGTTTTTTTTCCTGAGTAATCAAAAAATTGGCATCCAGCACTTTCATCATCTTCCGCTGCTTCATCTAGGAGCCTCCTGAGAAACTGTTTTGGATCGTTGTCATGTTGGAACGTTCAAGTACGTCCTATGCGCAGCTTCCGGGCTGATGAGTGCAAATTTGCCTCCAGTATTTGCTGATAACGTGCTGCATTCAACTTTCCTTCAACTTTGACCAAGTTTCCAGTGCCTTTGTAGCTCACACATTCCCATACATCAGCGATCCACCTCCGTGCTTTACAGTAGGAATGGTATTCCTTTCATCATAGGCCTTGTTGACCTCTCTCCAAATGTAATGTTTATGGTTGTGGCCAAAAAGTTAAATTTTTGTCTCCTCACTCCAAATTACCTTGTTCCAGAAGTTTTGAGGCTTGTCTCTGTGCTGTTTTGCATGTTGTCAGCGAGATACTTTGTGGCATTTGCGCAGTAATGGCGTTCTATTGGTGACACGACCACATATATATATATCTATATATATAATTGTCTAAGGGTTTTTCCGTCTGTCTGTCTGTCTGTCTGTCTGTCTGTCTGTCCTGGAAATCCCACGTCTCTGATTGGTCGAGGCCACCAGGTCTCGACCAATCAGTGACGGGCACAGTATCGACGTAGAAATCCCGCGTCTCTGATTGGTCGAGGCTGCCAGGCCTCGACCAATCAGAGACGGGCACAGCGACGATGATGTCATAAAGGACGTAGACATCCCGCGTCTATGATTGGTCGAGGCCTGGCTGCCTCGACCAATCAGCAACGAGCACAGTATCGACGTAGACGTCATAATGGTTGCCATGGCGACGATGATGTCATAAAGGTTGCCTCGACCAATCAGCGACGGGCACAGTCTGCCGCGAATTCTGGAATCATCACTGTCCATATACTACGGGGACATGCATATTCTAGAATGCCCGATGCGTTAGAATCGGGCCACAATCTAGAATTCTTGGTTTTGTACTCGCTCTAGATTGTGGCCCGATTCTAACGCATCGGGTATTCTAGAATATGCATGTCCCCGTAGTATATGGACAAGGATGATTCCAGAATTCGCGGCAGACTGTGCCCGTCGCTGATTTGTCGAGGCAACCTTTATGACATCATCGTCGCCATGGCAACCATTATGACATCTACGTCGGTACTGTGCCCGTCGCTGATTGGTCGAGGCGAATTCGCGGCAGACTGTGCCCATCGCTGATTGGTCGAGGCAACCTTTATGACATCATCGTCGCCATGCTGTGCCCGTCGCTGGCGGCCTCGACCAATCAGAGATGCGGGATTTCCAGGACAGACAGACAGACGGAAAAACCCTTAGACAATTATATATATAGATATATACAGTTGTGCTCAAGTTTACATACCCCGGCAGAATTTCGCTTTCTTGGCCATTTTTCAGAGAATATGAATGATAACACCAAAACTTTTTCTCATCTCATACAGCAAAAATTCTGCTGGGGTATATAAACAGCACAACTGTATATAGATGTCAGTGACATACAATTAGTACCGTGTGTGTGCAGATTTCTGTACATGTATTTAATTATTAAAAGATTATTTTTTCTGATAAAAATTGTGTGGACTCCCATGTAATTTTCTTAACCAGCAGAGGGAAAGCAGATGGCTGGGGGCAGATGGTTATATCCTGGGAAGGGGGTAATACCCATGGAGCTTCGCAAGGCTATTAATATCAGTTCACAGCTGTATACTTAGCCTTTACTGGCTATTAAAATGGGGAACCCAAAAAAATGATGTAGGGTCCCCCTATAATTAATAACAAGCAATGACTAGGCAGTCAGATGCGGGCTGATATTAATAGCCGAGGAAGGGGCCACGGATACTGCCCCCCACCCCTCCAGGCTAAAAACATCAGCTCTCAGCCACAACAGAAAGGGTGCATCTATAAGATGTGCCAATTCTGGCACTTAGCCTCGCTCTTCCCACTTGCCCTGTAGCGGTGGTAAGTGAGTAATAGTTGGGGGGGGTTGATGTCACCTTTGCATTGTCAAGCGACATCAAGCCAAGAGGTAAGTAAAGTAGAGGCATCAATAAGACACTCCCATTACTAACCCCATTATCATATTGTATAAAAGCATACACAGTCAAAATAAAGTCCTTTAATTGAAAGAATGACTCAGACTTCTTTAATAAATCTTAATTAAACAATACTTACGTCATCGCCCATTCCACAGACGCCATTGTCCCCTGCAAAAGAATTAAAATAACAAACAACAATAGTCCGCATCTGTTTGCTGAGATGATGATGCATTTTTCCCACAACAGGTTTAGCTCTGCTACATCTAGATGACAGGCTGCACGGTTGCATGATGCAACCATACAGCCTGTCATCCAGCAGAGACACTGAGCAGCATCTGCTACCACTGCTCAGTGTCTCATAGTGAACTCCTATAACCTGTCTGACGTCATCACAAGCGTGAGAAACTTCTCACCCTCACAGTGCCGTCAGAAAGGTCCTGGGTAGAGATGGGTGGATACCTGGATGTTCGGGTCTGGCGGGTTCGACCCAACAGTTACAAAAAGTTCAGATTCGAGTAACAGAACAGTATCCGGACGCGAACCCAGACCCATTCACTTGAATGGAGGGACTGAACATCAAATGGTTGTGACACTGTCATGTGCGTGACAGCACAGCAAATGCCGCTTTGGATCAGCAGTAAAATCATCTCCGTCGGTTAGATAGCTGCGGTTCCCACACTATCAAAAGACAGCATGAGCCAGCAGCTATGATCGGAGGTATAAAGTATACCTCCGGTCAATGGTGTCGGCTGATGGGACTACTGCTCCCATCAGCCAACACCTGCTGTAGCTAATAACAGTGAGAGCAGGAATGGCTGATGGGAGTTTTCAGAATCATCTTTTTGTCCTGATTTAAAAAATGTATATAGTTTTTCTGTAGCACGTATAGTTTCCATGGAGCAGCATCATTATTATAAGGTATAAGAAATATACTGGCGACATTATGAAAACAGTAATCTACATATTAGAAAAAAATGCTTCACCTTACAAAACAGTTTTTATTAAACCAAAATAATTTCACATGTAAAATAGAAACCAAAATATAAGCAGAAATTAAAAGTGTGTGACAATAGGCTGTCGTTGATACGATTTTTCAGGGTTGTTCCTATATAACATCCAACAGTAATCTGCCATCATTGAGTCATTCCAAAAACCCTCATAGCGGTGTTCCATTACTTTAATGTCCTGGTGAAACCGCTCACCTTGTTCATCGCTTAGGCTAGGTCCACATTGCGTTAGGGTAATCCGTTTAATGGATCCATTAAACGGATGCGCTAAAATGAGCCAACGATTGTCTTTTTTTGTGGTTTATTTTTGCCATTGTGTTAACGCATGCGTTAACGCATTATGGCTGTGTTATGCCTGCCTGCGTTTACAATAGAGTTCTATGGTAGAACGAACGTTTCCGTTCACAGTGCGTTCCCGTACCGGACCCGAAAATGCGGTAGTCTGCGTTGGAAGATGCGTCACAAACTAACGGACCATTGCAAACGCATGCCTATTTTGACATGCGTCAAAAGGATCCATTACACTAATGGAAGTCTATGGGTGCATTAACATGTCCGTGACATTAGTGCTGCTTACAAACGGATCCGTTAAACGGATTGCCCTAACGCAATGTGGACCTAGCATAACAACCCCAAGATTTTGAGGGAAGAAATCTAAATGTGAATGCAAAAAGTGCATTTTCAGACACATGCGACATCCAAGACACTGGTATGCATCTAGCAGTTCCTCAACACCTTCAACATATTCTGGAGATTTTTTTTTCCTAAGAAGATTTTACAGATCCACTTGAAGCTTTTCCAAGATCTCAATTCCTTATCATTTAGAGTTCCTTCAAACACATCATCTCTCATAAGCGCTCTGATCTCAGGACTAACAAATACCCTTTCCTTCATTTTTGAGGGTGAGATGCTGGAGAATTTCTGTGAAATGTACTGGAACCCTTTTGAATTTGTCTTTGCCATGGCTTTCACAAAATTTTTAATCAATCCCAACTTTATATGTAGTGGAGGAAGAAAGATTTTTGTTGGATCAACTAAAGGATTATGCTGAACATTGTCTCTACCTGGAGCATAGATGTTTCTCTGTCCCCAATCACAACAAACATAATGATCTACTGTATTTCTACTGTCCCACAAACTCAAGAAGCAACAATATTTTATGAAACCTTGCTTTCCCATTAGCAGACCAATCACTTTCAAATCTCCACAGATATTCCATTGATGATGCTTATATTGTATAGCATCCAAAACAACTGGCAGATTTTCATAACTTTCCTTTAGATGACATGAATGAGCAATAGGGATTGATGGTTTCATATTTCCATTGTGAAGCAACACTGCTTTCAAACTTCTCTGGGATGAATCAATAAACAATCGCCAATCTGCAACAAAATACTCTTAATTCAGTTGTTCAAAGAGGCCATTCACATTGATACAGTACACCATTGGTCCATCAACTGTGAAAAATTGTGTTAAAGTGTTACTTCTGTTTCGGTAATAACACAATTTGACATCATCATGAAGAAGATTGTTCGGTTTCAACCTAGATGCAAGAAGTTCAGCTTTATATTTAGACAATGAAAGGTCTCGAGATCTTTTAATTCATGTTGCGTAATGCGTTCTGGCTAGTGATGAGCGAGTATACTCATTTCATGGGTTTTCCAGAGCATGCTTGGGTGGTCTCCGAGTATTTGTGACTGCTCGGAGATTTAGTATTTCTTGCCGCAGCTGCATGATTTGCGGCTACCAGACAGCTTGATCACATGTGGGGATTCCCTAGCAACCAGGCTGCTCCATCAGGTACATACTCATCTTGACTTGAGGTCTCCATATTTTCGCCAGTAGCTTCAGCTCCATAGTCTTCATATTCTACTTCATTTTCATCCAATCCAGACAAAGGTGGTACAGGAACTGGCCACGTACCATCACGTGGAACTGGCCTAATCACAGATTCAAGTTCAGGGTAATAAATCTTCTGTTTGTTCTTTGTAAAAAAGACCTTCAGTTTGACAAAACAAAAGTAGCAGTCATCACTATTATTTCTGGGTTTTTTTCCAAATCATGGGAACGGCAAATGGCATAGCCACTTTCATCGTATTCATCCAGTCACGAATACCATTTGAATAACTTGAGCATATCACATGAGGGGCCCAGCTTTTGTCTTGATCACCAAGTGGACACTTAAAGTACATCTGATACATATTTTTAACATCATGAGTGATTGAACGTACTTGGCCTTTTGGTGTAAAAGAACAGCAGACATAGCAGAATCTGTTTGGATGATTGATACACTGTCGGGGCATTTTTTTCCTTTAAATCAGATCAAACAGTAGAGTAAGTTCAGTTCAATGGAGGTGACAAACTAAAAAAAAAATGTGATGAGCCGAACGACTATATATAGATATTTCCCCAGATATGACAGTGGCAGCTGGTATTTAGAACTGATTTTACTGGCGATAATCTGGTAGATAACTATATACAGTTTTGAGGTAAATGTGTCAGCCTAGTCCTTACAGATGAACATTTGCAGACAGGCAGTTTCTCAGGGTGATATTGGCTGCTTTCAGGTTCTCTCTCTGTGGAGACCCTCACTCAGTTACACCTCAGTGGCTGAGCTGTTTTCTTCCCTCTGAGGCGACTTGCCCTCCCACAAATGCAGTGAAAATCATCTCACAATGGCGGCTGTCCGCTCCCTTCCCTTCTATCTCCCTGTGGCAGGGCTCAGGTCCCTGTAGAGGAGTGTCTCCTGTCAGAGTCTTACAGACCAGTCCTTGCTGCCATCACCATCCTTTTCTGACTGACTCAAATCTTACTGCCTCATAATAGTTATCTCCTACCCATAACATGTGACTTTCCGAGAAGCAGTCATTGGTTGACCGCACTGTCAATACTCCTTCCCATAAAACTCACTAAAACTTGTACTGATGTTGCCCCTGTAATAAAATTCACAATTAAGTAAGACAAGCAAAGAAATGGAAATAACATAGGAAAAATCACATACATTGAAAATGCAGAAATAACAAAAATACTTCTACACTGTGTTCCAAATTGTTATGCAAATAATATTTTACTCGGATTTTCCTAAATGGTCGCTGCAAATGACAGTCAGTCTAATAAAAGTCATCACCCGTTAGATTATACATCAAATTTTATTGAAGAAACCTCCCAATGATAACAGTATAATCTCCAAAATGAATAAAACCTCAAAATGCACTGTTCCAAATTATTAGGCACAGTAGAATTTCTAAACATTTGATATGTTTTAAAGAACTGAAAATGCTCATTAGTGGAATTTGCAGCATTAGGAGGTCACATTCACTGAACAAAAAAGCTGTTTAACTCCAAAACATCCTAACAGGCCAAGTTACATGTTAACATAGGAACCCTTCTTTGATATCACCTTGACAATTCTTGCATCCATTGAACTTGTGAGTTTTGGAGAATTTCTGCTTGTATTTCTTTGTATGAAGTCAGAATCGCCTCCCAGAGCCGCTGTTTTGATGTGAACTGCCTCCCACCCTCATAGATCTTGTGCTTGATGATACTCCAAAGGTTCTCTATAGGGTTGAGGTCAGGGGAAGATGGTGGCCACACCATGAGTTTATCTCCTTTTATGCCCATAGCAGCCAATGACTCAGAGGTATTCTTTGCAGCATGAGATGGTGCATTGTCATGCATGAAGATGATTTTGCTCCTGAAAGCACGTTTCTGCTTTTTAGACCATGGAAGAAAGTTGTCAGTCAGAAATGCTATTTACTTTACAGAGGTCATTTTCACACCTTCAGGAACCTTAAAGGGCCCCACCAGCTGTTTCCCCATGATTTCGGCCCAAAACATGACTCCTCCACCTCCTTGCTGACGTCGCAGCTTTGTTGGGACATGGTGGCCATCCACCAACCATCCACTACTCCTTCCATCTGGACAATCCAGGGTTGCTTGACGCTCATCAGTAAACAAGACTGTTTGAAAATTAGTCTTCATGTATGTCTGGACCCACTGCAACCATTTCTGCTTGTGAACACTGTTTAGGGGTGGCCAAATAGTAGGTTTATGCACCACAGCAAGCCTTTTAACCCCTTCAAGTCGCGGCCCTTTTTCGTTTTTGCGTTTTCATTTTTCACTTCCCTCCTTCCCAGAGCCATAACTTTTTTATTTTTCCAACAATATGGTCATGTGAGGGCTTATTTTTTGCGGGACGAGTTGTACTTTTGAAAAACACCATTGGTTTTACCATGTCTTTTACTAGAAAACGGGAAAAAAATTCCAAGTGCGGTGAAATTGCAAAAAAAGTGCAATCCCACACTTGTTTTTTGTTTGGCTTTTTTGCTAGGTTCATTAAATGCTAAAACTAACCTGCCACTGTGATTCTCTAGGTCATTACGAGTTCATAGACATCTAACATGTCTAGGTTATTTTTTATCCAAGTGGTGAATAAAAATTCCAAACTTTGCTTTAAAAAAAAAAAAAAAAGTGCCATTTTCCGATACCCGAAGCGTCTCCATTTTTCGTGATCTGTGGTCAGGTGAGGGCTTATTTTTTGCGTGCCGAGCTGACGTTTTTAATGATACCATTTTGGTGCAGATACATTCTTTTGATCGCCCGTTATTGCATTTTAATGCAATGTCGCGGCGACCAAAAAAACGTAATTCTGGCGTTTCGGATTTTTTTCTCGCTACGCTGTTTAGCAATCAGGTTAATGCTTTTTATTTGATAGATCGGGCGATTCTGAATGCGGCGATACCAAATACGTGTAGGTTTGTTTGTTTTTTTATTGTTTTATTTAGGATGGGACGAAAGGGGGGTGATTTAAACTTTTATATTTTTTATATTTTTTTCATATTTTTAAGAACATTTTTTTTTTACTTGTGCCATGCTTCAATAGCCTCCATGGGAGGCAAGAAGCTGGCATAGCCTGATCGGCTCTGCTACATAGCAGCGATCATCAGATCGCTGCTATGTAGCAGAAATGCAGGTGTGCTGTGAGCGCCGACCACAGGGGGGCGCTCACAGCAGGCCTGCATCAGTAACCATAGAGGTCTCAAGGACCTCTATGGTTACCTTCCTGATGCATCGCCGACCCCCGATCATGTGATGGGGGTCGGCGATGACATCATTTCCGGCCGTCCGGCCGGAAGCGCCGGTTAAATGCCGCTGTCTGCGTTTGACAGCGGCATTTAACAGGTTAATAGCGGCGGGTGAATAGCGATTTCACTCGCCGCTATTGCGCGCACATGTCAGCTGTGCAAAACAGCTGACATGTCGCGACTTTGATGTGGGCTCACCGCCGGAGCCCACATCAAAGGGGGAGACACGACATGCGCCGTACTATTACTGCGCATGTCATGAAAGGGTTAAGGATCCTACACCTTGAGGTTCGAGGGACTCCAGATGCACTAGCAGCTTCAAATAACTGTTTGTTACTTTGTAATGGTATTTTGGCAGCTGCTCTCTTAGTCCAATGAATTTGTCTGGCAGAAATCTTCCTCATTATGCCTTTATCTGCATGAACTCTGTCTGTGCTCTGTTTCAGTGACAAATCTCTTCACAGTATGATAATCACTCTTAAGTTTTCGTGAAATATCAAATTTTTCATACCTTGTCCAAAGCATTGCACTATTTAACGCTTTTCAGCAGCAGAGACATCCTTTTTATTTCCCTTATTGCTTGAAACCTGTGGCCTGCTTAATAATGTGGAACATAATTTTTAAGTAGTTTTCCTTTAATTCTAATCACCAGGAAAAATTATTTCACATGTGTTTAAGATTGATTTCAGTGATCAATTGAGACCATCCACGAGTTTATTTGAAAAACAAAACAATTAAATCTTTATGACACTTAAATCCAATTTGCATAATAATTTGGAACACATTGTATCTCTGAAACTTTATATGATAGAGCAAAACTAAGCATATTTTTGGAATCAGCACATCAGACTCCATAAAACAGATATATTACCTTTGCTGATTCATTTTTTGTGTTGACCAGTGTAATTAAACCAAAAAAATGACATAGATTTCCCTGTAATTTTGACAACCAGCCAGGCAAAACTCACTGCTGGGGGCTGCAACCAGGGACTGTCAGCTTCAGCAAGGCTGGCTATCAAGAATAGAGCAGTCCCCAAGTCGCTTTTTTATATGATTTAAATAAATAATTTTAAAAAATAACATGGGATCCCCCCCCCCATTTTTGACAAACAGCCTTGCTAAAGCAGACAGCTGTGGGCTGGTATTCTCAGGCTTGGTCATGGATATTGGCCCCTCCAGTCAAAAAATAGCAGCCTGCAGCCACCAAGAAAAGGTACATCTATTAGATGCGCTAATTCTGGCACTTTGCCCGACACTTCCCACTTGCCCTGTAGCAGTGACAAGTGGGGTTAATATTTGTGGGATTGATGTCACCTTTGTATTGCAATGGCTTAATAATGGAGAGGTGTCTATAAGACACCTATCCATTACTAATCCTATAGTTACATAGCTATAAAGCAACCACATGACAGACCCGGGAACGGAAGTGCGACACCGCTGGAAAGGCACCAGCATGGGAAATGAGTATAGGTGTTTTTATTTTATAGGGGTCAAACATGGGGAATGAGAAGAGTAGTGGACAACCCCTTTAATCTGTTTGGCAGACCAGAAATGAATGTGTGAAATAGACAGGCAGCTGTTGTGAATTCTGTGGCTGAGTTCACTTCTGTGGTCACAAGTGGTATTGCAGTCTCTGGGCTTCCTCCCTCAGGTGTTTTGGTGAGCTCGTTGGCTGCCTTGCTATTTAGCTCCACCTGAGTCTGTCTTCCTTGCTCCTTGTCAATGTTCCAGTGTTGGATCTGAGCTACTGCATCTTTCCTTGGGCCTGCTGCTCTGCTAGATAAGTGCTTCTAGTTTGTTTTCTGTTTTTTCTGTCCAGCTTGCTATTAACTTTTGCTGGAAGCTCTGAGAAGCAAAGGGGTGCACCGCCGTGCTGTTAGTTCGGCACGGTGGGTCTTTTTGCCCCTTTGCGTGGTTTTCGTTTTAGGGTTTTTGGTAGACTGCATAGTTCTCTTTGCTATCCTCGCTCTGTCTAGAATATCGGGCCTCACTTTGCTGAATCTATTTCATTCCTACGTTTGTCTTTTCATCTTGCTAACAGTCATTATATGTGGGGGCTGCCTATTCCTTTGGGGTATTTCTCTGAGGTAAGTCAGGCTTGTATTTCTATCTTCAGGCTAGTCAGCTCCTCAGGCAGTGTCGAGTTGCATAGGTAGTGGATAGGCGCAATCCACTGCTGCTTCCAGTTGTGTGAGGATAGATCAGGTACTGCAGTCTACAGAGATTCCACGTCTCAGAGCTCGTCCTATTGTTTTGGGTTATTGCCAGATCTCTGTATGTGCGCTGATTACTGCACGCTGTGTTGCCTGATTGCCAGCCATAACAGTACAAGGAGCCATTCAATGATTTCCAATAGAGGGAAAAAAGAAATCCTGACATAATTTTTTTTTCTTAGCTCTGTCTTCAGTCTTTTTTTTCCCCTAGACATTAGAGTGCTTCAGGACACAGCTGTGGACATGGATATTCAGGCTCTGTGCTCCTCAATGGATAATCTCGTTGTAAATGTACAAAAGATTCAAGATACTATTGATCAGAAATCGATGCTAGAACCAAGAATTCCGATTCCTGATTTGTTTTTTGGTGACAGATCTAAGTTCCTGAGCTTCAGAAATAATTGTAAGCTATTTTTGGCCTTGAAACCTCATTCTTCTGGTAATCCTATTCAACAGGTTTTGATTATTATTTCTTTTTTGCGCGGCGACCCACAGGACTGGGCGTTTTCTCTTGCACCAGGAGATTCTGCATTGAGTAATGTTGATGCATTTTTCCAGGCGCTGGGATTGCTTTACGATGAGCCTAATTCAGTGGATCAAGCTGAGAAAAATCTGCTGGCTTTATGCCAGGGTCAGGATGATGTAGAAGTATATTGTCAGAAATTTAGAAAATGGTCAGTACTCACTCTGTGGAATGAATCTGCACTAGCGGCTTTGTTCAGAAAGGGTCTCTCTGAAGCTCTTAAGGATGTAATGGTGGGATTTCCTATGCCTGCTGGTTTGAATGAGTCTATGTCCTTGGCCATTCAGATCGGTCGTCGCTTGCGCGAGCGTAAATCTGTGCACCATCTGGCGGTATTGTCTGAGAGTAAACCTGAGCCTATGCAGTGCGACAGGACTATGACTAAAGTAGAACGGCAAGAACACAGACGTCTGAACAGACTGTGTTTCTATTGTGGTGATTCTACTCATGCTATTTCTAATTGTCCTAAACGCACTAGGCGGTTCGATAGCTCTGCCGTTATTGGTACTGTACAGTCCAAATTCCTTTTGTCCATTACCTTAATGTGCTCTTTGTCATCATATTCTGTCATGGCGTTTGTGGATTCAGGCGCTGCCCTGAATCTGATGGATTTGGATTATGCTAAACGTTGTGGATTTTTCTTGGAGCCTTTGCGGTGTCCTATTCCGTTGAGAGGAATTGATGCTACACCTCTGGCCAAGAATAAGCCTCAGTACTGGGCCCAGCTGACCATGTGCATGGCTCCTGCACATCAGGAAGTTATTCGCTTTTTGGTACTGCATAATTTGCATGATGTGGTCGTGTTGGGGTTGCCATGGCTACAAACCCATAATCCAGTATTGGATTGGAACTCTATGTCGGTAACCAGCTGGGGTTGTCAGGGAGTACATGGTGATGTTCCATTTTTGTCTATTTCGTCATCCATTCCTTCTGACATCCCAGAGTTCTTGTCGGACTTTCAGGATGTATTTGAAGAGTCCAAGTCTGATGCCCTTCCTCCGCATAGGAATTGTGATTGTGCTATCGATTTGATTCCTGGTAGTAAATTCCCTAAGGGTCGTTTATTTAATTTGTCCGTACCTGAGCACACCGCTATGCGCAGTTATGTGAAGGAGTCCCTGGAGAAGGGACATATTCGCCCATCGTCGTCACCATTGGGAGCAGGGTTCTTTTTTGTAGCCAAGAAGGATGGTTCGCTAAGACCGTGTATTGATTACCGCCTTCTTAATAAGATCACTGTTAAGTTTCAGTATCCCTTGCCATTGATTTCTGACTTGTTTGCTCGGATTAAGGGGGCTAGTTGGTTTACTAAGATTGATCTTCGTGGTGCGTATAATCTGGTGAGAATCAGGCAGGGAGATGAATGGAAAACGGCATTTAATACGCCCGAGGGTCATTTTGAGTATCTGGTGATGCCGTTCGGACTTGCCAATGCTCCATCTGTTTTTCAGTCTTTTATGCATGACATTTTCCGTGAGTATCTGGATAAATTCTTGATTGTTTACTTGGATGACATTTTGATCTTCTCAGATGATTGGGAGTCTCATGTGAAGCAAGTCAGAATGGTTTTCCAGGTACTGCGTGCTAATTCCTTGTTCGTGAAGGGATCAAAGTGTCTCTTCGGTGTGCAGAAAGTTTCATTTTTGGGGTTCATCTTTTCCCCTTCTACTATCGAGATGGATCCGGTTAAGGTTCAGGCCATCCAGGATTGGACTCAGCCGACATCTCTAAAAAGTTTGCAGAAATTCCTGGGCTTTGCTAATTTTTATCGTCGCTTCATCTGTAATTTTTCTAGCATTGCCAGACCATTGACCGATTTGACCAAGAAGGGTGCTGATTTGGTTAATTGGTCTTCTGCTGCCGTGGAAGCTTTTCAGGAGTTGAAGCGTCGTTTTTGCTGTGCCCCTGTGTTGTGTCAACCTGATGTTTCTCTTCCGTTCCAGGTCGAGGTTGATGCTTCTGAGATTGGTGCAGGGGCGGTTTTGTCACAGAGAGGTTCTGGTTGCTCAGTGTTCAAACCATGTGCTTTCTTTTCCAGGAAATTTTCTGCTGCTGAGCGTAATTATGATGTGGGCAACCGAGAGTTGCTGGCCATGAAGTGGGCATTCGAGGAGTGGCGTCATTGGCTTGAGGGTGCTAAGCATCGCGTGGTGGTTTTGACTGATCATAAGAACCTTACTTATCTTGAGTCTGCCAAGCGCTTGAATCCTAGACAGGCCCGTTGGTCGTTGTTTTTTGCTCGTTTTGATTTTGTGATTTCATACCTTCCGGGCTCTAAAAATGTGAAGGCGGATGCTCTGTCTAGGAGTTTTGTGCCCGACTCTCCGGGGTTATCTGAGCCGGCGAGTATCCTCAAGGAAGGAGTCATTGTGTCTGCCATCTCCCCTGATTTGCGGAGAGTGTTGCAGAAATTTCAGGCTAATAAACCTGATCGTTGTCCGGCCGAGAAACTGTTCGTCCCTGATAGGTGGACTAGTAAAGTTATCTCTGAACTTCATTGTTCGGTGCTGGCCGGTCATCCAGGAATCTTTGGTACCAGGGAGTTGGTTGCTAGATCCTTCTGGTGGCCATCTCTGTCACGGGATGTGCGTGCTTTTGTGCAGTCCTGTGGAATTTGTGCTAGGGCTAAGCCCTGCTGTTCACGTGCCAGTGGGTTGCTTTTGCCCTTGCCGGTCCCGAAGAGGCCTTGGACACATATTTCGATGGATTTCATTTCTGACCTTCCCGTTTCTCAAAAGATGTCTGTCATTTGGGTGGTCTGTGATCGCTTTTCTAAAATGGTCCATCTGGTGCCCTTGGTTAAATTGCCTTCCTCCTCTGATTTGGTGCCTTTGTTCTTCCAGCATGTGGTTCGTTTACATGGCATTCCTGAGAATATTGTTTCTGACAGAGGTTCCCAGTTTGTCTCGAGGTTCTGGCGAGCCTTTTGTGGTAGGATGGGCATTGACCTATCTTTTTCCTCGGCCTTCCATCCTCAGACTAATGGCCAGACCGAACGAACCAATCAGACCTTGGAAACATATCTGAGATGTTTTGTTTCCGCTGACCAGGATGATTGGGTGTCATTTTTGCCGTTGGCTGAGTTCGCCCTTAATAATCGGGCCAGCTCGGCTACCTTGGTCTCTCCATTTTTCTGCAATTCTGGGTTCCATCCTCGTTTCTCTTCAGGACAGGTTGAGTCTTCGGACTGTCCTGGTGTGGATAATGTGGTGGACAGGTTGCAGCAGATCTGGACTCAGGTAGTGGACAATTTGACCTTGTCCCAGGAGAAGGCTCAGCTTTTCGCTAATCGCAGACGCCGTGTGGGACCCCGACTTCGTGTTGGGGATCTGGTTTGGTTATCTTCTCGTCATATACCTATGAAGGTTTCCTCTCCTAAATTTAAACCTCGTTTTATTGGTCCGTATAGGATTTCTGAGATTCTCAATCCGGTGTCTTTTCGTCTGACCCTCCCAGACTCCTTTTCCATACATAATGTATTCCATAGGTCGTTGTTGAGGAGATACGTGGCACCTATGGTTCCATCTGTGGAGCCTCCTGCCCCTGTTTTGGTGGAGGGGGAATTGGAGTATATTGTGGAGAAGATTTTGGATTCTCGTGTCTCTAGACGGAAACTCCAGTATCTGGTCAAATGGAAGGGTTATGCTCAGGAAGATAATTCCTGGGTTTTTGCCTCTGATGTCCATGCCCCAGATCTTGTTCGTGCTTTTCATGTGGCTCATCCTGGTCGGCCTGGGGGTTCTGGTGAGGGTTCGGTGACCCCTCCTCAAGGGGGGGGTACTGTTGTGAATTCTGTGGCTGAGTTCACTTCTGTGGTCACAAGTGGTATTGCAGTCTCTGGGCTTCCTCCCTCAGGTGTTTTGGTGAGCTCGTTGGCTGCCTTGCTATTTAGCTCCACCTGAGTCTGTCTTCCTTGCTCCTTGTCAATGTTCCAGTGTTGGATCTGAGCTACTGCATCTTTCCTTGGGCCTGCTGCTCTGCTAGATAAGTGCTTCTAGTTTGTTTTCTGTTTTTTCTGTCCAGCTTGCTATTAACTTTTGCTGGAAGCTCTGAGAAGCAAAGGGGTGCACCGCCGTGCTGTTAGTTCGGCACGGTGGGTCTTTTTGCCCCTTTGCGTGGTTTTCGTTTTAGGGTTTTTGGTAGACTGCATAGTTCTCTTTGCTATCCTCGCTCTGTCTAGAATATCGGGCCTCACTTTGCTGAATCTATTTCATTCCTACGTTTGTCTTTTCATCTTGCTAACAGTCATTATATGTGGGGGCTGCCTATTCCTTTGGGGTATTTCTCTGAGGTAAGTCAGGCTTGTATTTCTATCTTCAGGCTAGTCAGCTCCTCAGGCAGTGTCGAGTTGCATAGGTAGTGGATAGGCGCAATCCACTGCTGCTTCCAGTTGTGTGAGGATAGATCAGGTACTGCAGTCTACAGAGATTCCACGTCTCAGAGCTCGTCCTATTGTTTTGGGTTATTGCCAGATCTCTGTATGTGCGCTGATTACTGCACGCTGTGTTGCCTGATTGCCAGCCATAACAGGCAGCCCTCCGTGTCTGTAGCTCCTATGTAGTTTATGGAGATCTGAATAATTAGGCAGCAAGCAAAATCACTGATCTATTGCAGAGTCGTGTTCATGCATCACCTCTCCCTTTTAGGGCATATTCACAGTTTTTTAAAGAGGATTTAGAAGCGTATTTCACTGCAATTCAACATAAACAATGCTTCAAATACTCTTTGAAAAAGCTTTAGTGATGAGTGAATATACTCGTTACTCGAGATTTCCTGAGCATGCTCGGGTGACCTCCGAGTATTTTTTAGTGCTCGGAGATTTAGTTTTATTCGCCGCAGCTGAATGATTTACATCTGTTAGCCAGCATAAGTACATGTGGGGGTTGCCTGGATGCTAGGGAATCCCCACATGTAATCAAGCTGGCTAATAGATGTAAATAATTCAGCTGCGGGGAGGAAAACTAAATCTCCGAGCACTAAAAAATAATCGGAGGTCACCCGAGCGTGCTTAGGAAATCTCGAGCAACGAGTACCAGTATATTCGCTCATCACTAATAAGCTTCCTATTAGTTTTACTGCAACATGTTCAAAATAACATGAAAAAAAACAGTACTGTGTGCACTAACGGAGATTTTCCTATTAAAATCAGTCAGAAACGTATTCAAAGAGTACTTAATGTGGATTTAGGAGCAAAATCCATTTCTAAATCCTCATAAAAAAACTCAGTGTGAACTGAGTGTATATTTTTGGAGGGTTAGGGTATGTGCACACTTCAGGATTTCTTGCAGAAATTTTCCTGTCAAAACCCGGACATTTCTGCCAGAAATCCACATGCGTTTTGTTCGCGTTTTTTCATGTGTTTTTGATGCGTTTTTGATGCATTTTTTGTGCGTTTTTGTGCGTTTTTTCCAAATGCATAGAATAGCGGGAAAAACGCAAAAAATCCGCAAAATTAATGAACATGATGCTTTTTTTTACCACGATGCGTTTTTTTTCGCGGAAAAAAACGCATCATGTGCACAAAACATGCAGAATGCATTCTAAATGATAGGATGCATAATGTATGTGTTTTTAATGAGTTTCTGTAGCGTTTTTATCGCAAGAAAACGTGAAAAGAACGCAAAAAAACCTGAACGTGTGCACATACCCTAAGAGTCCTGTAAGTAGAATTTGTACCTCTCAGACATTTATGGTATATACTTTAAATATGCCATAAATATCAGAGAGTAATACCCCTTTAATTTTTAGTGCGGCCTCCGGATTGGTTCAGTATGACAATGTGGATCTTGGACCAAAAAAGTTTGTGCGCCCCTGTCATACAGCCTGTCACGTCCCCTGCATCTTCTTACACGTACCTGTCCCGGCGCGCCGCTGCTGCAGCTCCTGCTGGGTCTTCTTCCGGCTTCCGGTGTGCGCGTTCGTCTCTGCACGCTCACGCTCCGTCCGCGCGCCGCCTGATCTCCTCTCTCCTTTCTTCCTCACTGGATCCTGGTTCTAGGCGCCGGCACGTGCGCACTTCTCCTGACATCTGCGTTGTCGGCGCACGCGTACTCCCTCTGGCTGGTCCTCGCTCTCTCCGCTCCTCCCCTCCCTGATCCTGGAAGGATCCTGACACGGAAATGCTGCGCAACTTTGCTATATCAGGTAGCCTCTCCTCCTACTCTTTGCCTGATTGTCATTTGTCCTCATTTGATCCAGGTCTCGCCATATCTTGCTCTGCCCTGTGCGTCCGTCATACCCTGCTCTGTCCTGTGCGTCCGCCGTACCTTGCTCTGCCCTGTGCGTCTGTCATACCCTGCTCTGTCCTGAGTGTCCGCCGTACCTTGCTCTGTCTAGTGCATCTATCTTACCCTGCCTGTTCTGTGTTACCGTTATACCCTGTTTGCCCTGTGTCTCTGTTTTAGCCAGTTCAGCGTCTTCTCCGCTCCTACTTTCTGTCCCCGAGTATCAGCTTCCGCGGCAATAGTCTCCCTCGGGTCTGCCCCTAACGCTCCGTGTATTGGGGGTGGTCCACCTGGTTAGCTCATCCTGGGGAGGTTCGTTGTCGCGGTACTGAGGGTTCACTTTAGGAGGTTTTGAAGACCTGACCCCATGACACAGCCTCCTTAATGCAAAGAACCTCCGCTTCCCACTCTGTCAGGTTCAAGCCATCCTCCTATTTCGTGGGCAACCAATATCCTAAATGGCCTCTATATAATAATAATAATAATTTTTATTTATATAGCGCCAACATATTCTGCAGGGCTTTACAACTTATAGAGGGGACTTGTACAGACAATAGACATTACAGCATAACAGAAATCACAGTTCAAAACAGATACCAGGAGGAATGAGGGCCCTGCTCGCAAGCTTACAAACTATGAGGAAAAGGGGAGACACGAGAGGTGGATGGTAACAATTGCTTTAGTTATTCGGACCAGCCATAGTGTAAGGATCGGGTGTTCATGTAAAGCTGCATGAACCAGTTAACTGCCTAAGTATGTAGCAGTACAGACACAGAGGGCTATTAACTGCATAAAGTGTATGAGAACATGATGCGATATACTACGTTTCAGTAACTGCTGAAGATTAAATCAGCTTTATTACACAGTGCTAAAGCCGAACCCAAGGCGACAAGTTGATTCCTCTGAGGAATCATTTTGAAAGTGGTTTTGATGAGACAAAACTCATTAAAAGTCTTATCTTTATCTTTGGACCCCAAGTAGTCCCAAGAAAGCATTAAGCTACTTACTGGTAGCGGCATTTCTCGGAGGCCCATGACAGCACGACGAGAGAGGGGATCCGCCCATTAGGAACAGGAAACCTACAGATACAAAAAGGGCGGCACCTCTCCCTTGCCTCAGTTGTATTTCAGAGTTTTGAGAGGACTACCGCGGTTAGTGGCACAAAAAATATACACTATATACAGATTATATACAAAATTTCAGCCATATATTTGGAACTGGGTATCATATGTGAGATATATACATCTATAGGAAGTGCAACCCCCAGTGAATAGGGAGGGAACTAAGGGTGCTGTCATGGGCCTCCGAGAAATGCCGCTACCAGTAAGTAGCTTAATGCTTTACTCGGACTCCCATGACAGCACAACGAGAGAATTACAGAGATGTAAGGTACCTTAGGGAGGGACTATGGCCTGTAGCACCCTTAACCCGAATGTGAGATCAGAGGAAGCCCCCAAATCCAACCTATAGTGTTTAAAGAAGGTGGACGGGGATGACCATGTGGCCGCCTTACATATCTGGTCGATTGATACTCCAGATTTTTCCGCCCAGGATGTAGCCATGGCCCTGGTGGAATGCGCCCTCAGATTCTGCGGAGCCGGACCTCCACCTGCAGTATAAGCCAAAGAGATAGCCTCCCTAATCCACTTTGCTAGCGTGTACTTTGATACCCTGAGTCCCTTTCTAGGATTTTGGAAAGATAAAAATAACGCATCATCTTTTTTCCATGTGTCAGTAACAGAGATGTATTCTAGCAGGCACCTCCTAACGTCTAATGTATGAAGTAGTTCTTCCTTAGGGTTAGCAGGATTGGGGAGGAAGGATGGTAAAATTATCTCTTGTGACCTGTGAAACCGAGATGATACTTTTGGTAAATAGGCCAGGTCCGGTCTGAGGATTACTCTGTCTGGTAGAAACTCTGTATAAGGGGAAACCCTAGAGAGAGCTTGTATGTCTCCTACTCTACGGGCAGATGTAATTGCTACCAGAAATGCTGTCTTAAGGGATAAAGCCTTAATTGAAGCTGATTGTAAAGGTTCAAACGGCTCTTTAGTCAATGCTGATAGGACTAGGTTGAGATCCCAAGGCATAGATCTATCTTTATGTATGGGTCTAGACCTACTAGATGCTTTAATGAACCTTGAGATCCAGTAATTATTGGCGATGTTACAGGAAAATAGAGCCCCTAGGGCAGAGACCTGTACCTTTAGAGTACTAGTGGATAGACCTAACTCTAAGCCTTTTTGCAGGAATTCTAAGATTTGTTTTATAGGTATTCCTTCTTCTAAATTGAAATCAGAAGAGGCCAGAAACTTTCGCCAGGTTCTAGCGTAGATTGTTGTGGTTATATGCTTCCTACTTTTCATAAGGGTCTCAATTAAACTCGGGGAGAACCCTTTGCTTTTTAGTAACGCCCTTTCAAAATCCATGCCGTTAAATGGAGATTCTTTACTTGAGGATGGCTGATCGGACCCTGGTAGAGCAAATCTGGAATCTCCGGAAGTACCCAGGGGTCCTCCACTGACATGATCCTGAGCCAAGTGAACCAGGCCCTTCTGGGCCAGAATGGGGCAATCAATATAACTCTGGCTCGATCTTTTCTTATCTTCCTGACTACTAAGGGTAACAGGCCTAGTGGAGGAAAGGCATAAGCCAGCTGAAAATTCCAATTGATCAGAAAGGCGTCTACCGCCAGAGGATTCTCCCTGGGATTTAGGGAACAGAATTTTATTGTCTTCCGGTTGTCCCTGGTAGCAAATAAATCTACTTCTGGATGTCCCCATTTGTGGACAATCTGATCGAACACGCAATTGTTTAGGGACCACTCCCCTTGTCTCAAGGTGTTGCGGCTTAGAAAGTCCGCTTTGACATTTTCTTTTCCTCTTATGTGTAGAGCAGTTAGGGATAAGAAGTGATTTTCCGCTGTCTGGAACAGACGATCCGCCACTCTCATCAGTGACTCGGAATGAGTTCCACCCTGATGATTTATTTATGCGACCGCCACCTGGTTGTCCGATAGGATCTTGACATGATGACCCTGCAGATATATGAGGAATTTTTTCACTGAAAGTTCTACTGCCATTAACTCTTTCTGGTTGGAGGAGGCTGATGTTAGGGGAGGGGGCCATAGACCCTGAACCATCATGTCATCCATGTGTGCTCCCCAACCCGAAGGGCTAGCATCTGTTGTTACAACACGTGTTACCTGAGACACCCAGGGAACTCCCGCCGATAAGTTCTCATTGTCTAGCCACCACCTAAGAGATGTGAGAGCTTTTGGACCTAAGGTAATCTGACTCTGCAGGGACCCCTGTAAGATTCTATCATTAACCAGCACCACGGATTGTAACGGTCTGGTGTGGAATTGGGCCCAACGGACAGCAGGAATGCAAGAGGTTAAAGAACCCAATAGTGACATAGCCTGTCTAAGGGTCATGGATGGTTTATCAATTGCCTTAGACACCTGTTGCTGGATATGTAATAATTTGTCGGGTGGAAGACAACACTGTTGGGATTCTGAGTTTAATAACAGTCCTAAGAACCTTTGTATCTTTTGAGGCTGTAAACGAGATTTCTCATAATTTATGATCCACCCCAGACGCTCAAGTTTGGATGTGGCTGTTTCTAGCTGGGACAGGCAATGGTCTGCTGAGCTCCCTACTATAAGGAAGTCATCCAAGTAGGGAATTATCAGGATGTCGGACTCTCGTAAGTGCGCCATGATCTCGGCCACTAGTTTTGTAAACACCCTCGGAGCCGCTGATAAGCCAAAGGTGAGAGCTCTGAACTGGAAATGGCGAATGCGACCCCCCACTGACACAGCTACTCTCAGGAACCTCTGGAAATCTTCATGTATCGGAACGTGATAGTATGCGTCTTTAAGATCTACAACTACCATGAAACAGTGATTAAACAACATTTTTATTGCTGAATTAATTGTCTCCATTTTGAAGGATTCATTAACCAGGAACTCATTAAGACATTTTAGATTTATGATCGTTCTAAAAGATCTATCTGGCTTTTTGATCAGAAAAAGAGGAGAATAAAATCCCCTTCCTCTTTCTGATTCTGGAATTTCCATCAATACATTTTTTGAGCATAAGTTCATGACCTCTGCTTCTAGAGCTGCTTGCTCAAGGGGGGAGGAACGTAAAGGGGTTAATTTAAATTTTTCTCGAGGCCAGTGATTGAAGTCCAGCTTTAGACCTTTAGTAATAATGCCTCTGACCCATTTACTGTTCGTAATATCAAACCATGCTGAGGAGAATGCTGACAGTCTACCCCCCACAGGGATCGCTAGTCATTGGTCCGGTTTTTTCTGATCCTTTGAGGAACGGCGAAACATGTAGCCCGTACCTCTACCGCGTCTGTCTTCCCATCTGAAACTTTCTCTAGTGGGAGAGGACCCGCGTTTCTTCCCGCGACCAAATCTTCTTCGATTAAAGGGTCGGCGGTAGGATGCCGAGTACAGACTGGGAAACTTCTTTTTGTCATCGCCTGCCTTTTCCAGCAATTCATCCAGCGTTGGAGATATTGTCCCTCGCATGGAATGGCGCAGAGTTTAGTTTTGGACTGAATGTCACCTGACCAGCACTTTAACCATAAGGCTCTGTGAGCCGCGTTAGATAGTCCTGCCGCTCTAGCCGCCATTCTGACAGAGTCCACAGATGCGTCCAATAGGAACGCCGCAGCATTCTGAATTGTCGGTAGCGCCTTCAGAATAGAATCTCTGGATGCACCGTCCTTAAGCTGAGACTCTAATTGATCTAGCCAGACCATTAATGACCTGGCTGTGCATGTTGCGGCCACGGCTGGTCTGAGGGATCCTGCCGCCATCTCCCAGGTACCTTTAAGGAAGATATCCGCCTTCCTGTCTAGAGGATCTTTGAGGGACCCCATATCCTCAAAGGGTAATGAGGCTTTCTTTGACGCTTTTGCTACTGCCGCGTCCAACTTAGGGGCTTTATCCCACGTATCCACAACCGGATCATCAAAGGGATACCTGCGTTTTAAAGCTGGCGGTAAGGCCCCCTTTTTTTCCCGTTTTTTTCCATTCTCGGATCTTCTCGTTTACCGGAAAAGATCTATGTTTTTTACGATCTAATCCACTAAACATCAACTCCTGTTTTGAGGGCTGTGATTTGGGTTCCTCTATACCCATCGTGCCTCTAACTGATTTGACCACCCTGTCAATCTTATCCAAGGGTAGACAAAATCGTCCAGACTCCTCATCTGATGAAGAGGAGAAAGGACTAGAGAGATAGGTACTTTCTTCTCTTTCCTCTTCTGAAGCATTAGAGTCCAGCGGGGTCCTATGTTTCGAGCCTTCCGCTTGGGATAGGGGTCGTAATGACTCCCTTACTTCTAGCCGGATCATTTCCTTTAGGTTTGCCGTACTCACGGACTCTTCTGCTACCTAGGGGAGGACAATATAGGTGATAACCACTATCTGACCTAAAGTCACTTCCACCCAACCACTCCTGTAGACCTCATTGTCTGTTGTATACAGGGGGCACATAAATTTTTCGTACAAGAGTCAGGTAAGGGGACTCCACAGAGGGCACACTCCTTATGTTTTGATTTATCTGTACTCTTCTTCCCCGGAATCCGAGGGGGTTCTTTCCTAGTCGAAGCTCTGGATCCCTGCTCGGATGCGCTTTTACGACTGGGCTGGTCGCCTCTATCTTTCTGCTTGGGTTTCTGACGCACCTCGTCTGACAGCTGCTGCTGCTCACCACCACTCTCCATGACGAATTGCGACCAAAAGCAGGGTTCTGACATTGTAACCCGCTTAAATCCCCCTTGGATCCGGTCAGCAGATGGGCCAGCGCTATCCCTATTGGTTCTGGACACAGCAGGGAGGGCAGGAGGGCTGGCGGACGAACCGGCGTCCAAATGCGATGGGCGCCGCCATCTTGGACCGACCGCGCATGCGCAGACGTCCGGCGACCCGGAAGCGGCTACCAAACTCCGCCCCCCCACGTCACTGCACCCGGAAACGCTCCAGCGCACGCTGAGAGCGGTGCAGGACGCCGGGGATGGACCGGCAGCGCTCCGGAGCTCACTCCACACATCTGAGCCCGGCACCCGCAGCCACGCCGCACCGCTGCGCCACCAATGGGAAATACTTACCTGCGCCGACGCTGATGGAGGCAGGAAATCCTCCGGACTCCGCTCCCTGCTGCGAACGCCACCGACGTGCAATCCAGCAAGGACCACCGTGGCGTCTCCAGGGATCTCCGCACCGGCCGAGGTAGGAGACCCCCCCGCTACCGTAATCGGCCGGCCTGGGCTTTCTTCTGTAGGCACCCGTCCCTTCAGGAACAGGAAACCAACTGAGGCAAGGGAGAGGTGTCGCCCTTTTTGTATCTGTAGGTTTCCTGTTCCTAATGGGCGGATCCCCTCTCTCGTCGTGCTGTCATGGGAGTCCGAGTAAAAAAGTTCTTAGATCCCAAGAAAGGGGCTCTTTACATCCTCCTAAATGGAGTAGTGGTGCGCATGTGCAGCCTCCATTCCATTCGTGCAGCCTCCATTCTATTCCCTGTCTATGGGACTGACATAAATAGCCAAGGACTGTGTTCGACAGTCCAATAGACACTAAATGCAGCGGATGCCAAGCATGCTTGCACACCTATGCCCCATTCAGCACAGGACCCATTGTCGGGTTCCAGAGCCCCGATCTCAGGATCACTGGGTGTTCCCGTGGTCAGACCTCCAGCGACCAGCAAGATATCATCTACTCTATGGATAGTAGATAACTTCATTTTTGGGCAATAACCTTTTAAATAAAATTTAAATGAATTTAGAAATTGCTGCTATAAAAGCTTTTTACATTTTATTCTACGAAGTAGAAAAGACTCAATGATGCCAATAACAGAAGCCATTATCGTGTAAGAAATGTTGCTAGAATGCAGAATTGATTGGAAAGAAAAGCAATTTGTCTATTGAGATCGACTATATTAATTTCCATTTTTTCATCCCTAAATACCTAGGCATTTCTCAATTGCTTTAGCGCATTCACCCTAATGTACCATAAGTGAGGTTTCCTGCACCCATTTCCAGGGTATGTAAAAATACGACGCAGATTGGTCACCACTGGCTTCATTAAAGACTATCACCGGACCGGCTCCATGACAATTCAGCCCGCATCAAAGACCGGCACATAAAGTACAGCTCTTTTATGTGTAAAGCTGTAGAGCATGGGATAATCATACCATTTCTAAGCCTTATTTTAATAATGGAGGGCTTTTCAGCACACGTCCAAACTACTTAACTGCATTCAGTGAAAGTAATGGTGGCAAGCGTATTATTTCGCTATTTCACACAATGATGGTTTGGAAAATGTTAATATACTTTTATTTATCTGGACCCATTGGGATCCATTATAATCATTGGCATTGCAACATAATAAAGCGGAGCTCGCATTAATAAATAAACCCTCCTAGATGAGTGTTGGTGCATTATTACATATATTGTGTAGGCAGACCATTATATCATAATGAGCTCTATTACAACTTATTATGACGTCAGCTAAATAACGGGCGCACAAAGCACCCATGGGGCTCCCCTCTGTCACAACAAGTGTACAGTACATTAATGTTTAGTACATGTGCGCTGACGTGGGTAACCGGAGGCCACAGACGGGGATCGGGATATTTGTCCCTACAGGGAAGGCATACAAATGGTTTACTTTATTAATACTTCTAGTTTTTGGGGGTCTTTTTCTCCTTTAGGAGCGCAGCTGAGCATAGATCCTTACTGGCAAAGTTTCATAAGAATACGTGTAAATTAGTTAGTGCTGGCTAGAGAGTAAGGCTGTGTGCACACGTTTTTTTCCCGGTTTTTCCCGATAAAAACACTATAAAACCGCAAAAAAAACGCATACAATAAGCATCCCATCATTTAGAATGAATTTTGCATGTTTTGTGCACATGATGCGGCTTTTTCCGCGAAAAAAAAACGCATCGCGGTAAAAACCGCAGCATGTTCATTAATTTTCCTTTTTTTTTTTTGCGGATTTCCCACTCCAAAATGCATTGGGAAGTGTCCGGAAAAAATCGCGGCAAAAACACGGCAAAAACGCGGCAAAAACGTGACAAAAACGCATGCGGTTTTCTTGCGGATATCTTGCAGAAAATGTCCGGAATTCTCAGGAATTTTCTGCGAGAAATCCTGAACGTGTGCACATAGCCTTAGAGAGTTAGGGGGGCCGTCTACCACCTCCAAAACATATAAGGGGGTGCATTAGGAGCTATGTGACTGCAAAAGACGTATATACTGTTCTTGCACAGGGGTGAAATTATGTAGAAGTAAAAGGGACGGAGGCTGCAATAAGAGTAGTATGTACACTTTTAAAGGGATTGTCCAGTCTTAATCTGCAAGTCTGCAGTCATTCTGTGTGTCTGTAGACTTTCTAATCCTCACATCGTGCACACTGCACATCGGTCATGTGATCACAAGTATGCAATTTATATACTTCTGGCCACATTCCGACTAGACTTGCCCAGACTTGCATTGAGTGAAGCCGCTCACGTCTAGTCGGCATGTGACCGTATGTATGCAAATGATGTGAGGATTCACAAGTATTCAGTGACATAGAGCAACTGCAGACTTGAAGCCTAAGGATGGACAACCCCTCTAAAACTGTGGGTTTGAGGGGAACTCTGTATCGTTTCCAGGGCAGTAAAGGTGCCGAATATGGGCCAGTCTGCCATCTCTCCAAGCAAAGACACAGCCATACAAATTAAAAAACTACAATGTTAACTTCCGTCATGTGCAACTAGGGGGAGCTCACTTGATTTTACAGGTCCTTTTTGAGTACAATTGGAACTGTATACATCTATATTTAGTGAGCTCCCTCTAGTGGTGGCTTCAAAACAGTAACAATGCAGTGACATGACAAGAATCTGCATAACTAATTATATGTTAAATATTTACAAGTCAAATTTATGTATAGGATAGCCAAGATGATTGTCTGTTAAATGATGGTGGTCTCAGTAGTGGATGGTGAGATATGGAGCCTGAAAGTCAAAAGTTCAAAACCTCGTTACCCTTTTGCTCATCAGTGCATATTCCTTCACTTTGTCTTGTTTTCATACATTTTTAGATCGAGGAGAGCGAACCACTGACATGAGATTGCGGTCAGACCTTTTAAGGCGAGTTTGCATTAGTCTCAGTCAATGATTTCACGCTCCTCCTTCTACTCTCCCACCTTTGGGTGGAATTGATTGTATTTCCTATTTACTCACTTCTTGCGAATGTTCATAATATACTGCCATGACGAAGGGCAGTGTTAGGTCTAAAACATGCTGGCTTTTCCCTTGATACCACCTTTTATCAAGTAAAATGGTAAGATTGCATTTTGAATCTGCTGGAGTCTTCCATCCACTATGATTGTATGCCCCTTTCTCTGTGCCGAGAATTAACTATCACTGAATAGGGCAAGTGGGTGGAGACAACCTTATAGCCTGCAGGCTAAATTCAGCTAGTTCTGCCTTTGGAGGAGAAAGGAAAAATACCAAAAACATTTATAGGGAACCTGTCAAGTCTGATAATGCTACTAACCTGACGATATAGGGTTAATAGCATAATGGAGGTGATCGCCTGCTGTACTGAAAGTTCAGCACCTGGGAGAAAATTAGCTTCATTCCACTTGGTAGTCTCCAGCTTTCAGCCATGCAAGCATGCCAGAGTAATAAGTCACCACTGACAGCACTGACTTTAAGGGCTCATCTCCACTTGTGTGAGAAAAAAACGGTCCGATTTACGGACCGAAAAAACTGATGTAACGTCTGCGAGTGTCATGCGAGTGTCATGCAATTTTTTTATCGCAACATCCGTATGACATCCGTATTGCTGTCCGATTTTTACGCACGGGTCTCCTTAGAAAAGCCGGCAATTCAGCGCAGAGTACAGTAAAATCACACTGACAGGTTAGATTAGAGTAGATATATACACATAGAATAGGTATATATACATATATATATGTCAGGGAGACACCTATATATATATATTTATATTTAATGCAGCGTGAGAGAGCTTTAAAGCTGGTAATTCAATTACCGGCTTTTGCTTTCTCCTTCACAAACCCGACATGATATGAGACCTGGTTTACATACAGTAAACCATCTCATATCACCATTTTTTTTGCATATTCCACACTACTAATGTCAGTAGTGTGTATCTGCAAAATTTGGCCGTTCTAGCTATTATATTTAAGGGTTAAATGGCGGAAAAAATTGGCGTGGGCTCCCGCGCAATTTTCTCCGCCAGAGTAGTAAAGCCAGTGACTGAGGGCAGATATTAATAGCCTGGAGAGGGTCCACGGTTATTGGCCCCCCCCCTGGCTAAAAATACCTGCCCCCAGCCACCCCAGAACAGGCACATCTGGAAGATGCGCCTATTCTGGCACTTGGCCACTCTCTTCCCATTCCCGTGTAGCGGTGGGATATGGGGTAATGAAGGGTTAATGCCACCTTGCTATTGTAAGGTGACATTAAGCCTAATTAATAATGGAGAGGCGTCAATTATGACACCTATCCATTATTAATCCAATTGAATTAAAGGGTTAAAAAAAACACACACACATTATTAAAAATTATTTTAATGAAATAAAAACAAAGGTTGTTGTAATATTTTATTTAACGCCCAATCCAATCACTGAAGACCCTCGATCTGTAAATATAAAAACATAATAAACCAACAATATACATACCTTCCGAGGATCTGTAAAGTCCAACGATGTAAATCCTTCTGAAGGGGTTAAAACATTTTGCAGCCAGGAGTTCTGCTAATGCAACGCTACTCCTCGCTGCAAAACCCCAGGGAATGAAGGTAAAGTAGGTCAATGACCTATATTTACCTGCATTTGCGGTGAGGCGCCCTCTGCTGGCTGTTCATAGATCGTGGGAACTTTCCTAGAAAGCCTGGGAGCTTTCAAGGAAAGTTCCCACGATCTGGGAACAGCCAGCAGAGGGCGCCTCACCGCAAATGAAGCTAAATATAGCTCATTGATCTATATTTAGCTTCATTCTCCGGGGTTTTGCAGCGAGGAGTAGCATTGCATTAGCAAAGCTCCTGGCTGCAAAATATTTTAACCCCTTCAGAAGGATTTACATCGTTGGACTTTATAGATCTGCGGAAGGTAAGTATATTGTTGGTTTATTATGTTTTTTTATTTACAGATCGAGGGTCTTCAGTGATTGGATTGGGCGTTAAATAAAATATTACAACAACCTTTGTTTTTATTTCATTAAAATAATTTTTAATAATGTGTGTGTGTTTTTTTAACCCTTTAATTCAATTGGATTAATAATGGATAGGTGTCATAATTGACGCCTCTCCATTATTAATTAGGCTTAATGTCACCTTACAATAGCAAGGTGGCATTAACCCTTAATTACCCCATATCCCACCGCTACACGGGAATGGGAAGAGAGTGGCCAAGTGCCAGAATAGGCGCATCTTCCAGATGTGCCTGTTCTGTGGTGGCTGGGGGCAGGTATTTTTAGCCAGGGGGGGCCAATAACCGTGGACCCTCTCCAGGCTATTAATATCTGCCTTCAGTCACTGGCTTTACTACTCTGGCGGAGAAAATTGCGCGGGAGCCCATGCCAATTAATTCCGCCATTTAACCCTTAAATATAATAGCTAGAACGGCCAAATTTTGCATATACACACTACTGACATTAGTAGTGTGGAATATGCAAAAAAAATGGGGATATGAGATGGTTTACTGTATGTAAACCAGGTCTCATATCATGTCGGGTTTAGGAAGGAGAAAGCAAAAGCCGGTAATTGAATTACCAGCTTTAAAGCTCTCTCACGCTGCATTAAATATAAATATATGTATATAGGTGTCTCCCTGACATATATATATATATATATATACCTATTCTATGTGTATATATCTACTCTAATCTAACATGTCAGTGTGATTTTACTGTACTCTGCGCTGAATTGCCGGCTTTTCTAAGGACACGGGTGCGTAAAAATCGGACAGCACTCGCATGGTGCGAGTGCTGTGCGTTTTTTTTCTCGCACCCATTGACTTGCATTGGCGAGTCTCGTCCGAGAATCTCAGCAATACGCAGCATGCTGCGATTTTTTTTCTCAGCCGACACAGATTTTTCTCAGTCCGATTTCGGCTGGGAAAAAAATCGCAAATGGAGTGTCACCTATTGATTAACATTGGTCCGAGTGCAATCCGATTTTTTATCGGATTGCACTCGTCCGTTTTCCTCACAAGTGGAGATGAGCCCTAAGCACGTCCCCGGCACTGACAGCCGGCTCTGTACTGATGCACTCACTGCCGAGCTGGCCGTCAGTCAATATCGGAGGGTGCTTAGAGCCATCACTCACAGCATAGTGAGGGATGACTGAAGCCGTGCCGGCCGTCCCTCTATGGACTGAAAGCTGGCGGCTCCTGGGAGAAAAAAAAGTTCATTTTCTCCCAGATCCTGCACTTTCAGTACAACGGCCGGGCACCTTCACAACACTATAAATCTTCAGATTAACCCTATATCTGCAGGTTAGTAGAATTATTGGACATGACAGGTTATCTTTAAAGGAGCACAGGGGGTCCTGAATATTTCAACCCTGAATATTTTTAAAACATAACTGCGTGATTGAGAAGATTAAAATATTATCTATTGATCTTTCTGGCCTTCCGCCACTCTTCTTCCAACACTGTCACCCACCAGTCTCGTAATATTCAGTTTCAAGTAGATAGGCTGGAAAAAATGGCGCAATAGGGTCTTATATGATAAATATTCAGAATTAAGTCTAGCAGATTATGCTAACCTGATCCTTAGAATTGTGCGTTTTACAATGTTATTAAGCTGTGGTGGATCTATAGGTCGTCAAACCCCTTTCAACAGAAACCAGGAAGGATTTGTGGACTTGTTCGCGCTGCCGATTTTTTGAAGATGCCAATTTCAGAAAATTATTCTGCGCGTTTCGAGGAAGAAGTGTGTTATACTTCGAAACACTTCGAATAAAACCACATGTGTAATTAATTTTCTGAAATCGACATCTTCAATAATCAGCAGCGCGAACAAGCCCACAAAGCCTTCCCGGTTTCTAATGTTCAGTTTCAGGCGGACGCACATGTAACAGCTGCAGTCAATCACATGCAGTAATAGTGGCTTTGTGGTTACCTGGCAGCTCTAAATAGGACTACTATGGACAAGTTTTGCACTGCCACTCTGACAATCAGGTCCCAGGGGAAACATGGCCTCCACTCTTTAACCCATGTATAGGAATTTGGACTCAAATAGGGGCCCTGGGTTGAGTCCTCTGAGTAGTCGCTGGCTGGTGGAGCACCTGGCAGGAAGAATGGTCATGTCGCTGGGTGACATGACCATTGACATGACATGACCCGTTACACCCTCACATCACAGTGCTGTGGTATGTAATCTTTGTGCAAATGGTTGCGCTTACTGGGATTGTGGGGGAATTTTCCTGTAGATCCTCATGTGTGTAATATACTGTTGCCAATTTTGGTGTATTTCTGTATCAGTAGCATGAGGATTCCCGGTTGTAGTCTGATTCACTTGATGTATATATATAAGTAATATACGATTTACTTTTTACATCTGACTACTGCGATATTAGTTCTATCATACACAGCATCAATACATCTGATGTGGGGGTTCCACGTGCCCGTCCACACTAGCCTGTTTTTCGTACTTTTTGGCAATGGTTGTCGTTCCCTTGCGCTATTTTCTTTATCCTGTGTCTATATTGTCCTTTGTATTTTTTTCTAATAAAGTAATTTTGGTATATATTTATATACGGACTCTTTTGGTCGTTTGTTCTGGCCTTTTGGCCACTTCCTTTTGCCTATTTACTATTTACGACTTGTCCAGTTCATTAGGTCCATTTGTTTACAGCAGGTTAGGATTTGTTCCTCTCATTTTTCCCCATTGTGGTGTACTATAACTCTTTGCCATGCTGATAACGTTTGTGAGTTGGCCTTTCTATACTTCTTCATGTGTACTTGATATCTGTGACCTACCTGCCTATGGCGATTTCTGGATGATATTAACATCGATTTTACTCTTTTAGCCCCATTTGCCCCTTTCCTATATTTGGTATTAATAAAGATTCATATTTGGTTATTTCCAATGGGCTTTATGACTCTTTTTCTGCTTTGCCCTTTTGTATATATATATATATATGTATATATATATATGTATATACACAGTGGCATGTAAAAGTTTGGGCTCCCCTGGTCAAAATTACTGTTATTGTGAACGCTTAAGCAAGTTGAACATGAAATGATCTCTAAAAGGCCTAAAGTTAAAGATGACACATTTCTTTTGTATTTTACGCAAATATATATATATACAGTACAGACCAAAATTTTGGACACACCTTCTCATTTAAAGATTTTTCTGTATTTTCATGACTATGAAAATTGTACATTCACACTGAAGGCATCAAAACTATGAATTAACACATGTGGAATTATATACTTAACAAAAAAAGTGTGAAACAACTGAAATTATGTCTTATATTCTAGGTTCTTCAAAGTAGCCACCTTTTGCTTTGGTGACTGCTTTGCACACTCTTGGCATTCTCTTGATGAGCTTCAAGAGGTAGTCACCGGAAATGGTTTTCTCTTCACAGGTGTGCCCTGTCATGTTGAATAAGTGGGATTTCTTGCCTTATAAATGGGGTTGGGACCATCAGTTGTGTTGTGCAGAAGTCTGGTGGATACACAGCTGATAGTCCTACTGAATAGACTGTTAGAATTTGTATTATGGCAAGAAAAAAACAGCTAAGTAAAGAAAAACGAGTGGCCATCATTACATTTTAAAAATTACAAAAAGGAAAATGGGCCAAAGCAGAGGTTTCAACACCCTGCATGATTACTACCTAGAAGCACCAACTTTAAGAAGTATCACAGCTTGTAAACACTTTTTGTAGCCAGACAAGAGTCATTTAATTCTTGTTTGAGGGATTGTCATCAATTCTTCCTTGCAGAATTCTTCCAGTTCTGTGAGATCCCTGGGTCGTCTTGCATGCACTGATATTTTGAGATCTAGCCACAGATTTTCAATGATGTTCAGATCAGGGGACTGTGAGGGCCATTGTAAAACCTTCAGCTTGTGCATTTTGGGCCATCTATTGTGGATTTTGACATGAGTTTAGGATCATTATCCATTTGTAGAAGCCATCCTCTTTTCAACTTCAGCTTTTTTGCATATGGTGTTATGTTTGCATCAAGAATTTGTTGAAAAGCCATGGTTGGGAGTGGGGAAGATGTTTAACTATCTGGGTATCCAGATCTCCGCTAACATCAATTCTTTTATAGTCCTGAACCTGGACCCCTTACATACTCCATTTTAGAAAAAGATCAACACTTGGTGCAAGCCAATCAGTAATTGGGCGCACAAATCTAGTCAAAATGGTTTTGATGCCACAATTGTTGTACATGATTGATAATACCCCAATCTTCAAATTCCAAGCTATGCTTAGGGAGTTGATATGGAAAAAAAGTATAGCTTGAATCAAATATGATACGTGCTTCCAGGTTTGCCATTCCTTGAGGTGAGATATCAGGTTGGGTTCAAGAACAAACTCCAAACAATGGTCCTTATGATTAAAACTTGGGAAAAAAAAACTAAACAAGTGTTAGACATTGGTGAAAATACACCGCTGACGCCTATTTGGCAAAACCCAAAATTACCAGAGTTGTTTAGATTGGAGGGATTTAACCACTGGACAAAGATGGGTGTTCGGTTTCTAGCTCAAGTACAGTGTAATGGGATTCTTCATAATTTCCAACAGATCAGAGATAAGTTACCTCTTTCTAATAAATACTTTTATCAGTATCTCTAATTTTGTCATGCTTGGTTTGCACAGGAGGCCATCTCTCCTCTCAGTATAAATAGTCACTTGGTGTTCTCTGTGGTCTCTATTCAGAAATCAATTGCTGGGGCCATCTCTAGACTGTATAAAATACTCCTTTCTCAAGTCATAGCCAAACATCCGCTAAAAATAAAAGAGAAGTGAGAACAGGATATTGGGATAGTTGACGCTGATCAGTGGGATAACATTGTTTCATCGGTCCCGCAATTGTCCACTAATGAAGCCCATAGGTTTTCACAGTTGTATTTATTGCATCAGGTTTATAGAAGCCCCAAATTTCTG
Organism: Ranitomeya imitator; assembly: GCF_032444005.1. NCBI lineage: Eukaryota > Metazoa > Chordata > Amphibia > Anura > Dendrobatidae > Ranitomeya > Ranitomeya imitator. Next base: position 487,932,108 of record NC_091287.1, read on the forward strand.
CATAAAATAGGGATAAAACTGGATGACTTGGGCCTAAGATGTGGGGTGGGCCCAGCGGATATTATGCACATGTTCTGGGCATGTGGGGCAATTGGGAACTTCTTGAACCAAACCTTAAATGTTGTTGATAACCTGCTTACATTACAGATTCCTAAACAACCTGTAGTCTGCATCCTGGGCTCGGCTGATGGTGTAACGGAGGATGAAAATGTAAAGGTACCTTCACACATAACGATATTGTTAACGATATCGTTGCTTTTTGTGACGTAGCAACGATATCGTTAATGAAATCGTTATGTGGGACAGCGACCAGCGATCAGGCCCCTGCTGGGAGATCGTTGGTCGCTGAATAAAGTCCAGAACTTTATTTCGTCGCTGGACTCCTCCTGACATCGCTGGATCGGCGTGTGTGACACCGATCCAGCGATGTCTTCACTGGTAACCAGGGTAAACATCGGGTAACTAAGCGCAGGGCCACGCTTAGTAACCCGATGTTTACCCTGGTTACCATCCTAAAAGTAAAAAAAAACAAACAGTACATACTTACCTACCGCTGTCTGTCCTCCAGCGCTGCGCTCTGCACTCCTCCTGTACTGGCTGTGAGCGTCGGTCAGCCGGAAAGCAGAGCGGTGACGTCACCGCTCTGCTTTCCGGCCGCTGTGCTCACACAGACAGTACAGGAGGAGTGCAGAGCACAGCGCTGGAGGACAGACAGCGGTAGGTAAGTATGTACTGTTTGTTTTTTTTTACTTTTAGGATGGTAACCAGGGTAAACATCGGGTTACTAAGCGCGGCCCTGCGCTTAGTTACCCGATGTTTACCCTGGTTACCGGCATCGTTGGTCGCTGGAGAGCTGTCTGTGTGACAGCTCTCCAGCGACCAAACAGCGACGCTGCAGCGATCCGGATCGTTGTCGGTATCGCTGCAGCGTCGCTTAATGTGAAGGGGCCTTAAGAGTGGCACTTAAGAGGATTCTGGATCTAGTTAGGAAGATTAGCGCATCCCACTGGCTGAATAACAATACCAAGATTCAGAGAATGGACAAAAGGATTTTTCTTATACATCTGGGGGAAGGGGTATACAGAAAATGGAGGGCTATACATAAATATCACAAAATATGGGCGGCTTGGAGAAATGATCACAGAATGTCTATACTATCCTTACCGCGCTGAACTGTATGTGTAATCTATCGTCTGATCTGTCTCTTACTGCGGCATTCAATTACACGAAAGTGCATAAATAAGCGTTGCACAATCAGTTACATGTCTGATTTACGAGGGTGCAAAATGATGCTTTGTTGGTACAATTTTTTTACTCTTTTGCTTCATTATTTTCTGTATCTGTTGTAATCATGATCTGTCTAATGTATGGTGGGATTGTATATCGTCCAGGCATGAGAAAGGGGGTGGAGGGGGTTCATTTGTCTGTATTTGTTGTATTGTTGAAAACAAAACCTTAATAAAAAGTTATCTGATTTAAAAAAAAAAAATTGGTGAAATTTCATTGAATTCATTCTTGTCTCTACCCGTAAAATGTTCCCCGTGCCACTGGCTGCAACACAACGCCGAAGCATGATTGAGCCACCCCCATGGGTAATGGTTGGGGAGAAGTCCTTCTCCTGAAATGCTGTTCGCTTTTTTTCTCCACACAATTTACCACAACTCCATAGTCTGCTAAATCTTTCTGAAGGCCTTTTGCAGTCAAGCAGGACTTCTGATTTTCCTCTCTAGCAATCCTACCAGCAGCTCTCACTGAAATTTTGCTTGGTCTTCCAGACCTTATCTTGCCCTCCACTATTCCTCTTAAGTGACATTTCCTAATTACATGTTGAACTGAGGAAAGGGCAACTTGAACGCTCTCCTATCTTCTTATAGCCTTCTCCTGCTTTGTGAGCTTCCTCCATTGTCATTTTCAGAGTGCTAGACAGCTGCTTAGAAGAACCCATGGCTGCTGTTTTTTGGCAAAAAGTTAGAAGAGGATGGATTTATATAAAGCTGGGAAATTTGCATCACCTGGCCTTTCCTAACGATGATGACGAACGAGCCCTAACAGGCTAATTGCGGTCTGAAACCTTGGTGAAAGTTATCAAAGCACACAAATCTCCAGAGGTGCCCTAACTTTTGCATCAGCCCATTTTCCTCCAATTTTTAAAAAAGTAAAAGATGAAAATATTTTTTTTGCCTAAAATACAAATGAAATGTGTTGTCTTTAGGCCTTTTGGGGAGAGAGAGAAGAGGGGAGAGAGAGAAGGGGAGAGAGAGAAAGAGAGAAAGGGAGAGACAGAAGGGGAGAGGGAGAAAGAGAGAGAAGGGGAGAGAGAAGGGGAGAGAGAGAGAGAAAGAGAGAGAAGGGGAGAGACAGAAGGGGAGAGAAAGAGAGAGAGAAGGGGAGAGACAGAAGGGGAGAGAGAAAGAGAGAGAAGGGGAGAGAGAGAAGGGGAGAGAGAGAGAGAGAGAAAGAGAGAGAAGGGGAGAGAGAGAAGGGGAGAGAGAGAAAGGGAGAGACAGAAGGGGAGAGGGAGAGAGAAGGGGAGAGAGAGAGAGAAAGAGAGAGAAGGGGAGAGACAGAAGGGGAGAGAAAGAGAGAGAGAAGGGGAGAGACAGAAGGGGAGAGAGAAAGAGAGAGAAGGGGAGAGAGAGAAGGGGAGAGAGAGAGAGAGAGAGAGAGAGAGAGAGAGAAAGAGAGAGAAGGGGAGAGAGAGAAAGAGAGAGAAGGGGAGAGAGAGAAGGGGAGAGAGAGAGAGAGAGAGAGAAAGAGAGAGAGAGAAGGGGAGAGAGAGAAAGAGAGAGAAGGGGAGAGAGAGAAGGGGAGAGAGAGAAGGGGAGAGAGAGAAGGGGAGAGAGAGAAGGGGAGAGAGAGAAGGGGAGAGAGAGAGAGAAAGAGAGAGAAGGGGAGAGACAGAAGGGGAGAGACAGAAGGGGAGAGACAGAAAGAGAGAGAAGGGGAGCGAGAGAAGGGGAGCGAGAGAAGGGGAGCGAGAGAAGGGGAGCGAGAGAAGGGGAGCGAGAGAAAGAGAGAGAAGGGGAGAGAGAAAGAGAGAAGGGGAGAGAGAAGGGGAGAGAGAGAGAAGGGGAGAGAGAAAGAGAGAGAAGGGGAGAGACAGAAGGGGAGAGAGAGAAGGGGAGAGACAGAAGGGGAGAGAGAGAAAGAGAGAGAAGGGGAGAGAGAGAAGGGGAGAGAGAGAGAAAGAGAGAGAAGGGGAGAGACAGAAGGGGAGAGAGAGAAAGAGAGAGAAGGGGAGAGAGAGAAGGGGAGAGAGAGAAGGGGAGAGAGAGAAAGAGAGAGAAGGGGAGAGACAGAAGGGGAGAGAAAGAGAGAGAGAAGGGGAGAGACAGAAGGGGAGAGAGAGAAAGAGAGAGAAGGGGAGAGAGAGAAGGGGAGAGAGAGAAGGGGAGAGAGAGAAGGGGAGAGAGAGAAGGGGAGAGAAGGGAAGAGACAGAAGGGGAGAGGGAGAAAGAGAGAGAAGGGGAGAGAGAGAAGGGGAGAGAAAGAGAGAGAGAAGGGGAGAGAGAGAAGGGGAGAGAGAGAAAGAGAGAGAAGGGGAGAGAGAGAAGGGGAGAGAGAAGGGGAGAGAGAGAAAGAGAGAAGGGGAGCGAGAGAAGGGGAGCGAGAGAAGGGGAGCGAGAGAAAGAGAGAGAAGGGGAGAGAGAGAAGGGGAGAGACAGAAGGGGAGAGAGAGAAAGAGAGAGAAGGGGAGAGAGAAAGAGAGAAGGGGAGAGAGAGAAGGGGAGAGAGAAGGGGAGAGAGAGAAAGAGAGAGAAGGGGAGAGAGAAAGAGAGAGAGAAAGAGAGAGAGAAGGGGAGAGAGAGAAGGGGAGAGAGAGAAGGGGAGAGAGAGAAGGGGAGAGAGAGAAGGGGAGAGAGAGAAGGGGAGAGAGAGAAGGGGAGAGAAGGGGAGAGAGAGAAGGGGAGAGAGAGAGATGGAGAGAGAGAGATGGAGAGAGAAGGGGAGATAGAGGAGACAGAAGGGGGGAGAGAGAAGGGGGGAGAGAGAAGGGGAGAGAGAGAAGGGGAGAGAGAGAGAAGGGGAGAGAGAGAGAAGGGGAGAGAGAGAGAAGGGGAGAGAGAGAGAAGGGGAGAGAGAGAAGGGGAGAGAGAGAGAGAAGGGGAGAGAGAGAGAGAGAGAAGGGGAGAGAGAGAAGGGGAGAGAGAGAGAGAAGGAGAGAGAGATGGAGAGAGAAGGGGAGATAGAGGAGACAGAAGGGGGGAGAGAGAGAAGGGGAGAGAGAGAGTGGAGGGGAGAAGGGGAGAGAGTGGAGGAGAGGTGTGCAGCAGGTGAGGCGGTCTGGTCGCTGGTGCAGTCCGGCTTTGTGCAGGGTCCTAGGTGCAGGCACAGTATGAGTCGTTGCACGGCTGCGGTCAGTTTCTATCCTAGGCGCTGTGGGGATTTGTGTTGGGTGCAGCTGTGACGCCGCAGGACAGGCGCCTCCCTGGGGATCACAGCACTGACTACCCGGCTCCATTCTGCAGCCCCATAATATGCAGATAGTCAGTGGCGCACTGCGCGCTCGGCGCCGCACAGAACGGCCTGCCTGCTCTGCCGGGAGCGCCCTCTGCTGGCATCCGAGCGATCACCGTGATAAGGACAGACAGCTGCGCACGTCACTCAGCGCTCGCCACGCCCCGCAAACTGCGACTGAGCGCGGACTGCGCTCCGTCACGTGATCGTGTACCTCGGGAAGCGTCAAGCAGAAACCATGACAACGGCGCCCCCTGGTGACTGAGAGGCGTAGGGCGGAGCTAGAGCTGCCATCCTGGAGGACGCGCCATCACCATCGTCATCATGAGCCAGACTCCAGAGACCAGAGCTAGGTGAGAAGTGTGCGGGGCTGGGGGCAGGGGGAGAAGGAAGGAATCACGTCTGCAGACCACCCGCCGCCATGTTCCTGCAGCCAAGGTGTGTATGAGGATGGAGAGGGGGCGAGTGTACAGTATGTGCCTATGTCAGAGGGTGGGGGTGTAGTTAATAGGAGGAGGAGGACTTGTCTGCTGCTGAGGCCAAAACTCATCCAATAATGATGGGGCCTGACCAGTGCGAGCCTGCCCCATCCTGTCCTGAGAGGCGTCTGGCTGCAGTAATGCACAGTCCTGGGGGATATGTCTTACATGGCCCTAGTGGGGGACACAACCCGCCCTATGGTGGTCCGGGATGTAGCGATGCTACAAATAGAAAGATGCGGGGACGTCATGGTGCCAGGACTCAGCAGCAGCATGTGATGTATGAGCCGAGCACCAAGGTGATGTCATCTGTAACGGTGACCCGGTGATGTCATCTATAATGGGGACCCTCTGGCTTCATCATGGTGATGTCATATGTAAAGGGGACCCTCTGGCTTCATCATGGTGATGTCATATGTAAAGGGGACCCTCTGGCTTCATCATGGTGATGTCATATGTAACAGGGACCCGGTGATGTCATCTATAATGGGGACCCTCTGGCTTCATCATGGTGATGTCATATGTAACGGGGACCCTCTGGCTTCATCATGGTGATGTCATATGTAACGGGGACCCACTGACGTCATCATGGTGATGTCATATGTAACGGGGACCCTCTGACGTCATCATGGTGATGTCATATGTAACGGGGACCCTCTGACGTCATCATGGTGATGTCATATGTAACGGGGACCCTCTGACGTCATCATGGTGATGTCATATGTAACGGGGACCCTCTGACGTCATCATGGTGATGTCATATGTAACGGGGACCCTCTGACGTCATCATGGTGATGTCATATGTAACGGGGACCCTCTGACGTCATCATGGTGATGTCATATGTAACGGGGACCCTCTGACGTCATCATGGTGATGTCATATGTAACGGGGACCCTCTGACGTCATCATGGTGATGTCATATGTAACGGGGACCCTCTGACGTCATCATGGTGATGTCATATGTAACGGGGACCCTCTGACGTCATCATGGTGATGTCATATGTAACGGGGACCCTCTGACGTCATCATGGTGATGTCATATGTAACGGGGACCCTCTGACGTCATCATGGTGATGTCATATGTAACGGGGACCCTCTGACGTCATCATGGTGATGTCATATGTAACGGGGACCCTCTGACGTCATCATGGTGATGTCATATGTAACGGGGACCCTCTGACGTCATCATGGTGATGTCATATGTAACGGGGACCCTCTGACGTCATCATGGTGATGTCATATGTAACGGGGACCCTCTGACGTCATCATGGTGATGTCATATGTAACGGGGACCCTCTGACGTCATCATGGTGATGTCATATGTAACGGGGACCCTCTGACGTCATCATGGTGATGTCATATGTAACGGGGACCCTCTGACGTCATCATGGTGATGTCATATGTAACGGGGACCCTCTGACGTCATCATGGTGATGTCATATGTAACGGGGACCCTCTGACGTCATCTTGGTGATGTCATATGTAACGGGGACCCTCTGACGTCATCATGGTGATGTCATATGTAACGGGGACCCTCTGACGTCATCATGGTGATGTCATATGTAACGGGGACCCTCTGACGTCATCATGGTGATGTCATATGTAACGGGGACCCTCTGACGTCATCATGGTGATGTCATATGTAACGGGGACCCTCTGACGTCATCATGGTGATGTCATATGTAACGGGGACCCTCTGACGTCATCATGGTGATGTCATATGTAACGGGGACCCTCTGACGTCATCATGGTGATGTCATATGTAACGGGGACCCTCTGACGTCATCATGGTGATGTCATATGTAAAGGGGACCCTCTGACGTCATCATGGTGATGTCATATGTAACGGGGACCCTCTGACCTCATCATGGTGATGTCATATGTAACGGGGACCCTCTGACCTCATCATGGTGATGTCATATGTAACGGGGACCCTCTGACGTCATCATGGTGATGTCATATGTAACGGGGACCCTCTGACGTCATCATGGTGATGTCATATGTAACGGGGACCCTCTGATGTCATCTTGGTGATGTCATATGTAACGGGGACCCTCTGACGTCATCATGGTGATGTCATATGTAACGGGGACCCTCTGACGTCATCTTGGTGATGTCATATGTAACGGGGACCCTCTGATGTCATCTTGGTGATGTCATATGTAACGGGGACCCTCTGATGTCATCTTGGTGATGTCATATGTAAAGGGGACCCTCTGATGTCATCTTGGTGATGTCATATGTAACGGTGACCCTCTGATGACAAGAAGTCGCTGCACACAGATCACCCGCAGGCTCTTTCCCCTGCACATCACTCATTATACACCCCCCATCACATTCTGTAGTGTATACAGACCACCCTCCAGACCCACAAGACTATCGCCAACCACACACAGAAAATCACTGCATGTTGTAATAAGGCAGAGCAGACTACAGTGGCTTGCAAAAGTATTCACCCCCTTTTTACCTATTACAACCTGTGTTTATATATTTTTGTAATCGGATTTGTGTGTGATTCATCAGCAATAAACAGTCTAAGTCGGTGAAGTGAGAAAAATATAGGCATAAATTAAATTTATGGGATCAAATAACTAAAAATTGCCATGTGCATATGTAGTCACCACTTTTGCTGTGAAGCCCCTAAAAATTTCTGGTGCAATCAATTCCCTCCATATGTCACATGCTTAGTGACAGGACGTCCACATGTGTGAGTCCAAGTGTCTCATGGTCTGTCACTGACAGCTGTCAGCACTGAGCTGTCACAGCCGGTATACATAGCACGTCATGGTGTGGGAACTGACACCCGCTCCTGACGTGCTAAGGTCATTGTTAAGGAGTCAAGAACGTGGCACCACTAACCAAACAACACCATGAAGACCAAAGAGATCTCCAAACAGGTCAGGGACAACATATTTGAGACTGGGATGGAGGTTCTCCTTCCAACAAGACAAGGGTTGTTCAGATCATTAAGGCTAAGTGCACACTTTGCAGAATTGCCGCGGAAATTTCCGCGGCAATTCTGCGCCTCCTGCCGCGGGTATATCGCATGCAGAATTGGCATGCATATTCCCGCAGAAAACTAGCGTTTTGCAAGCATAATTAGCTTGCAGAATGCTAGCGTTTTCCAAGCGATCTGTAGCATCGCTTGGAAAACTGACTGACAGGTTGGTCACACTTGTCAAACAGTGTTTGACAAGTGTGACCAACTTTTTACTATTGATGCTGCCTATGTCGCATCAATAGTAAAATATAGAATGTTAAAAATAATAAAAAAACAAATAAAAAATGGTTATACTCCCCTGCAGACAGCCGTTCTCCTCAGCGGCTTCCGTTCCTATAGATGGTGTGTGTGAAGGACCAGCGATGACGTTGCGGTCACGTGACCGCAACGTCATCGCTGGTCCTTCACACACCATCTACAGGAACAGAAGCGGCCGCGTGCAGCGCTGAGGGGCAGGAAGACTCCGGGGGCCATCGAAGATGAGTATATCACGATTTTTTTTTATTTTAATTCTTTTTTTTTTTAACAATTATATGGTGCCCAGTCCGTGGAGGAGAGTCTCCTCTCCTCCACCCTGGGTACCAACTGCACATGATCTGCTTACTTCCCACATGGTGGGCATAGCCCCATGCGGGAAGTAAGCAGATCAATGCATTCCTAGGTGTGCGGAATCCCCGCGATTCCGCAAATTTAATGAACATGCTGCGTTTTTTTTCTGGAATGCGAATCCGCTCAGGAAAAAAATGCAGCATGTGCACAAAAAATGCGGATTGCATTCTATTAAATAGGATGCTTAATGTGAGCGGTTTTTTTTCGCGGTTTTATAGCGTTTTTATAGCGAAAAACCGCGAAAAAACTTGAAAAATCTGCTACATGCACACACAGCCTTAAAGCTTTGACCAGTCCAGTTTTGACTTTACCGAAACCAACTTCAGCTCCGACTCACCAGCCCTTTGGGCTTCTGCCATTAGGCTGAGCTGCTCTTTCATTTGGCTGCTGTGACCATTATATATAGATTTCTTAGTAAATGCTGTGTATATAGAAATAGAGCTGGCAGAACCAGTAAGGCTTAGCACACGTTGAGTAAATGGATGCAGAAATTTCTGCATCTCTTGGCAGGAAAAACGTTTTTTGCCCTGCGTTTTTGTCTGATTCGAGTAGTCAGTGATGAAAAACGCACAGAGAATTGACATGCTGAAGATTATTTTCTGCACCGAATCTGTAAGTCACAAATAAGTAACGTGTGCATGACACTTCAGATTTCTCATTCACTTCCCTGGCATCAGGATTGCATCATGTTTTGCTAGCAAATCTGCATGGCGAAAACGTGTGCACAAGCCCTCAAGGTACCGTCACATTAAGCGACGCTGCAGCGATATAGACAACGATGCCGATCGCTGCAGCGTCGCTGTGTGGTCGCTGGAGAGCTGTCACACAGACAGCTCTCCAGCGACCAACGATGCCGAGGTCCCCGGGTAACCAGGGTAAACATCGGGTTACTAAGCGCAGGGCCGCGCTTAGTAACCCGATGTTTACCCTGGTTACCTAAAAAAAACAAACACTATATACTTCCGGTGTCTGTCGCGTCCCTCGCCGTCACCTTCCCGCACTGACTGTGAGCGCCGACCAGCCGTAAAGCAGAGCACAGCGGTGACGTCACCGCTGTGCTTTACGGCCGGCGCTCACGGTCAGTGCGGGAAGCACACTGCGAGGGACGCGACAGACACCGGAATGTAAGTATGTAGTGTTTTTTTTTTTTTTTAGGTAACCAGGGTAAATATCGGGTTACTGAGTGCGGCCCTGCGCTTAGTAACCCGATATTTACCCTGGTTACAAGTGAAGACATCGCTGAATCGGCGTCACACACGCCGATTCAGCGATGTCAGCCGGTGATCCAGCGACGAAATAAAGTTCTGGCCTTCTACTCCGACCAGCGATCTCACAGCAGCATCCTGATCGCTGCTGCGTGTCAAACACAACGATATCGCTATCCAGGACGCTGCAACGTCACGGATCGCTATCGTTATCGTTCTAAAGTCGCTCAGTGTGAAGGTACCTTTAGTGTTCTCAAGGTAGAGAGGAAGATGCTGGTGGACACCAAGGTGGTGGCTTTTATCACTTGAGAAGATCTGGCATGCTGAAATCTTGAGTTTCTCCGCCATCTGTCTTTGGATCATTCCCATACTGCTGATCCTTTGGGAATTTGCTCGTTAGGCAGACGATGGTGTATATGTAAGTCCAGCTTTAGGGTTTCGTATGGAGACCCTTTCCATCTAGTCAAAGATGTTGCTGAATGTTAGAGATGATGCCAGATCTCCGAAAGACATTGATGTTCTGCCAGCTGGTGGCAGCTCAGAGGAGAAGGCCTTTGTTTTTTGATTCCCAGACTTTTCCTTTACTTGATAATTGGCCCTATAGAAATGTAAGTGATTTGTTCAGCCATAAAGTTTCTGAATATCATTCCAATATTTAGTTTTCTGTTATTTTATGACAAGCCAGCATTTCCCCAGTAGCACTCGTTGGTGACACTTTCCTGTTATTTCTTACTCCAGAGACAATCAGACCAGACAGATACAAGAAACAGTTGGTAATGTGGAAAAGCACTTTGGAGAGCTGTGCCAAATCTATGCCGGGTATGTCCGTAAAACTGCCAGGCTGCGGGACAAAGCCGATCTGCTGGTGAGAGAAGTCAATGCATACGCCGACACCGAGACCCCAAATCTGAAACATGGACTGAAGGGTTTTGCTGATGAACTTGCCAAACTTCAGGATTATCGCCAGGCAGAGGTATGGAGGTATCGTCAAGAACGGTGCCTATGTCTCACACAGGGTGTCCTATATCATCACTTTTCTCCAGAGCTGGTATTGTCCACAGCAGGCAGAGTCTACACGGCTGCAGCTCTACTAGTGATGAATGGAGTGGTAAAGCGCATGTGCAGCCACCTTTCCATTGAAAAGGGTGAGAAAGGAACTCTAATCTCATGATCAGTGGGGTCCCACCAGCGACCAGACACTTATCATCTATTCACTGGTAGGGGATAAATAATATTTGTAGGATAGACTTTTTATAGGGTCATAATCTAAAGCCCCTCATACACCTTAGATGGCTGTCAGCCATTTGATGGTCCAACTCCTATTCGGATGGCATCTATCTTGACCGTCTCTCCCATAAACAGGAGCACTCGAGAGAGCCGCTAGCAGAGATCTTTGGCGGTGTCTTTTCCTAGGGAGTTTGAAGTCTGACATGTTGGATTCTTACTCATTAGACTGTCCGCCAGACCCTTATTGATATCGGCAGGTTCAACTGACGCTAGTGTAATTTGTATGGGGGCTGAAGATATTTTTGTCATACTGAAGGTATATGCCGTAAATGTCTGATAGGTGCTGTTTTCTACTTTTAAGACTCCCGACTTTTCTTGAGAATTTGGCCTTTCTCCTCCATTCACTCTTTAGCTATAAAAAAGACCATGCCTAGATTCGGTTCTCGCTGTTGCAGTTTGGGAGGTGGCAACACATGAGTGGTCACCTCTCCACCTCCTCTACTGTTAACTGGAGTGCCACACGGGGGTCCATCCTTCCTATACAGGTCCTTCTCAAAAAATTAGCATATAGTGTTAAATTTCATTATTTACCATAATGTAATGATTACAATTAAACTTTCATATATTATAGATTCATTATCCACCAACTGAAATTTGTCAGGTCTTTTATTGTTTTAATACTGATGATTTTGGCATACAACTCCTGATAACCCAAAAAACCTGTCTCAATAAATTAGCATATTTCACCCATCCAATCAAATAAAAGTGTTTTTTAATAACAAACAAAAAAACCATCAAATAATAATGTTCAGTTATGCACTCAATACTTGGTCGGGAATCCTTTGGCAGAAATGACTGCTTCAATGCGGCGTGGCATGGAGGCAATCAGCCTGTGACACTGCTGAGATGTTATGGAGGCCCAGGATGCTTCAATAGCGGCCTTAAGCTCATCCAGAGTGTTGGGTCTTGCGTCTCTCAACTTTCTCTTCACAATATCCCACAGATTCTCTATGGGGTTCAGGTCAGGAGAGTTGGCAGGCCAATTGAGCACAGTAATACCATGGTCAGTAAACCATTTACCAGTGGTTTTGGCACTGTGAGCAGGTGCCAGGTCGTGCTGAAAAATGAAATCTTCATCTCCATAAAGCATTTCAGCCGATGGAAGCATGAAGTGCTCCAAAATCTCCTGATAGCTAGCTGCATTGACCCTGCCCTTGATGAAACACAGTGGACCAACACCAGCAGCTGACATGGCACCCCACACCATCACTGACTGTGGGTACTTGACACTGGACTTCAGGCATTTTGGCATTTCCTTCTCCCCAGTCTTCCTCCAGACTCTGGCACCTTGATTTCCGAATGACATGCAAAATTTGCTTTCATCAGAAAAAAGTACTTGGGACCACTTAGCAACAGTCCAGTGCTGCTTCTCTGTAGCCCAGGTCAGGCGCCTCTGCCGCTGTTTATGGTTCAAAAGTGGCTTTACCTGGGGAATGCGGCACCTGTAGCCCATTTCCTGCACACGCCTGTGCACGGTGGCTCTGGATGTTTCCACACCAGACTCAGTCCACTGCTTCCTCAGGTTCCCCAAGGTCTGGAATCGGTCCTTCTCCACAATCTTCCTCAGGGTCCGGTCTCCTCTTCTCGTTGTACAGCGTTTTCTGCCACATTGTTTCCTTCCAACAGACTTACCATTGAGGTGCCTTGATACAGCACTCTGGGAACAGCCTATTTGTTGAGAAATTTCTTTCTGGGTCTTACCCTCTTGCTTGAGGGTGTCAATGATGGCCTTCTTGACATCTGTCAGGTCGCTAGTCTTACCCATGATGGGGGTTTTGAGCAATGAACCAGGCAGGGAGTTTATAAAAGCCTCAGGTATCTTTTGCATGTGTTTAGAGTTAATTAGTTGATTCAGAAGATTAGGGTAATAGGTCGTTTAGAGAACCTTTTCTTGATATGCTAATTTATTGAGACAGGTTTTTTGGGTTATCAGGAGTTGTATGCCAAAATCATCAGTATTAAAACAATAAAAGACGTGACAAATTTCAGTTGGTGGATAATGAATCTATAATATATGAAAGTTTAATTGTAATCATTACATTATGGTAAATAATGAAATTTAACACTATATGCTAATTTTTTGAGAAGGACCTGTATATGGGGGTACTATGTACAGCTGGTGCTTACCCACCGCTGCCCCCACCTATGTGTAACATGGAAATACATGTGAACAGACAGAGAAGAACATTTCTGACCAGAATGGCACTGGGGGCCACAGGGGGCCTGGGCTTCAGGCTGTTCACCACTGACCTAACATAGACATGATGCTGGGCCCTAAATCACGGGTGGAGGCCACCGCTTTAACCTCAGCGATACAGAAAATACATCCCATAGGCTTGTGCTTTCATGATTGTGTACGGAGTGTAATGGCGGCAATGACTGAACATCCACACTCCGCACTCCGGCTCGTGGTGATAATAAATGTCCTCATTCACTGAAGTTATGAATTCTGTTGTCAGGTGGAAAGACTTGAAGCCAAAGTAATTGAACCCCTGAAAAGCTACGGAGCGATAATCAAGCTCAAAAGGGTAAGTATGTCCATTGTATCTTCAGTGTATACGTGTGGGTGCATGAGTGGCCATCATTAACTCCTTCCCACCCCATGGGTTACTCTTTTGTCACGGTGTGGGTGTGTGGAATGAGCTCAGCAGAGCACGCTCCACACAGCAGGGTCGGTGCCGGATGTGTTATACTGCCGGCATCAGCCTCTAACAGCAGCAATCTGAGCCTCCTCCAGTCGCTGGCTTAAAGGGATTCTCCACTACTCGGACAACATTTTATGAATCATTGCGTCACCTCTGTAAAATACTAACTCTCATATTCCTCTACGGTGTCGGCACTGGCTCTCCCTGGGCTTGCGTGATATAACGGTAACATTGACATTGTCATTGAGATCCAGAGGAAGTGGGAGTTGACGCTGTCCTCCAAGTGGTTTGATTTGTCCAAAGAGGGGAGAGTGAAGCCAACGCTGATTGGCCACAGTGATTGCACGACGTAATAATGTCACATGAGCCCCGGGAGAACCGGCAGCAGAGGGGAGTATAGGTGTTAATATTTTACTGGAGGAGAACATAGGGATTGAGAAGAGGTTGTCCAGGTAATGGAGAACATGCTTTAATGCCGCTGTCCATCTCTGTCTGTGTTTAAACTGTGCGATCCAGGTGAGCCGTCTGTTCGGGGGCTGCTACCCCTCACCCAGCCCGACTTCTGAAAGTCCCCATCGCGGCCATCTTTGGTACATCTGTGAAGCCAAGGTATAGGTCGGGCTTCATAGAAGGATATGGTTTTCACCGTATGGTGCAATAATATGGTATTGCGGTATACGACACAGGTCATCAGGAAATTGCAGGTTAAACTTCCCCAAAAAAATTCTGAGAAATTTCAATAAGCCCCCTTGGTACTATCAAATCTTCATGTCCATAGTGAAAGATGCTTAGGTGAGCTTGTGTTAAGAAAACTTTTTTTTTTTCTTTTTTTTTTTTAAAGGAAGATCTCAAAGTAACGCTAAGTGCCAGGAACAGAGAAGCGAAGCAGATGGCGCAGCTAGAGAAAACTCGTCAGAGAAACCCATCGGATCGCCAAATCATCGTATCCTTCTTTCCATTTATTTCATGATATCAACAGCTTCAGCGTATCTCAGGGATTCTGAGATTGTTTGTTTTTTTCGTACTTCACTACAGTGGTAAAATGTCTTTGATATGACTTGTGTTTATTTGTGAAGAAAACGGAAACTTGGTGAAAATTCTGAACATTTCACAATTTTCAAACTTTCAATTCTTACGCCGTTAAACCAGAGCGTTATGCCACACAAAATAGTGAATAAATAACATTCCCCACACGTCTAGATTTACAGCCGCACAATTTTTTTTTAAAGATAATTTTTATTTATTAGGAAGTTAAAAGTTGACCAGCTATTTCTCATTTTTACAACAAAATTTACAAAACCATTTTTTTTTTTTTTTTGAGGCACCACCTCCCATTTGAAGTGAGTGTGAGGGGCCTATATGACAGAAAATACCCAAAGTGACACCATGCTAAAAACTGCACCCCTCAAGGTGCGCAAAACCACATTCAATAAGTTTTATAACCCTTCAGGTGCTTCACGGGAACTGAAGCAATGTGGAAGGAAAAAAAATGAACATTTAATTTTTCACTAAAAATTTACTTTGGAACCAAACTATTTTTACAAGGGTAAGGGTATGTGCACACGTTCGGGATTTTTCGCGTTTTTTTTTTCGCTATAAAACTCATACATTATGCATCCTATCATTTAGAATGCATTCCTCAATTTATGTGCACATGATGCGTTTTTTTCCGCGAAAAAAACGCCTCGTGGTAAAAAAAAAAAGCAGCATGTTCATTAATTTTGTGGATTTTTCGCGTTTTTCCCGCTATATGATGCACTGGGAAAGCGGTAATAAACGCGCAAAAAACGTGAAAAAAAAATGCGAAAAAAATGCATGCCGATTTCTGGCAGAAATGTCCGGTTTTTGTCTGGAAATTTCTGCAAGAAATCCTGAACGCGTGCACATACCCTTACAGTAGAAAATGGATCCCAAAATTTGTTGTGCAATTTCTCCTGAATACAACAATATCTTATTTGTGAGGAAATCATTTTTTGTGATCAGTGAATAACGGCTATCGCGTGATCCAGGGTCTCGGCTAGCGATGGTAACTGAGATTCCGAAGAGCGTGATCAGGGCCGGATTTTCCTGTCCCTGATCTCGTTAAAACGGAAGGAATTAATACCCTTAGCGGACACCGTTGTAATGCGTAGCGGCGGTCGCTAAGGGGTTAAAGGGACTCAGTCAACTGGTTTTTGCTCTGTAATCTGAGAGCATGGTGTAGGGGCAAGAGAGCCTGATGCCAGCGATGTATAACTTACTGGGCTGCTTGGCGTAGTTTTGATAGAATCCCTGTTTTCTCTGCTGTAGATGTAGCAGTGCTCTGAATGCTGAGCCGTGTATAACCCCCCCCCCCCCCCCCGCCCACATCTGATTGGCCGCTCTCTGTGAACACTGTGCACTATGGTCATTTTATGGGGCGCCTTTGCGTTGCTTTTTCAGGAGGATTCTGGGCTAAATCCACCTGAAAGTCATCATGTCCACATACTACAGATCACAATTTCCAACGCAGCCTTATAACTTCTGTGATATTTACCTACAGTTTGTATTAAAGGGGTAGTTCCATCTCCAAGATGATATCCCAATATGTAGTATCTTAATAATAATATTTCCAAATGCCTTCAATTAAAAAGGTAGTATAGTTCTTCTGATTCACTATGTCGATCACCCCATGTGCAGGCATTGCAGTAACTTGATCATCCATGGTTACAACCACTAACTGTCCCTATATGAGTGGTCGTAACCGTGGATACCTAATCTATTGCAATGCCCTGCACATAGGGTGAGCGAAATAGTTAATCAGAAGAACTGTACTAAATTTCTAATTTAAGGTATTTGCTCATATTGTTATTATTATTATACCTACAACATATTGGGAAAGGATTTTGGAGATGGGAGAACCCTTCTACCGCTTCCTGATGTGACGTACATATACATCTCATGCTGGGTGCGGCGTAGTGAAGGCCTCATTCAACCATTTTCACAGAAAAATAAAAAGTTGGGAGAAGATGACAAAACAAAAAGTTAAATAAAAATTTGGCTGTAACAGTAAGGTGTTAAGAAAATAACAGTGGCGGCTTTAAGGCTTCTTTCACACTAGCGTCGGAATCTCCCCGACGCATTGCGACGGGGAGATTCCGACGCTAGCGTTTAACGCATTGCACAATGGAGGCAGCGGATGCATTTCTCTGGCGCATCCGCTGCCCCATTGTAAGGTGCGGGGAGGTGGGGGCGGAGTTCCGGCTGCGCATGCGCGGTCGGAAAAAGCGGTCCGTCAGGAGCAAAAAACGTTACATGTAGCGTTTTTTGCTCCCGACGGTCCGCAGAAGCACGACGCTTCCGTCGCTTGACGGATGCGACGTGTGGCAATCCGTCGCAAATGCGTCAATACAAGTCTATGGGGAAAAAACGCATCCTGCAAGCACTTTTGCAGGATGCGTTTTTTCTGCAAAACGACGCATTGTGACGGATTGCAGAAAACGCTAGTGTGAAAGTAGCCTAAAGGTGGCAGAAACCCTTGTGCAAAACATCCGCCCCATTGAATCGTATTGTGACAAAATCTAGGCATGAAAGTAATTTGTTTTTTCCTTGACCAGAAACAAGTCCCAGGTATAAACTGCATCAACTTTGTGAAATCTCTGGGACGGGACGGACGGCTCTTCCGATCTTACATGTGAACAACCACAGTGTTACCCTAAAATCTGACGGCCCATTCCAATATCTGAGTCGCCCCCCCCCCCCCCCTTCTCGTCACATCCGATGCACAGACAGAGAAGGGGTCTGGCTTAGCAGTCAGCCAGCCCCCTACACACAGTGTGAATCATGGGTCAGACACAAGCTGGAAAGGAAAGTACCGTGACCCAGGACTGTGCTGATGCCTGGAGATCGAAGCACTGGATATTTTTTTTTTTTAACTGGACATCCCCTTTAAGTTTTCTAGTGCACCCAGGTTTCATATTGCAGATAGAGGTGCAGAGAATATTACTGCAATATTACTGCTAATGCATAGCGCTGGTCAGCACAGGGTGCAGGGAAGTATCACTCCCATCATTCCTACTTATGGTGAGAGTAATCAGTACGACTACACCCTATAAGGATATCGGAGGACACGGACTCCATGAGAAGGCAGATACGGTGCCTCGTTTACAGGGCTTTTCCGAGACTTAAATATCAGATCATTGAGGGTCCAGTTATTTGCGCCCCTGTCAGTCTGCTCTTAAAGGGGCCATGTCTGGGGTACTAGGCTGCACCCACGGCAGTGTAAAATCAGGGGCCTTTATATAGCGATGGATGATTATCAACCTCTCGAATGTCTGTGTTTAAGGCTGAAACAGAACTACAGCGAGCGACGATGGATGCAGCTAGAATAAGTCGCCAGCTGGAGGAAACCATTGACAATTTTGAAAAGCAGAAGATCAAAGATATAAAAGTAAGTCAGGTGTCTAATCCTCGGTGTGGTTCTGTGTGTAATGCCACGGCATTCAGAGCTGTTCCCCACCCATCTGGGAAATGAGGGTCTGGAGTCCCCCCTGAAAGAAGCCCTCCTCCTCCTCCCATCAAAGCTTTTCCCTCTTAATATATTGCAGTCACCATGTTATACAGCACTGTGTGCTTACAATTGCTCTTTTTGCCTTTCTACCCTGTAAATTCCCTTTTTTCTCTGCTCTATGTAGAAACAGGAAGTCTCTTGTCCCTTCATGAATCATCTCCCTCTTCACCTCTTGACCCATCTGCTCCCTCCTCCTCCTGCCATAGACTTTTACAGTGATGACTCATGCAAGCTCCTCCCAACAATGCGGATTGCATGAGGGCAGCCGACTGATGGACAGAGGCTCAACATACTCTTCCCACGTGAAATTATATAGTGGTGACAGTATACCTCCCCATTCTCTGGCTGGAGGCTGGATAGTGAGAGATCATAGCAATCGTAGTTTAAAGGGGTATCCCCATCTCCAAGATCCTATCCCAATATGTAGTAGGTATAATATTAGCAAATACCTCCAATTAAAAATGTAGTATAGTTCTTCTTATTAGCTATGTCGCTAACCTCATGTGCAGGGCATTGCAGTAGCTTAGATATCCATGGTTATGACCACTCTTATACTGATAGTTAGATGTCCATAGTTACAACCACTAAGCTACTACAGTGCCCTGCACATTGGGTAGGCGACATAGCTAATCAGAAGAACTATCCTATATTTATAATTTGAGCTTTTTGCTAATATTATTATACCCACTACATATTGGGATAGGATCTTAGAGATGAGACTACCCCTTTAACTCTTTATGTTCCTCTTGAGATAGGCCATTAGTGATGGTGCCTCTGACGGTGTAGATAGGTGCCTATTAGTAAACTAAGCTGCTCCAAGTGAAACCATCGTCTCCTATGTGTCGTCAGTATAAAGTACATGTTATATCAACCCCCAGCGTTACCCAATTTTATATTTTTATTCTCCGCTTAGAAAATTTTCAGTGACTTTGTAACAATTGAGATGTTGTTTCACGGGAAGGCGGTGGAGGTGTTGTCGGCTGCCTTCCAGCATATCGAGGATATAAACGAGGAGGAAGATCTAGAGGTAAGGCTTCTTTCAGACTTCCGTCGGTACGCGGCCGTCGCTAAAGTGTCGGCGCGACGTACCGACGGACGTTGACGTTTTTTAGCACAACGTGGGCAGCGGTCGCAGTGTTTGAACGCGTCCGCTGCCCATTGTGAAGTCCCAGGGAGGAGGGAGTGGAGTTCCGGCCGCGCCTGCGCAGTTTAAAATGAAGGACCCGACGTACGAAAAAACGTTCCCTTGAACGACGGTCCGCCAATACCGACGCTTCCAGTGCACGACGTATGGAACGTGTGTCTATACGTCGCGATGCGTCGGTAATACAAGTCTATGTGCAAAAAAAACGCATCCTGCGGGCAACTTTGCAGGGTGCGTTTTTTACACAGAACGACGCATTGCGACGTCTTTATAAAGACGGAAGTGTGAAAGTAGCCTAAGGAGCAGGGATCAGGACACGCGGGGTCGGTTTATCCTGCCGTATTAATCGGTATTCTGGCATAAAACTTACATTTTTTTTTTTTTTTTAAATATCTAATAGACTCCTGTATCATCCACAAAGACCCTTTTTTTCCTTTCTTGAATAGCTGTAAAGCGGACCCGCCCCTGGGACAAAAGTGGCCAAATTTGTATTTTTATTTTTTTTTTTATAATTCACTAGGTCTTCAGAAGTTCCCTTCATCCACCAGATTTCCAGTCTCGCTTAGACATAGTGCGTGCCAATTCCAGGACGGGAACATCAAAGAGGACGTCGTCGTCATCTTTATCAGTAAGACTTCCATGTTATTGCTTCTGTCTGTCCTCAACTGGATGTAGGTGAACTAGAAAGTAGGCAAGGATTCATCGAAAATATGGTTGTGAAGGTGGACAGACTTAGAGGAAAGTATCTATTGTTTAAAGTTTCTTTGTTTGTTTTTATGTTGGCAATGTTATTTTTCCCGTTTCCTGTTTTTTTTTTTTTGTTTTGTTTTGTTTTGTTTTTTTCTCACTTGCCATCCGTGTGCAATCCGTCTTTATTGTTTATTTTTTTGTTTTTTGTTTTTTTACTAAGCAATCGTTAATCTTTTACGCAGATCTGGACTTCTTCGTTGAATATCATTATTCAAAGGCCAATCTGATTTTTTTTTTTTTTTTTTATCGGTTTGCCCTTGTCCGATTTGTAAGCGAGCGTGAACGAGCCCTAAAAATATAAATCGGAAGTTTTGACATTTTCTCACTGGCCATTGAGATTATTTTAGACGCCTACTTCCTGTGATTTCGGGAAATGACACACACCGACCAGACATACGTGGCCTTGCTCCATCCACTCCGTTCACATCTAGAAATATACCCCAAGTGTCATAACCCTCAGATAAAAGCCTGATAAAAATGAGCCCAAGCTTATGGCTGAAATATGCAGGTCTAGGACACGGATAAAGGTTAATATCGGGCATTGAAAGTGTCAATTTTAGGATTTCCTGGCACTTGTACTGAAGGGTTAATAGATCAAAACTGGCGTCAAGTGGCTGCTCACCTGCGTAGGATCCCAGTATTGTAGCCGAAATCTGATTATTTACCTTCTAGTTTCCTCTCCGCACTCCTCTAAGGATAAAATGAAATAGACTAGAGAGAGAGCAAAATCCGAGTGATCAGGCGGAGCATTTCCGAAACGCTCTGCCCGATCACTGTGAGCGAAACGCAGAAGCAGACAGTCCTTGACAAAGGGAACTTTTTAAGTTATGCCTGTATGCAACTTAAGGAAACCGGTGGTTTTCATCATCTTCTATCTTTACATACTCTCCAGTATATTATATACGGTCATCCTGGTACTTATTATTGTTATAGCGCCATTTATTCCATGGCGCTTTACATGTGAGGAGGGGTACACATAATAAAAACAAGTACAATAATCTTAAACAATACAAGTCATAACTGGTACAGGAGGAGAGGACCCTGCCCGCGAGGGCTCACAATCTACAAGGATATGTGTCTGCCTGATTACTGTGGTGCTTTACTACAACTGCCAGTGGCAAAAATTGTGAATTATTATTTATGTATTGAGCCTGATGTTTCTTATATTCTTAGCAAACTGTCGGGAGCCAGCAAATAAAGAAGCCGGAAGAGGAGGAAGAAGACGAGAATGACCTTGATGATGAGGATGATGATGAATCAACAGAAGGCTACAACTAACTTCTCACATTCCACACCGATCTCTCGAGGAACACGAGCCTTTCCAGAGTATGGCATTTCCATAGATTGAAGAGCAACCTATCAAGATGTGCACTTTTATGATTTTTGGATAAATTCCATTGTCGGCACTGATATCTATGGAAGCGGGAGTGGATGCTCAGGGGATTTGTCAAATACTGCCTGACACTGAAATGTGTAGTGCCCCTTATCGAAAAGCTGTGCGAGATTAGTGTAATAAAATGTCATTTTTATTTTATTTTTTTACACAAACTTCGTACAGCTTTCATACATGACGTCACACCAGGCCTACTTTTCAGAAGAGGTGCAAGGGATTTGGGTAGGTAGAAGGCGCGACACAATGCTCTGGTACAGCGCTATCGATATGACCGGGGGTCTTCTAATCTTTTTGCTAACTTGCATGTGACTTTCTAATGTACTTCGTGATCTAATCCAGAACAGCTTTGAAGATCTCTGCTTGCTGGGGAATTTGTTAAAGAACTGACAGGCAGGTACTTGCTATCTACCTGCCTGGCACCAGCTCTGAGCAATCAAAAGCCTCTTTTGCCAGCAATTCTGCTGCCTCACATTAACAGGGCAGCTCTTCCGGACTAATGTCGACAGAACATGGCTGCTGACGTTATGCTGATTGACTGCCGACATCCCTCATTTAAGCAGTGGAGAGACTGCTGTCAATCAGCATAACACTGGCCGTCACGTCCCATCAACAGAGCAGAAGAGAAGCAACCTCTCTGTCTAGGTGCCATCACCAGAAGCAGCAGTATCGCTGGCAGGAGTGGTCGGCGGTGATCGTCTCTGTGCAGAACAGGCAGGTAGTTAGTTCCCATAAGAATTAAAATTAAATAGTCTCAGATAACCCTTCAATGCTTATGCCTTTCTGGAGTAAAAATGTTGCAAATATTTCCTTCTGCTTTCAGCTCTTTCCTAAAAAGGTGGATAGGGGTTAGTTTGAGCGGGCCTGTCTTATTGAATATGGGTCTGTTCTATTGAATAGAATTATGCTATATGTATACATCTTTTTCTCTTGGATCCTAAGTTTAATAACGCCCTTTAATGACTTCCATTTGATGCGAAGGTCCCAGAATATATGCTAAATAGGTGACTCCATGAGATATGACCATAACCTAAGAGATGGGCAACCATTACTAACCCAGGCCTGGTCACACGGCTGCAGGACTTGCTCCAATGTTTGTGAGCTATCACCTTGTTTCCTAAGATTTCCTACATTGATAACTTGATGTTTCGATGCACTCAGAACCAGCCGAGATCTTTAAAAATGTAGTCCAAGATATATTGGAAAGATGCTTCAAGGGGTTTTTCTTCTCCAAGTGAGGCCTCAATCAGCCCTTTGTGATTTTTCTCGTATGTAAAAACATGGTCATCAGTATTTTGGCAATGAGTTTCGTCAGTGTTTGGTCGGTTTTCACTGATGGCGAGGGGGAAATACAGAGCTTTTCCTTTGCTAATCACAGTCGGCACGTGGATGCCATCTGTGTGCAGTCTGTGATTCTCTGGGTAATTTTTGAACCAAGATTTGGATAAAACAGACATGTCTCCGTTAATATTTGTGAGCCATTCGGTCTGTAAACACGGACAGGTGAACAGCCCCATAGACTATAATGGGTACGTGATCTATCCACAGACCACATGCATGACCCACGGACGTCTGAACGTGACACTGTAATAATGAATGCAGGTGTTACCCACCCTCCCTGGGTCCAGCTCTGCCTCGCTGCTACTGTTAGTCTTTGATGGGCTGCAGAGGTGACATCGGGACTACAGTACACATGACCACTGCATCCAATCACTGCGCTCAGTTGCTCTGTGTTGATAGCCGCTAAGGTCAGTGATTAGCTGCACTGGTTACGTGTATTGGGGTTCTCACTGTGGCAGCCTGTCAACCATGACCCGAGCACAGCCGAGATTCAGCACTGAATCCAAGAAGGGTTAATAAGACCGGGGGTTATTATTCTAGCTTGGGGGAAGTTAATTTGGATGAAAAACATATTCCCAGAGGGCCCCGGGAGGGATTATCACAGCCGCAGAATCCCTATCAATAATACGATACATGTGCATCATCGTGGGTTCCCGTTATTACCCGATAGTAAATTAATGCTGTATAGGACGTCTCATGTAATATTGGACTTCAAAACCAAATATTCCTCTATTGATTGGTGCACACTCAAGCACCCTAGGCAAGCCCGAGTAACGAGCACTTGCACTCATCACTAATCACAATGTGACCCAATCACTTGTTTGGCCACGCAACGTGTCAGTCGCCATGTAGCCCCTGCCTAAAAGTAAGGTAGCTGCTAGTCACAGGCTTAACTAAAAAAAAAAATTCCACAATATGATAAATCTGTGACCCCCATCAAACCTCTGTATGGCTTATCTACTTAGTTCGGTGTTACCTTGTGCCTTAAATCTAATACCTCAACAGTTCAGTACGTGTCACAGTGTAAGTAGGAACAGACTGCAACTGAGTATTCGCATTATAAATGTATAATTGTTGCCAAAAGGAAAAATTCTGAGATGAGATCCACACAGAGTGGTCATTTCTTTTAATGAAAACATATCGGGGGAAAAAAATAAATAAAATGCTTTTTATCTGCAGCCATAGTGACAGTCTGCAGGTAAATGCCACATAAAACTGTAATCTAAATGGAAGTGTGGCCACAGGGAGAAAATAGTTCTGTCTTCCCTGCACCGCCCTGATGCCTGGAAGCGAGCAGGTGCAGGGAGAAAATAACTTCATTTTCTCCCTGATTACCTCTAAGTCGGCACGTAATATTTTTTTTTTTATTTTTTTGCTGCCAGGTTCCTTTTATAAGGGTTTCTGTGCCAATGTAAAGAGACCTGTTAAAAAAAAAATATATATATATATATATATATATTAGTTTTACCATTTTTAAGAGGCATCAAAAAATGCAGGCGCTGCCGATTCTGCTAACGCTTGCTCATGCTTGTAGCCGGTCTGACTGTTTCCTGCACAATGTTGTAACTTCTTGCACTGCCAAAATGTGTATTGCAAAATATTAGCATTTGATATGCTGACACATAATAAGTACAGAGCCTCTTTTTCTATTTTTGGCCTTATTTAAGTAAATGGGGTGAAATTGTGCATTCTACCGGATGTCAGACACCCATCGATCATACAGGTATGCGTATGCTAGAGATAAGACCATGGAAAAAAAAAAAACTTTAAAGATTACAGTACATTTACTGATTTACTTATACAGAGGACATGCTGACGGAGTGACAGAGACTCCATTCATCCATCTTTTTGGGTACTGTTTTTTCTGTTTCCTGTAGGCAAGAAAATTGTAGCAAGACCAAGTCATGACTAGTGAACGATCCCGGCTGTAGGGCCAGTTTTGGCGTCTTGTCTCTACATGGTAAGAAGGGCCATTGACCCCAGGATTGTGGCTGTGACCGGACTGAACACTAACCTCCATAATCTGAGACCTGGGGCACCTACAGTCCTTTATCCTTCACTCACTAATGACTCTTTCAAAAGTAAAAAACATCCAGCCATTGCACTTGTATAGTCCATGAGGATATATTGTACAGAACAGTGTTTTATAAGATGTACTGTACACACTTACTACCCTTTTATATCTCTATAATAAGCTTTGTAATCCTCAGTTCTATTTCTAAGGTGTATTGTTATAAGTGTTAATATTGGCGAGCCGCACAGAGCCCGGCCATAATCTCTATGGTATTAATGTATGTTATGTGGGTTGTTTCTATTTTTTGTGAATATGTATTCGAAAATAAAGTTAAAATATTTGATACAATGATACTGTGCATTATTTATTGCTGTTTAGAGATCTGCAGACAATTGTTTTTGTCCTTTGGGGTCTAAGGGGATAACATTTCCCCTTGTGTAGAGTGACAAGCTAAGCCCCGCATGTCAGAGTGAGGAGGCTTAAAAGCCATGTTTTGGGAAATTAAATATGGCATAAATTGTGAAATCCCCAACATAAGTTGACAAGTTGCAGAATTCTACCCCTTCGTATTTCATGACGAATACATAGCCATCACAGAGCGAGTTTGGTTGAATGGAGCCGGCTCAGATGCTGGCTGTGTTATGCAGCCAATGTCTTCCAATCACTGCTACATAACCCCTAAAGGCTCGTACCCATCACTGTGAAAAAAAAAGTTCCGATTTCAGTCCAGAAAAGTCTGACTAGTCTGAAAAGTCTGCAGTAAAGTCACAGCTTGACCCAACAGAATAGAATAGATATACACACATAAAATAAATAGATATAAAGATGTCAGTGACATATATAATTAGTACAGAGTTTGTGTAGTTTACTGTTCATGTTTTTTTTTTTTTTTTTTACATACTATATTTTTTTTTCTGGAAAAAA
Source organism: Ranitomeya imitator (assembly GCF_032444005.1). Lineage (NCBI taxonomy): Eukaryota > Metazoa > Chordata > Amphibia > Anura > Dendrobatidae > Ranitomeya > Ranitomeya imitator. The sequence goes on from NC_091287.1 coordinate 487,957,884, forward strand.
ATGGTGTGGGATCATGCAACATTTTATTAACCATCAGAGGGAAAGCGGACAGCTGGGGGCAGATGTTTATAGCCTGGGAAGGGGGTAATACCCATGCAGCTTCCCAGTCTTTTAATATCAGCTCACAGCTGTATACTTGGCCTTTCCTAGTAATTAAAATGGGGGACCCCCACACCCCCCTAAAAAAACAAAGACGTAGCATCTCCCTATATTTAATAGCCAGCAAAGGCTAGGCACACAGCTGCGGGCTGGTATTAATAGCGTAGGAAGGGGCCATGGATATTGGACCCCCAGGCTAAAAACATCAGCTCTCAGCCACCCCAGAAATGGCGCATCCATAAGATGTGCCAAATCTGGCACTTAGCCTCTCTCTTCCCACTTGCCCTGGTGCAGTGGCAAGTGGGGTGATAGTTGGTGGGGTTGATGTCACCTTTGTATTGTCAGACGACATCAAGCCCAGAGGTTAGTAATGGGGAGGCGTTAAGACACCCCCATTACTAACCTCATAGTGATATTGTATAAAAAAAAAAAACACACAGAATAAAGTCCTTTAATTTAAAGGAAACCTGTCAGCAGGATTGTGCTGAATAACCTACAGTGTCAGGTCGGCGCCATTATACTGATTAAAATTATACCTTGGTTGGTGATATCCGTCTTGTGGTTGTTTAATAATTTTCAGTTTTGGGTTAATGATATGCTCGTCCCCTGGGGCGTCCTGTGGGGGGTCTTCATGTGGTGCACTGCTTAGCTGTGACTCACTTGATAAAGCGGTCTTATAGGGACGCGAAACGCGCGTCGGGGGGCGTCTTTACACACCCGGTCTAGGATCTCCCATCCCCTGCCTCTGGTAAGTGTTTTCCCACCTCCCATATTAGGCTTATTGCCTCACTGGGGGCCATGCCTATATAGGGCGTTATTTTGGTGGGCACACTTGCCTGTACTATGGCACTCTGCACTTTATGGATAGCCGGCTAGGCATCTAGGCATTTGGGTTCTTTGGTGGATCCTGTTCACCCTGGTGTATTGTCTCTGCATATGCACGAATGTATGTTTAATATATATACTATGTGATTTTTCAATAAAATTTGGATTTTTATACAGTATATACCTAGTATAGCTCTTTCTTCTCCTTTCTTAGTATGATGTATTGAGCGGGTATACTCTCTCTCTTCTTTGTTAAATGGGCTAACTATAGCCATTGTTCCTGACAGAAACATGTCAGAGAGGTTTTTGTGGTCATTAGCTGTTCATCTGTATGGCTTCTGACAGGTCACTATTCCCTCAGTGACCTGCCCCCTAGTTTACATAATACATAATGAATACATGTACATACTGCAAAAAAAACAAACCCTTCTGCAGGCAGGCACCAACCGTGGCACCGCGCTGCAACATAATCACGTTCAATGTGCAGTTACTAGATGTGCTTTATGTTTTCCTGAGGAGTATAAAAAAATCCATTTTAAAATGATGCCCGCTGCGCCCACGTAGTAGCAGCTATCGGTGTATATAGAAGTGATCAGATAGCTGCTACTGCACATGCGCTGGCGGCTCCATCTTGCCAATGAAAAAAAAAATGTCCTCCAAGATGGTGCCACCTGCGCAGTAGCAGCTATCGGCAATCGCCGCTACTGCTCAGGTGCCCGCATCTTAGAGGAGGACTTTTTTTTTTTTTTTAATTCTCTAGCAAGATGGCGCCGCCGACACATGCATACTAGCAGTTATCGGAACACATGCATACTAGCAGTTATCGGAACACATGCATACTAGCAGTTATCGGATCACCGCTATATACACAAATAGCTGCTACTACTGGATTTTACTCTGTCGCCTCATTGGGGGACACAGGACCGTGGGTGTTATGCTGCTGTCCACTAGGAGGCGACACTATGCATCTGAAAAAGATTAACCGTGGCTCCTCCTCTTCAGTATACACCCCTGAACGGCATCAGCCTTCTCCAGTTTTTGCTTAGTGTCGCATAGGAGGCACACCTAAGATTTTTTTACTCCATTTTTTTTATCCGACTGATTACAGATGAAGAAAAGTGGGTCTCCTGTGAGACTCCCGGCATGGCTCCTTCCTCGGCCCCCCATTGCGCTCGGTTGAAGTGGAGATGGCTATTCCCTATGTTGCTCCTTCCCCAGTCCCTCGGGTGCTGGTTCGAAGTCGAGACCCCCCTCCTTCCCCAATTCCTTTTGGTTTCTGGGTTGAGGTCGAGGCGAGGATAAAGCCCCCTGAAGGTCATAGCAGCACCCTCCCTAATCTCCCTCTGGGGGCATTGGGTTGAGGCGCCTCAGGTAGGGCCTGTTCAGGCAGCACTCTGCAGCTCCCAGCAATGGGCCAGCACACTGCACCTACATCCAGGGACCCCAGCACAGCTGCGGGCTCCTGTCGGGGCCGGGGGGAGTGCAGGCAGGCATGGCACAATAGAGACACAGGGCTCCCTGCACCCCTGTATCTGCGGCAGCACCAGCTCTATACGGCCTCAGGGAACCCCTTACAGGGCCCCCCTTCTGCTTATAGCCCCACCGCTATCCTGCCTTTAAATCCGGGGGGGTCCGGTTCAGATCCGACCCCCGGACTTCCGCGCCGGCCTGGAGCCTTTCTGGGCATCAGGCACCTAATTTAGGCCGCAGCTTCGGCCTAGCTGAAGCTGTCGCCTCCTCTCCGCCCCCCAGCTTGCCCCCCGGATGACAAATATGACACTCTACAGTGTCACAGAGGGGGCGGATCGAGACAGAAAGGGCGCGTTTTTACACAGCTTTGCCGCCTTTTTCCTCAGCTCTCCGCCCCCTTCCCCTGCCTCTTCTCGGCGGCCATTTCTACTGCAGCAAGGATTAACCCTGCATCTCCCGGTCAGCATGATCAGGACCAGGTCAGCCAGTCTCTGGGGGGCACAGGACTGTGGTTCTTTGGCGCTGGACCTAGGGGCAAACTGGTGGGGTAAGATCACGGCTGGGTTGTTTTTCTCGACTGTGAATCTATATTTCCTATAACCGTTATAATAAATGAAATGTGGATTACATCCGCGCTGCTGCAACAAATAATAGATCCAGATATACTGTTAGTTTCCACACAAAGATATGACACATGGTACTAGTCATATAATAATAGTACCATGTGTCATATCTTTGTGTGGAAACTTCCTGAAGAAGAAGCCTTTGAGCTTCGAAACGCGTTGATTAAACCACCCGAACACCCTAACAGTATATCTGGATCTATTATTTGTCGCAGCAGCGCGGATGTAATCCACATTTCATTTATTATAACGGTTTTGAGAGGTCGCAACGCCGACCTGTGGATCTGCAGCAGCTGACAACTACACGCTTACAATTGATTAAGAACAATCCTGGGGATAAGACCCTATTTGCGCTTTTTTTTGTCTCCTATCTTTCAATACTATATTTCCTATAAGGCTGCCCTATAGGTTCCTCTGCATAGCTACCCCTGTAAGGTCCTCTGCATAGCCAGCTCTTCTGCACTCTGTGCACTATGCTGGGCTCAAGGTCCAAGAGAACCAGGCAGGACTGCTATTATGCATTCTGCATAGCCTGCGGGACCGCTCTCCCCAGCGGCTGAAAGTACCCGCACTGCCAGGACTGTACTCAGACTACTGTGTCAGAGCCCAAGAAGCCCCTGCCAATGCTTTGGTGTCTAATGCCACGCCGGAATGGGTCACTCAGAGGTCGCAATCTATGACACAGTCTATAGATAACCTAACCTCCACATTGTTTCAGGCTCTGCAGAGTCATGCCTGAGCTATGACCGTTACCCAGCAAAGGGAGAGCTTGACTCGGGGACAGGACGACCCTGGCACATCCACGTCTAGGTCAGGACGCAAGCGGACCCATAGGTCAAGTCCATCTGCGTCATCCTATAACACACGGTCATCCCCTTCTAAGGAGAGACACCGTAGTTCCAGGTCATCTAGACCGTCCCCTTCCAGGGGCAGACAATGCAGATCTCTGCAATCCCCGACCAGAGAAGGCCTCCGCCCCAGCTCACCAGCAGGGGACACATCAGTGATACACAGGATTTGGAAGGCATCTGTGACTCAGACAATGAAACAGAGGGGTCCCTGATCCCAATCCCCCCTAGCAATACAGCGCTAGTTGAGGACATCCATCGGGTGCTGGACATTTCTGATCCGCCACCAGAGGCCCCAGAACACAAGATTTTCTCTGAAGGACCTCTGAAGCCTCCTAAGGTTTCTCTAACCACCCAGAGTTTAAGGCGATCCTTATAAAGCAGCTCTCACAGCCTGAGAAAAAATTTGCTAATCGCAAATATCTGGAGGCGAGGTACCCCTTCCCGCAGAAGGATACCAAGGAATGGACAGACCCACCCGAAGTGGATCTCCTAGTCTCTAGACTAGCAGCACAGACCCTCCTTTCACTGCCTGATAGCTCAACCCTCAGGGACGCAGCAGACCGGCAGGTAGAACGCATGGCTCGTTCAATTATCGAGGCCGCAGGGGCATCCCTGGCTCCCGCATTCGCTTCAGTTTGGGCTGCCAAGGCCATTCTGGCCTGGGCCAAAAATTTACAAGCTGGCCTCCAAGCATCCGCTCCTGAGCTGTCGGACCAAGCGGTTCAAATAGCAGTCGTAGCAGATTACATGCTTCATGCAGCTCTGGATTCAGCAAGGGGCGTAGCGGGGATAGCATCAAACGCCATCACAATTCGGCGCATCACAAGCGGACGCAGCCTCAAAGAAGTCCCTCACGCACCTCCCTGTTATGATCCGGTGACCTTGGAGCCGCATGGAACTTTCTCTGGAGTTGGTGTAAACTGTACTGACCGCAAATCCTGAACTTAACACCGCAACTAGAAGTAGCCGTGGGGTGTGCCTAACAAATCCTAGACACCTCGACACAGCCGGAGGACTAAATACCCCTATAGATGGAAATAGGAATTCTACCTTGCCTCAGAGCAGAACCCCAAAGGATAGGCAGCCCCCCACAAATATTGACTGTGAGTAGTAGAGGAAAAGACACACGCAGGCAGGAAACAGGATTTAGCAAAAGAGGCCACTCTAGCTAAAATAGGAAAGGATAGGACAGAATACTAAGCGGTCAGTATTAAAATCCTTCCAAAAATATCCACAGCAGAAAATACAAAAAATTCCACCATCTAACTAAAGATGTGGAGCGTATATCTGCAACTCCAGAGAATCCAACAAGACTGAGAAAACACTGACAGTCTAAGCTGGACAAGAGAAAACAAATGAATAGCACAGAATTATTAAGCACACAGCATGTGTGCCACAGAAACAAAAACCAGACACTTATCTTTGCTGAATTGGCAGCAAGGCAGGAGGAACCAGACAAAGATCCAAAACCTCCCAGAACCATGGACAACTGGCAAGGACTAATGAATCCTGCACACCTAAATACCCCAGTCAGAACTGCAATCAGCAGAAACACCTGACCAGGACTGCAACTCAGGGACAACTGCATTACCACCTACAACCACTGGAGGGAACCCAAAAGCAGAATTCACAACAGTATCCCCCCCTTGAGGAGGGGTCACGAACCCTCACCAGGGCCCCCAGGACGATCAGGACGAGCCAGATGAAAGGCACGGACCAAATCAGAAGCATGGACATCAGAGGCAAAAACCCAAGAATTATCCTCCTGGCCATAACCCTTCCATTTGACAAGGTACTGAAGCCTCCGTCTCGAAAAACAAGAATCCAAAATCTTCTCAACCACATACTCCAACTCCCCATCAACACAGGGGCCGGAGGATCAACAGAGGGAACAACGGGCACCACATATTTCCGCAATAAAGATCTATGGAAGACATTATGGATAGCAAAAGAAGCCGGAAGCGCCAATCGAAAAGATACCGGATTAATAATCTCAGAAATCCTATAAGGACCAATAAACCGAGGCTTAAACTTAGGGGAAGAAACCTTCATAGGAACATGACGGGAAGACAACCAGACCAGATCCCCAACCCGAAGCCGGGAACCAACACACCGACGACAGTTAGCAAAACGTTGAGCCTCCTCCTGAGACAACACCAAATTGTCCACCACATGAGCCCAAATCTGCTGCAACCTGTCAACCACAGAATCCACACCAGGACAGTCAGAAGGCTCAACCTGCCCAGAAGAAAAACGAGGATGAAAACCAAAATTACAAAAGAAAGGCGAAACCAAAGTAGCCGAACTAGCCCGATTATTAAGGGCAAACTCGGCCAATGGCAAGAAGGCCACCCAATCATCCTGATTAGCAGACACAAAGCATCTCAAATAAGTCTCCAAAGTCTGATTAGTTCGCTCGGTCTGGCCATTTGTCTGAGGATGAAATTCAGAAGAAAAAGACAAATCAATGCCCAGCCTAGTACAAAAGGCCCGCCAAAACCTAGAAACAAACTGGGAACCTCTGTCGGACACAATATTCTCCGGAATACCATGCAGACGAACCACGTGCTGAAAAAACAACGGAACCAAATCTGAAGAGGAAGGCAATTTAGGCAAAGGCACCAAATGAACCATCTTAGAGAGTCGGTCACAAACAACCCAGATAACCGACATCCTCTGGGAAACCGGAAGATCAGAAATAAAATCCATAGAAATATGCGTCCAGGGCCTCTCAGGGACCGGCAATGGCAAAAGCAACCCACTAGCACAGGAACAACAAGGCTTGGCCCGCGCACAAGTCCCACAGGACTGCACAAAAGAACGCACATCACGTGACAAAGAAGGCCACCAAAAAGACCTACCAACCAAATCTCTGGAACCAAAAATACCAGGATGACCAGCCAACACAGAACAGTGAACCTCAGAAATCACTCTACTAGTCCATCTGTCAGGAACAAACAGTTTCCCCACTGGACAGCGGTCAGGTCTGTCAGCCTGAAATTCCTGAAGAACCCGTCGTAAATCAGGGGAAATGGCAGAAAGGACCACCCCTTCTTTCAGAATGCCGACCGGTTCAAGGACCTCAGAAGAATCAGGCAAAAAACTCCTAGAGAGGGCATCAGCCTTAATATTCTTAGAACCCGGAAGATACGAAACTACAAAATCAAAACGGGAAAAAAACAAGGACCATCGAGCCTGTCTACGATTCAGCCGTTTGGCAGACTCGAGGTAAATCAGATTCTTATGATCGGTCAAGACCACAATACGGTGCTTAGCTCCCTCAAGTCAATGTCGCCACTCCTCAAACCCCACTTCATAGCCAACAACTCTCGATTGCCGACATCATAATTGGTTCAGCAGGCGAAAACTTACGGGAAAAGAAGGCACACGGTTTCATCAAGGAACCAACAAGATCCCTCTGAGACAAAACGGCCCCTGCCCCAATCTCAGAAGCGTCAATCTCAACCTGAAACGGAAGAGAAACATCCGGTTGGCGCAACACCGGAGCAGAAGTAAATCGGCGTTTAAGCTCCTGAAAGGCAGCGACAGCTGCAGAGGACCAATTCGCCACATCAGCGCCTTTCTTTGTCAAATCAGTCAAGGGTTTAACCACGCTAGAGAAGTTAGCAATGAAACGGCGATAAAAATTTGCAAAACCCAAAAATTTCTGAAGGCTCTTCACGGATGTGAGTTGAATCCAATCATGAATGGCCTGAACCTTAACCGGATCCATCTCCATAGATGAGGGAGAAAAAATGAAGCCCAAAAAAGAAACCTTCTGCACCCCAAAGAGACACTGAGACCCCTACACAAACAAAGCATTGTCACGAAGGATCTGAAATACCATCCTGACCTGTTGCACATGAGACTCCCAATCATCGGAAAAAATCAAAATATCGTCCAAATATACAATCAAGAATTTATCAATTTAAGTCCGGAAGATGTCATGCATGAAGGACTGAAAAACAAATGGAGCATTAGTGAGCCCGAATGGCATCACAAGATATTCAAAATGACCTTCCGGCGTATTAAACGCAGTTTTCCATTCATCACCCTGCTTAATACAAACAAGATTATATGCCCCCCGAAGGTCAATCTTAGTAAACCAACTAGCCCCCTTAATCCTAGCAAACAAATCAGAAAGCAAAGGTAAAGGGTATTGAAACTTGACCGTGATCTTATTCAAGAGGCTATAATCAATACAGGGTCTCAAGGAGCCATCCTTCTTAGCAACAAAAAAAAATCCCGCTCCCAACGGTGAAGAAGATGGCCGAATATGCCCTTTCGCCAAAGACTCCTTAATATAATTCCGCATGGTGGTATGTTCAGGCACAGACAGGTTGAAAAGTCGGCCCTTAGGAAACTTACAGCCTGGAATCAAGTCAATAGCACAATCACAGTCCCTGTGCGGTGGAAGGGAACTGGACTTGGGCTCATCAAATACATCCTGAAAATCAGACAAAAACTTAGGAATTTCAGAAGAGGAAGAAGAGGAGATTGACATCAAAGGAACATCATTATGAATCCCCTGACAACCCCAACTAGTCACAGACATAGACTTCCAGTCCAACACAGGATTATGTACCTGCAACCACGGAAAACCCAGCACGATAGCATCATGCAAATTATGCAACACCAGAAATCGACAATCTTCCTGATGGGCTGGCGCCACGCACATGGTCACCTGTGTCCAAAACTGGGGCTTATTTTTTGCCAAAGGTGTAGCATCAATGCCCCTTAAAGGAATAGGGTTCTGCAAAGGCTGCAAGGGAAAACCACAACGCCTGGCAAACTCAAAGTCCATTAACTTGAAGGCGGCGCCTGAATCCACAAACGCCATGACAGAAAATGATGACAATGAGCAGATCAAGGACACAGATAACAGAAATTTAGGTTGTACAGTACTGATGGTAAATGAACTGGCGATCCTCTTTGTCCGCTTAGGGCAGACAGAAATGACATGAGAAGCGTCGCCACAATAATAACACAACCTATTCTGACGTCTGAAACCTTGTCGTTCCGTTCTAGACAGAATCCTATCACACTGCATTGGCTGTTATGACTGGCAATCAGGCAACACAGTGTGCAGTAATCAGCGCACATACAGAGATCTGGCAATAACCAAAAACAATAGGACGAGCTCTGAGACGTGGAATCTCTGTAGACTGCAGTACCTGATCTATCCTCACACAACTATAAGCAGCAGTGGATTGCGCCTATCACTACCTATGCAACTCGGCACTGCCTGAGGAGCTGACTAGCCTGAAGATAGAAATACAAGCCTGACTTACCTCAGAGAAATACCCCAAAGGAATAGGCAGCCCCCCACATATAATGACTGTTAGCAAGATGAAAAGACAAACGTAGGAATGAAATAGATTCAGCAAAGTGAGGCCCGATATTCTAGACAGAGCGAGGATAGCAAAGAGAACTATGCAGTCTACAAAAAACCCTAAAACGAAAACCACGCAAAGGGGCAAAAGACCCACCGTGCCGAACTAACAGCACGGCGGTGCACCCCTTTGCTTCTCAGAGCTTCCAGCAAAAGTTAATAGCAAGCTGGACAGAAAAAACAGAAAACAAACTAGAAGCACTTATCTAGCAGAGCAGCAGGCCCAAGGAAAGATGCAGTAGCTCAGATCCAACACTGGAACATTGACAAGGAGCAAGGAAGACAGACTCAGGTGGAGCTAAATAGCAAGGCAGCCAACGAGCTCACCAAAACACCTGAGGGAGGAAGCCCAGAGACTGCAATACCACTTGTGACCACAGAAGTGAACTCAGCCACAGAATTCACAACAGTACCCCCCCCTTGAGGAGGGGTCACCGAACCCTCACCAGAACCCCCAGGCCGACCAGGATGAGCCACATGAAAGGCACGAACAAGATCTGGGGCATGGACATCAGAGGCAAAAACCCAGGAATTATCTTCCTGAGCATAACCCTTCCATTTGACCAGATACTGGAGTTTCCGTCTAGAGACACGAGAATCCAAAATCTTCTCCACAATATACTCCAATTCCCCCTCCACCAAAACAGGGGCAGGAGGCTCCACAGATGGAACCATAGGTGCCACGTATCTCCTCAACAACGACCTATGGAATACATTATGTATGGAAAAGGAGTCTGGGAGGGTCAGACGAAAAGACACCGGATTGAGAATCTCAGAAATCCTATACGGACCAATAAAACGAGGTTTAAATTTAGGAGAGGAAACCTTCATAGGAATATGACGAGACGATAACCAAACCAGATCCCCAACACGAAGTCGGGGTCCCACACGGCGTCTGCGATTAGCGAAAAGCTGAGCCTTCTCCTGGGACAAGGTCAAATTGTCCACTACCCGAGTCCAGATCTGCTGCAACCTGTCCACCACAGAATCCACACCAGGACAGTCCGAAGACTCAACCTGTCCTGAAGAGAAACGAGGATGGAACCCAGAATTGCAGAAAAATGGAGAGACCAAGGTAGCCGAGCTGGCCCGATTATTAAGGGCGAACTCAGCCAACGGCAAAAATGACACCCAATCATCCTGGTCAGCGGAAACAAAACATCTCAGATATGTTTCCAAGGTCTGATTGGTTAGTTCGGTCTGGCCATTAGTCTGAGGATGGAAGGCCGAGGAGAAAGATAGGTCAATGCCCATCCTACCACAAAAGGCTCGCCAGAACCTCGAGACAAACTGGGAACCTCTGTCAGAAACAATATTCTCAGGAATGCCATGTAAACGAACCACATGCTGGAAGAACAAAGGCACCAAATCAGAGGAGGAAGGCAATTTAACCAAGGGCACCAGATGGACCATTTTAGAAAAGCGATCACAGACCACCCAAATGACCGACATTTTTTGAGAAACGGGAAGGTCAGAAATGAAATCCATCGAAATATGTGTCCAAGGCCTCTTCGGGACCGGCAAGGGCAAAAGCAACCCACTGGCACGTGAACAGCAGGGCTTAGCCCTAGCACAAATTCCACAGGACTGCACAAAAGCACGCACATCCCGTGACAGAGATGGCCACCAGAAGGATCTAGCAACCAACTCCCTGGTACCAAAGATTCCTGGATGACCGGCCAGCACCGAACAATGAAGTTCAGAGATAACTTTACTAGTCCACCTATCAGGGACGAACAGTTTCTCGGCCGGACAACGATCAGGTTTATTAGCCTGAAATTTCTGCAACACTCTCCGCAAATCAGGGGAGATGGCAGACACAATGAGTCCTTCCTTGAGGATACTCGCCGGCTCAGATAACCCCGGAGAGTCGGGCACAAAACTCCTAGACAGAGCATCCGCCTTCACATTTTTAGAGCCCGGAAGGTATGAAATCACAAAATCAAAACGAGCAAAAAATAACGACCAACGGGCCTGTCTAGGATTCAAGCGCTTGGCAGACTCAAGATAAGTAAGGTTCTTATGATCAGTCAAAACCACAACGTGATGCTTAGCACCCTCAAGCCAATGACGCCACTCCTCGAATGCCCACTTCATGGCCAGCAACTCTCGGTTGCCCACATCATAATTACGCTCAGCAGCAGAAAATTTCCTGGAAAAGAAAGCACATGGTTTGAACACTGAGCAACCAGAACCTCTCTGTGACAAAACCGCCCCTGCACCAATCTCAGAAGCATCAACCTCGACCTGGAACGGAAGAGAAACATCAGGTTGACACAACACAGGGGCACAGCAAAAACGACGCTTCAACTCCTGAAAAGCTTCCACGGCAGCAGAAGACCAATTAACCAAATCAGCACCCTTCTTGGTCAAATCGGTCAATGGTCTGGCAATGCTAGAAAAATTACAGATGAAGCGACGATAAAAATTAGCAAAGCCCAGGAATTTCTGCAGACTTTTTAGAGATGTCGGCTGAGTCCAATCCTGGATGGCCTGAACCTTAACCGGATCCATCTCGATAGTAGAAGGGGAAAAGATGAACCCCAAAAATGAAACTTTCTGCACACCGAAGAGACACTTTGATCCCTTCACGAACAAGGAATTAGCACGCAGTACCTGGAAAACCATTCTGACTTGCTTCACATGAGACTCCCAATCATCTGAGAAGATCAAAATGTCATCCAAGTAAACAATCAAGAATTTATCCAGATACTCACGGAAAATGTCATGCATAAAAGACTGAAAAACAGATGGAGCATTGGCAAGTCCGAACGGCATCACCAAATACTCAAAATGACCCTCGGGCGTATTAAATGCCGTTTTCCATTCATCTCCCTGCCTGATTCTCACCAGATTATACGCACCACGAAGATCAATCTTAGTAAACCAACTAGCCCCCTTAATCCGAGCAAACAAGTCAGAAATCAATGGCAAGGGATACTGAAACTTAACAGTGATCTTATTAAGAAGGCGGTAATCAATACACGGTCTTAGCGAACCATCCTTCTTGGCTACAAAAAAGAACCCTGCTCCCAATGGTGACGACGATGGGCGAATATGTCCCTTCTCCAGGGACTCCTTCACATAACTGCGCATAGCGGTGTGTTCAGGTACGGACAAATTAAATAAACGACCCTTAGGGAATTTACTACCAGGAATCAAATCGATAGCACAATCACAATTCCTATGCGGAGGTAGGGCATCAGACTTGGACTCTTCAAATACATCCTGAAAGTCCGACAAGAACTCTGGGATGTCAGAAGGAATGGATGACGAAATAGACAAAAATGGAACATCACCATGTACTCCCTGACAACCCCAGCTGGTTACCGACATAGAGTTCCAATCCAATACTGGATTATGGGTTTGTAGCCATGGCAACCCCAACACGACCACATCATGCAAATTATGCAGTACCAGAAAGCGAATAACTTCCTGATGTGCAGGAGCCATGCACATGGTCAGCTGGGCCCAGTACTGAGGCTTATTCTTGGCCAAAGGTGTAGCATCAATTCCTCTCAACGGAATAGGACACCGCAAAGGCTCCAAGAAAAATCCACAACGCCTAGCATAATCCAAATCCATCAGATTCAGGGCAGCGCCTGAATCCACAAACGCCATGACAGAATACGACGACAAAGAGCACATTAAGGTAATGGACAAAAGGAATTTGGACTGTACAGTACCAATAACGGCAGAGCTATTGAACCGCCTAGTGCGTTTAGGACAATTAGAAATAGCATGAGTAGAATCACCACAATAGAAACACAGTCTGTTCAGACGTCTGTGTTCTTGCCGTTCTACTTTAGTCATAGTCCTGTCGCACTGCATAGGCTCAGGTTTACTCTCAGACAATACCGCCAGATGGTGCACAGATTTACGCTCGCGCAAGCGACGACCGATCTGAATGGCCAAGGACATAGACTCATTCAAACCAGCAGGCATAGGAAATCCCACCATTACATCCTTAAGAGCTTCAGAGAGACCCTTTCTGAACAAAGCCGCTAGTGCAGATTCATTCCACAGAGTGAGTACTGACCACTTCCTAAATTTCTGACAATATACTTCTACATCATCCTGACCCTGGCATAAAGCCAGCAGATTTTTCTCAGCCTGATCCACTGAATTAGGCTCATCGTAAAGCAATCCCAGCGCCTGGAAAAATGCATCAACATTACTCAATGCAGAATCTCCTGGTGCAAGAGAAAACGCCCAGTCCTGTGGGTCGCCGCGCAAAAAAGAAATAATAATCAAAACCTGTTGAATAGGATTACCAGAAGAATGAGGTTTCAAGGCCAAAAATAGCTTACAATTATTTCTGAAGCTCAGGAACTTAGTTCTGTCACCAAAAAACAAATCAGGAATCGGAATTCTTGGTTCTAGCATCGATTTCTGATCCATAGTATCTTGAATCTTTTGTACATTTAGAATGAGATTATCCATTGAGGAGCACAGAGCCTGAATATCCATGTCCACAGCTGTGTCCTGAAGCACTCTAATGTCTAGGGGAAAAAAAAGACTGAAGACAGAGCTAAGAAAAAAAAATGATGTCAGGATTTCTTTTTTCCCTCTATTGGGAATCATTGGTGGGGCTCCTTGTACTGTTATGGCTGGCAATCAGGCAACACAGTGTGCAGTAATCAGCGCACATACAGAGATCTGGCAATAACCAAAAACAATAGGACGAGCTCTGAGACGTGGAATCTCTGTAGACTGCAGTACCTGATCTATCCTCACACAACTATAAGCAGCAGTGGATTGCGCCTATCACTACCTATGCAACTCGGCACTGCCTGAGGAGCTGACTAGCCTGAAGATAGAAATACAAGCCTGGCTTACCTCAGAGAAATACCCCAAAGGAATAGGCAGCCCCCCACATATAATGACTGTTAGCAAGATGAAAAGACAAACGTAGGAATGAAATAGATTCAGCAAAGTGAGGCCCGATATTCTAGACAGAGCGAGGATAGCAAAGAGAACTATGCAGTCTACAAAAAACCCTAAAACGAAAACCACGCAAAGGGGCAAAAGACCCACCGTGCCGAACTAACAGCACGGCGGTGCACCCCTTTGCTTCTCAGAGCTTCCAGCAAAAGTTAATAGCAAGCTGGACAGAAAAAACAGAAAACAAACTAGAAGCACTTATCTAGCAGAGCAGCAGGCCCAAGGAAAGATGCAGTAGCTCAGATCCAACACTGGAACATTGACAAGGAGCAAGGAAGACAGACTCAGGTGGAGCTAAATAGCAAGGCAGCCAACGAGCTCACCAAAACACCTGAGGGAGGAAGCCCAGAGACTGCAATACCACTTGTGACCACAGAAGTGAACTCAGCCACAGAATTCACAACAATTGGCTCAGGAATTTGCTCTGAGGACAACGCCACAGCGCGCACAGTTCTGCGCTCCCGCAAGTGCCGATCAATCTGAATGGCCAGAGACATAGAATCACTCAGACCGAAAGGCGTGGGAAACCCCACCAAAACATCTTTTAACGGATTCAGAAAGACCCTTTCTGAAAATTGCCGCCAAAGCATCATCATTCCATTTAGTCAACACAGACCATTTTCTAAATTTCTGACAATACAATTCTGCCGCCTCTTGACCCTGAGACAGGGCCAACAAGGTCTTCTCCGCTAGATCCACAGAATTAGGTTCATCATATAATAAACCTAAAGCCTGAAAAAAGGAGTCTACATTAAGTAAAGCCGGATTCCCAGATTCCAGGGAAAATGCCCAATCCTGTGGATCGCCACGCAGCAGGGAGATGATGATTTTAACCTGCTGAATGGAATCACCGGAGGATCGAGGTCTCAGAGCAAAAAACAGTTTACAGTTGTTTTTAAAACTCAAAAATTTGGACCTGTCACCAAAAAAACAAATCAGGAGTAGGAATCTTCGGCTCTAAAACAGGAGTCTGAACAATATAATCAGAAATACCCTGTACCCTAGCAGCAAGCTGGTCCACACGAGAAGCTAATTCCTGAATATCCATGCTAGCACAAGACTCCTCAGCCACCCAGAGAAAAAGAGGGAAGAGAAGACAAAACAGAGTGCAGAAAAAAAAATGGCTCAACACCTTTCTTCCCTTCTTCTGAGATGCATTTAACTCATTATCGGCCAGTTGTACTGTTATGATCCGGTGACCTTGGAGCCGTATGGAACTTTCTCTGGAGTTGGTGTAAACTGTACTGACCGCAAATCCTGAACTTAACACCGCAACTAGAAGTAGCCGTGGGGTGTGCCTAACAAATCCTAGACACCTCGACACAGCCGGAGGACTAAATACCCCTATAGATGGAAATAGGAATTCTACCTTGCCTCAGAGCAGAACCCCAAAGGATAGGCAGCCCCCCACAAATATTGACTGTGAGTAGTAGAGGAAAAGACACACGCAGGCAGGAAACAGGATTTAGCAAAAGAGGCCACTCTAGCTAAAATAGGAAAGGATAGGACAGAATACTAAGCGGTCAGTATTAAATTCCTTCCAAAAATATCCACAGCAGAAAATACAAAAAATTCCACCATCTAACTAAAGATGTGGAGCGTATATCTGCAACTCCAGAGAATCCAACAAGACTGAGAAAACACTGACAGTCTAAGCTGGACAAGAGAAAACAAATGAATAGCACAGAATTATTAAGCACACAGCATGTGTGCCACAGAAACAAAAACCAGACACTTATCTTTGCTGAATTGGCAGCAAGGCAGGAGGAACCAGACAAAGATCCAAAACCTCCCAGAACCATGGACAAGTGGAAAGAACTAATGAATCCTGCACACCTAAATACCCCAGTCAGAACTGCAATCAGCAGAAACACCTGACCAGGACTGCAACTCAGGGATAACTGCATTACCACCTACAACCACTGGAGGGAACTCAAAAGCAGAATTCACAACACCTCCCCTACCTCAGTGGGCGACTTTTTGGTGAACAATTGGTCACGATGATATCCAACGCCATCGGGGGTAAGAGTACCTCTCTTCCCCAACTGAAACATAAACGCACTTACAAGAAGCGTAACCAAAATCAATTCTGATCCTTTCGGAATTCTTCGGGCTGGTCCGTCTCGCGTCCAGCACAAAATCGTAAGCGTTCCCCCACGTAGGGACAACTCACGATCGACGCAAAGGTTGGACAAGACCTGGCAGTCAAAAGCAGGCCAGTCTAAGCCCAGAGGAGGAAAATCTCAGACTTTCTCCATCATGACTCCGGAAGACACCACACCCGTAGGCGGCCGACTTTTGCTCTTTCATCAAGTCTGGCTGCCTATTACAGAAGACAGGTGGGTCAGGGAACTAGTGTCTTCCGGATACAAGATAGAGCTCACCTCAAACCCACCGGACCGATTCTTCCTCTCTGTCCCCCCAAAACCACCAACAAAGAACAGGTACCACTCACAGACTAGTATATAAAAAATTCTTTATTAATAACAAAAAGACCACAACATGGTCCTAAAATTGCCTATACAGGCAAAGGTGAGACACAACAAACACAGAACAATGGTGGACAGAAACGACCTGGTGGTAACTATGAAACATACAACGGCACTAAGTGTACCAGTACAAATCTCATTTGGGGCATAGGCACACTGAATGAAAACACAAGGCTCAAGGCGTTTATCAATAATAATTAATAGTCAGTGCTATGATTAGTATACAGTATACAAAAGGAAAAAACGCACGTAGTTTAGCATAAAGAGTGACACACATATTGCGCACAGCATCGGTAAGTGAAAAAAGATTTAAAATAAGGCTCAAGTAAGCCATATAAACCGGTCCGCGAGCAATATAGGAGCCGCCATAGTCCAACAGCTAAGAAGCCTAGACAACAAGTGTATACCCAAATGATGAAAGGAGCCAGGAGTCCACCACACCCGACGCACGTTTCGTAGGGAAATGCTTCGTCCAGGGGTGGATAGACGTTGGGCAGGTACCTTTTTATGTGTAAATAATGGCCATATAAGTGTACACAGGTGTGAAGCGCAGGCGCCAAAGAAAACCGGAAGACGCCGTTACCATTGCAATCAAAGGGATGCATCCATAAAAAATAAGAAAATATAAAAAAACAATAACTGAATAAGGCGCGGAACACCGCGCCATAGTGGCGCACCTACCGATGAAGAGGCAATTTTCCTGGTCACCTTCTCCCTAAATCCACCAAATTTCCACAGATCTCAACCTACCCAGAGATTGATCTTTTTGTCCGGCTAGTTATGAGAGATATTCAAAATGTCCCAGAAACAATCTCAAGGGACAATCTCACTCCACGTGAAAGAGTGGCTCTTAAAGAGTTACATAATATGAAATCTGTGGTAATCAAACCCTCGGACAAGGGTGGGAACGTAGTAGTATGGCCTACTGAACTCTACGAAAGGGAGATGTTGAAACAACTCAATAATACTGAATGCTATAAACGTTTGACCTTTAACCCCTTCATGACCCAGCCTATTTTGACCTTAAAGACCTTGCCGTTTTTTGCAATTCTGACCAGTGTTCCTTTATGAGGTAATAACTCAGGAACGCATCAACTGATCCTAGCGGTTCTGAGATTGTTTTTTCGTGACATATTGGGCTTCATGTTAGTGGTAGATTTAGGTCAATAAATTTTGCGTTTATTTGTGATAAAAACGGAAATTTGGCGAAAATTTTGAAAATTTAGCAATTTTCACATTTTGAATTTTTATTCTGTTAAACCAGAGACTTATGTGACACAAAATAGTTAATAAATAACATTTCCCACATGTATACTTTACATCAGCACAATTTTGGAAACAAAATTTTTTTTTGCTAGGAAGTTATAAGGGTTAAAATTTGACCAGCGATTTCTCATTTTTACAACGAAATTTACAAAACCATTTTTTTTAGGGACCACCTCCCATTTGAAGTCAGTTTGAGGGGTCTATATGGCTGAAAATACCCAAAAGTGACACCATTCTAAAAACTGCACCCCTCAAGGTACTCAAAACCACATTCAAGAAGTTTATTAACCCTTCAGGTGCTTCACAGCAGCAGAAGCAACATGGAAGGAAAAAAATGAACATTTAACTTTTTAGTCACAAAAATTATCTTTTAGCAACAATTTTTTTATTTTCCCAATGGTAAAAGGAGAAACTGAACCAAGAAAGTTGTTGTCCAATTTGTCCTGAGTACGCTGATACCTCATATGTGGGGGTAAACCACTGTTTGGGCGCACGGCAGGGCTTGGAAGGGAAGGAGCGCCATTTGACTTTTTGAATGAAAAATTGGCTCCACTCTTTAGCGGACACCATGTCACATTTGGAGAGCCCCCGTGTGCCTAAAAATTGGAGCTCCCCCATAAGTGACCCCATTTTGGAAACTAGACGCCCCAAGGAACTTATCTAGATGCATAGTGAGCACTTTGAACCCCCAGGTGCTTCACAAATTGATCCGTAAAAATGAAAAAGTACTTTTTTTTCACAAAACAATTCTTTTAGCCTCAATTTTTTCATTTTCACATGGACAACAGGATAAAATGGATCCTAAAATTTGTTGGGCAATTTCTCCTGAGTACTCCAATACCTCACATGTGGGGGTAAACCACTGTTTGGGCACATGGTAAGGCTCGGAAGGGAAGGAGCGCCATTTGACTTTTTGAATGAAAAATTATCTCCATCGTTAGCGGACACCATGTCGCGTTTGGAGAGACCCTGTGTGCCTAAACATTGGTGCTCCCCCACAAGTGACCCCATTTTGGAAACTAGACCCCAAAAGGAACTTATCTAGATGTGTGGTGAGCACTTTGAACCCCCAAGTGCTTCACAGAAGTTTATAATGCAGAGCCGTGAAAATAATAAATACGTTTTCTTTCCTCAAAAATAATTATTTAGCCCAGAATTTTTTATTTTCCCAAGGGTTACAGGAGAAATTGGACCCCAAAAGTTGTTGTCCAGTTTCTCCTGAGTACGCTGATACCCCATGTGTGGGGGTAAACCACTGTTTGGGCACACGTCGGGGCTCAGAAGGGAAGTAGTGACTTTTGAAATGAAGACTTTGATGGAATGGTCTGCGGGCGTCACGTTGCATTTGCAGAGCCCCTGGTGTGCCTAAACAGTAGAAACCCCCCATAAGTGACCCCATTTTAGAAACTAGACCCCCCAAGGAACTTATCTAGATATGTGGTGAGCACTTTGATCCCCCAAGTGCTTCACAGACGTTTACAACGCAGAGCCGTGAAAATAAAAAATCATTTTTCTTTCCTCAAAAATGATGTTTTAGCATGCATTTTTTTATTTTCACAAGGGTAACAGGAGAAATTGGACCCCAATAATTGTTGCGCAGTTTATCCTGAGTATGCTGGTACCCCATATATGGGGGTAAACCACTGTTTGGGCACACGTCGGGGCTCGGAAGTGAGGGAGCACCATTTGACTTTTTGAATACGAGATTGGCTGGAATCAATGGTGGCGCCATGTTGCGTTTGGAGACCCCTGATGTGCCTAAACAGTGGTAACCCCTCAATTCTACCTCCAACACTAACCCCAACACACCCTTAACTCTAATCCCAACTGTAGCCATAACCCTAATCACAACCCTAATTCCAAACCTAACCCTAAGGCTATGTGCCCACGTTGCGGATTCGTGTGAGATTTTTCAGCATCATTTTTGAAAAATCCGCGGGTAAAAAGCACTGCGTTTTACCTGCGGATTTTCCGCGGATTTCCAGTGTTTTTTGTGCGGATTTCACCTGCGGATTCCTTTGAGGAACAGGTGTAAAACGCTGCGGAATCCGCACAAAGAATTGACATGCTGCGGAAAATACAACGCAGCGTTTCCGCGCGGTATTTTCCGCACCATGGGCACAGCGGATTTGGTTTTCCATAGGTTTACATGGTACTGTAAACCTGATGCAACACTGCTGCGAATCCGCAGCCAAATCCGCACCGTGTGCACATAGCCTAATTCTAAAGGTATGTGCACACGCTGCGGAAAACGCTGCGGATCCGCAGCAGTTTCCCATGAGTTTACAGTTCAATGTAAACCTATGGGAAACAAAAATCGCTGTACAAATGCTGCAGAAAAACTGCACGGAAACGCAGCGGTTTACATTCCGCAGCATGTCACTTCTTTGTGCGGATTCCGCAGCGGTTTTACAACTGCTCAAATAGAAAATCGCAGTTGTAAAACCGCAGTGAAATGCGCAGAAAAAACGCGGTAAATCTGCCATAAATCCGCAGCGGTTTAGCACTGCGGATTTATCAAATCCGCAGCGGAAAAATCCAAAGGACCAGAATACGTGTGCACATACCGAAACCCTAACCCTAGCTCTAACCCTACCCCTACCCCTACCCATAACCCTACCCCTAACCCTACCCCTACCCATAACCCTACCCCTAACCCTACCCCTAACCCTACCCCTTACCCTACCCCTAACCCTACCTCTAACCCTACCCCTAACCCTACCCCTAACCCTAACCCTATTCTAACATTAGTGGAAACAAAAAATCTTTATTTTTTTATTGTCCCTACCTATGGGGGTGACAAAGGGGGGGGGGGTCATTTATTATTTTTTTTATTTTGATCACTGAGATAGATTATATCTCAGTGATCAAAATGCACTTTGGAACGAATATGCCGGCCGGCAGATTCGGCGGGCGCACTGCGCATGCGCCCGCCATTTTGGAAGATGGCGGCGCCCAGGGAGAAGACGGATGGACCCCGGCAGGATCGGTAAGTATGATGGGGTGGGGGGAGCACGGGGGGGGGATCGGAGCATGGGGGGGTGGATCGGAGCGCGGGAGGGGTGGAACGGAGCACGGGGGGGTGGAACGGAGCACTGGGGGGGTGGAACGGAGCACGGGGGGTGGAACGGAGCACGGGGGGGTGTGGAGCGGAGTGCAGGGGGGGTGATTGGAGCACGGGGGGGGTGATTGGAGCACGGGGGTGAGCGGACAAGAGCACGGGGGGAGCGGAACACAGGACGGAGGGGAGCCGGAGCAGTGTACCGGACAGATCGGGGGGCTGGGGGGGCGATCGGTGGGGTGGGGGCACATTAGTGTTTCCAGCCATGGCCGATGATATTGCAGCATCGGCCATGGCTGGATTGTAATATTTCGCCAGTTATAATAGGTCAAATATTACAAATCACTCTGATTGGCAGTTTCACTTTCAACAGCCAATCAGAGCAATCGTAGCCACGGGGGGGTGAAGCCACCCCCCCTGGGCTAAACTACCACTCCCCCTGTCCCTGCAGATCGGGTGAAATGGGAGTTAACCCTTTCACCCGATCTGCAGGGACGCGATCTTTCCATGACGCCACATAGGCGTCATGGGTCGGATTGGCACCGACTTTCATGACGCCTACGTGGCGTCATGGGTCGGGAAGGGGTTAACCCCCCTTGAAATTTAGATTGGAATTGAGAGAGCTCCTTATGCAAGCTGTTGAACAAGGCGTCATAACAACCAAGCAGATGGAAGGACTCCTGATTGAAGATCCCACAGTGGCGGTAATTTACTTATTACCTAAAATCCATGAGGATCCAGTCACCCCCCCCCCCCCCCCGGTAGACCCACATTATCGGGGGTTAATAATATCTGTGACCCCTTATGCAAACTCATCGACTTTCATCTGAAACCCTTCGTGGAGACCCTCCCGTCCTATCTTAAAGATACTACAGACGTCCTTAGGAAGTTGGAGGGTGTTCATCTTGAGGAGGATATGTGATGTGTGACGTCGAGGCACTCTACACGTCAATCAGGCACAAGGATGGTATACAGGCCACACAGTTTTTTCTTGAATCCGGCGGCCTTGATCAAGCACTATGTGACTTTTTAGTCAGTGCCCTGTCCTTTATTTTGTCACACAATTTCTTCCACTTCAAGGAGTCCCTCTACCTGCAGCTCCGGGGGACTGTAATGGGGGCGTCTTGTGCGCCCTCATATGCAAATCTCTTCCTGGGGCTGTGGGAGAGGGACATCTTCCAGACTGACGCTAATATACTCTGTACAGGAGTTGCGGCATGGTGGCGCTTTATTGACGATGTGCTCCTGGTATGGCAGGGCTCAGAAAAGGATTTAAATTCATTCTTTAACCACCTCAATAAAAACGACCTTAACATTAAACTTACCTATAAGAGTAGTAGGCAACAAATTGAGTTCTTGGATGTCCTTATACAAGTTGACGAGCTTGGGGACCTCCAAACAGACCTCTTTTGCAAGAAGACGGCAGCCAACACTCTACTTCATGCCACCTCCCAACATCCCAGACACTTACTTAGGAACATTCCCACTGGTCAATTCCTGAGAGCGAGAAGAATTTGTTCTAATAACTCTTTCTTTGAAAAGCAGGCCCAGGATCTGTGTACAAGATTTGAGGAACGTGGGTATTGCCGAAAGTCAATCTGTCAAGCCTATACGCGGGCACGGATGAGTAATCGGAATGAACTACTACAGTACAAACCAAAGGAGAGCAAAGTCCATGACCCTAAGGTACTGTGTATCTTCGATTTTAATTCTCGGAGTGACGAGGTATTCAGCATATTACAGAGACATTGGTCCATTCTGTCCCTTGATAGCACTTTGGCTCGGTTCATTGGCAATTTCCCTTCAGTCACATACAGAAGAGCACGTAATTTAAAGGACCATTTGGTGCATAGTCACCATAAAGGTGACACACCCAAGTTTATCTTTGGTTCCAAAGGCCCAGCTTGGGGCTGTAATCTGTGCAATAAATGTGTGGCCTGCAAGAACGTGGCGAGGGCCAATGAATTTATCAATTCTGATTCTAGCAAAACCTTTACCATCACCCATAGTATCAATTGCATGACCAGAGCCGTTGTATACCATGCCACATGTTTATGTGGCCTTATCTATGTCGGTATGACGACCCGTGAATTTCGAAGACGTATCAGGGAACATATCTTGGACATTGAGGGTGCCAAAGACATCAGTGACACCTCAACCTTAAAGTCCATTCCACGTCACTTTCGGGAGGCTCACAACTGTGACCCCACTGGCCTGATTTTTAAAGGCATTGATAGGGTCTTTATAGGACCACGAGGGGGTAATTGGAAACGTTTATTAGCACAAAAAGAAACTAAATGGATCTACAAACTTAATACATTATCCCCATCCGGATTGAATGAGTACAATAGCTTCCAGCCTTTTTTATAACACATGATATTTAGCACGCTACCTGGTTTTGCTTCCATTTCCTTGCTTCTTTGTCTTCCTTTTATTATTTTTAATAGTTTTTAACAAACCAATAAAAGATGTTATGTGTGTCTGAGCTGTTTCTAGTCGTTGGTCTTAATCTTTGTTTCATTATCTAGGTTTGGTTCCCAGTGCTGCTTTTCTTTGCGTGGTGATTCACCTTTTTCAGTGCACACCATCCCGATGTCTCGATCGTCATCATATCACTACTACATCTTTTTCTTGGTCTATAAAAGCTCTTGCATTTATTTGCATAGCCTCATGAGTTTTTTTGTCTATGTATTCTCAATTTTGTATTACCATGCCTGTCATCATTGTGTATGTATGTGTTGGTGTGCACTGCTCCATGTTTATTTTTGCGCTATGATTGCCAAGTTACTGATTTGCCATCTTTCATCTAGTATATGCCGTCCATCCTATATTGCACTCCTTTTATCATATTAATTCTTATTTACATATGTGTCACCAAAAGGCTTTTTCCTTTTCAGCCCTGTTTACATTTACACTTAGTCACTCCAAGCGGCGTCGCTTTCTTACTAACGTATGTGTTGTGCGCACGCTCCGGCGTTGCGTAGTTACCACTCTGCAGCGACGCTGGTCTCGTCACTTGACCTCTTTTCACGTCTTTCCACCACTTTGCGGCCGGTCACCCGGAAGTGTTTTCTGGTGCGGTCCCTTCACTCACTACACGGCGTGTTGTATATCGCTCTCTGCTTCATCGGTAGGTGCGCCACTATGGTGCGGTGTTCCGCGCCTTATTCAGTTATTGTTTTTTTATATTTTCTTATTTTTTATGGATGCATCCCTTTGATCGCTATGGTAACTGCGTCTTCCGGTTTTCTTTGGCGCCTGCGCTTCACACCTGTGTACACTTCTATGGCTATTATTTACACATAAAAAGGTACCTGCCCAACGTCTATCCACTCCTGGACGAAGCATTTCCCTGCGAAATGCGCGTCGGGTGTGGTGGACTCCTGGCTCCTTTTATCATTTGGGTAAACACTTGTTGTCTAGGCTTCTTAGCTGTTGGACTATGGCGGCTCCTATATTGCTCGCGGACTGGTTTATATGGCTTACTTGAGCCTTATTTTAAATCTTTTTTCACTTACCGGTGCTGTGCGCAATATGTGTGTCACTCTTTATGCTAAACTACGTGCGTTTTTTTCCTTTTGTATACTGTATACTAATCATAGCACTGACTATTAATTATTATTGATAAACGCCTTGAGCCTTGTGTTTTCATTCAGTGTGCCTATGCCCCAAATGAGATTTGTACTGGTACACTTAGTGCCTTTGTATGTTTCATAGTTACCACCAGGTCGTTTCTGTCCACCATTGTTCTGTGTTTGTTGTGTCTCACCTTTGCCTGTATAGGCAATTTTAGGACCATGTTGTGGTCTTTTTGTTATTAATAAAGAATTTTTTATATACTAGTCTGTGAGTGGTACCTGTTCTTTGTAGGTGTTTATTTCGTATTTGGTCAACCACAATAGGATACATTTTTTGGTGTTGTGCCCCCAAAACCACCAGCCAAGGCTCGTGCCTTCCGACAAGCGGTCTCCTAGCATTTTCAAGCAGGAGTCATAGTACCTGTCCTCACGGCCGAGCGCTTCTGAGGGTTCTACTCCAATCTATTCATAGTCCCCCAAGAAAGGAGGCAGCGTACGGCCCATACTGGACCTAAAACAACTCAACAAATATGTACAGGTCCGTCACTTTCGCATGGAGTCCCTTCGGTCCATCATTGCGTCCATGGAGAAGGGAAAATATCTCACCTCCATAGACATACAAGATGCAGACCTGCATATACCGATTGCACCTGCCCATCAGAGATTTCTCAGGTTCGCAATCGACCATGACTACTACCAGTTCGTGGCTCTCCCGTTCGGACTCGCCACGACTCCCAGAGTGTTTACCAAAGTCATGGCAGCCATCATGGACGTCCTGCACTCCAGAGGCATAGTAGTCATTCCATACTTGGACGATCTACTCATCAAGGCTCCCACCTTCAAGGACTGTGAGCTCAGCGTCTCAATCACAATCGACACTGAGTCGTATGGGCTTGTTAGTCAACCTACAGAAGTCATCACCAACCCCGAGTCAGTCTCTCACCTTCCTGGGAATGCTATTCAACACCTCCAGGGGTCTAGTGCCCCTTTCCCAAGGACAAGGCACTGGCTCTCCGCCTAGGAGTTCGCACCCTCCTCCGCAAACCCCCTCAATCTCTCCGGTTTGCCATGAGAGTCCTCGGCAGGATGGGGGCAGCAATAGAAGCTGTTCCATTTGGTCAGTTTCGCCTCAGGCCTCTCCAACTAGCCATCCTCAAGTCCTGGGACAAGAACCCTTTCTCGACAGGGAGTTCCGGCTAACGTCGTCAACGAAGAGGTCCCTGCACTGGTGGCTCAAGCCAACCTTGCTAGTAAAGGGAAAATCCTTTCTCACAGTTCAATGGAAGGTTCTAACCACCGATGCGAGCATGACGGGTTGGGGTGCAGTGCACCTACACCACAGGGCACAATGCAAGTGGTCCCCAGTGGAAGCGACCATGCCCATCAACTTCCTGGAAATTCGTGCCATCCTCCTGGCATTGAGGGCCTTCCATCACTTACTGGTAGCCTCTCACATCAGAATACAGTCGGACAATGCCACGGCTGTGGTGTATGTGAATCACCAAGGGGGGACCCGCAGTACCCAGGCGATGCGAGAAGTGTCACATATCATCCACTGGGGGGGAGGGCACAGGGTCGGTTCTCTCGGCGGTCCACATTCCAGGTGTGGACAACTGGGAAGCAGACTTGCTCAGCCAACAAGGAATAGACTCGGGAGAGTGGTCTCTCCATCCTGAAATTTTTCACCAGATCTGCCATCGCTGGGGGACCCCAGATGTGGACCTAATGGCATCCCACTTCAATGCCAAGGTCTCCAACTTCTTGGCCAGAACACATGATCTGCGGTCGCTCGGAGCAGACGCTCTGGTTCAGGACTGGACCCAGTTCCAGCTTCTGTACATTTTTCCACCTCTCCCCCTGATATCCAGGGTGGTGAGGAAGATCAAGCAAGAGGGAGTTCCAACCATCCTAATCGCACCGGACTGGCCCAGACGTACATGGTATGCCGACATCGTACAAGCTACAGCAGACGCCCCCTGGCGTGTCCCCGACCGCCCCGATCTTTGATCACAAGGCCCGTTCTACCACCAGAACTCTGGGGCTCTCAATTTGACAGTGTGGCCCTTGAGACCTGGGTTCTAACCCAGGCAGGGCTCTCGCCGGACATCATTGGAACCATGATCAGGGCACGGAAGCCAGCCTCTGCCAAGATTTATTACCGTACCTGGAAAGCTTTCTTTACCTGGTGCAAATCTCGTGGCCAGACCCCACTCCTTTATTACCTCCCCAAAGTACTTGGTTTTCTCCAATCGGGTTTGGAGGCCAGGCTGTCCCTGGGCTTGCTTAAGAGCCAGGTGTCAGCCCTCTCAGTGCTTTTTCAAAGGCGCATTGCTACCAAGCCGCAAGTAAGGACTTTTCTTCAGGGGGTCTCCCGATTGGTTCCCCCCTACAGACGACCACTAGAAACGTGGGACCTCAACCTGGTCCTGACAGCATTGCAGGCACCACCCTTCGAACCCCTTAAGGAGGTCCTGCTCCGCCTTCTCTCCCAGAAGGTGGTTTTCCTGGTGGCAATCACCTCGCTACGCAGGGTGTCTGAACTGACAGCACTCTCCTGCAGACGGCCCTTCCTGGCTTTTTCACCAGGACAAAGTAGTTCTCCGTACGGTCCCATCCTTCCTTCCGAAGGTTGTGTCCAACTTCCACCTCAAATGAGGAAATTTCACTGCCATCTCTTTGTCCGGTTCATAGAGAGGAGAAGGCTCTGCATACGCTTGACCTTGTCAGGGCATTGCATATATATATGTCTAGGACTGCGTCCTTCCGGAGGTCTGATTCTCTTTTCCTTGTTCCGGAAGGCGGCTGCAATGGTCGGCCAGCTTCCAAAGCTACCCTTGCCAGGTGGATCAAATCCACCATACAAGATGCCTTGGACACACCTTCTCATTCAAAGATTTTTCTGTATTTTCATGACTATGAAAATTGTACATTCACACTGAAGGCATCAAAACTATGAATTAACACATGTGGAATCATATACTTAACAAAAAAGTGTGAAACAACTGAAAATATGTCTTATATTCTAGGTTCAGTATAATGACATAATATATCAAACCTGACACTGTGCGTAGGTTACTGTACACAATCCTGCTGACAGGTTCCCTTTAATGAATGACACAGACTCCTTTTAATGAATCTAAATTAAACCATACTCATGTCATCGTCCAGTCCACTGAAGCCAAGGTCCCCTGTAACAATTAAAATAATATTTCTCACTTGTCCGCTGAGAAGATAAATCATTTGTCTTGCCACGGGTCTGGCTCTGCTACATCTAGATGGCAGGCTGCATTCTTACATGATGCGACTATACAGCCTGCCATCCAGCAGAGGCACTGAGCAGTGCGTGCTTGCTCATATCAGTGTCTAGCTGTGAACTCTTTTCATCTTACTGACGTCACTGTGAGCACGAGAAAGTTCACACGCTCGCGGTGCCGTAAGAAAGATCCTGCAAATTCAGTCAATTAACTTAGTTCAACTCACTGACATCAGTGCGAGTGCTATGGGGAAATAGCTTGCGCTGTCCAATACCCATGGCCCCTTCCCAGGCTATTAATATCACACCGCAGCTGTCTGCCTAGCCTTTGCCTGTTATTAAATATAGGGGGACTGTTACAGAGCGGTAGACTGTTTATCATTAATATCAGGCTTGAATAGCAATATCCAACTAATACCTTACCTGTTCAATACTACAATTCCTTTACAATATAATACACAAACGGTGACTGAGACAAACCAGTGTATCAATAAAAGGTATTTATTACACACAAGTCTACAGTTATAATACTAAATAATCACACACAGTATACAATAAAAGCACACAATATGGAACTACAATTAACCCAACAATAAACTATTCTTTCCACCCACTTACCTAAAACATACACAATAGTAGCTCACCCGCCTATTACTACACTATCCGTATTGAGAACAAGGGGTTAATAGCAGTGATACTTTGCCGAATCCAGGTACAGTCGGGCTGCCAGGTACAAAGATCCTACTTGATGGAGAGGGATCACAGGAGGTACTGCAGCCAGAGGGGACACTGTGGGGATGTATGGAGCTGTTGCACACATGCTGCGGGCTGAGAAGTAGGGAGAGAGAGAGAAGGACACAGTCTGTGGGATAGGAGAGGATAGGCCGGGGTCACACTTGCATATGCAATGCGAGAAACTCGCGCATCAATACCCGGAACTGCCACCGGCACTTAGACCGCAGTGTGCGGCTGCATGTATTTTTATAGAGAAAACAATGGAGGGCACCACCCAAAGAAATATAACCTATAGAAAAAATCCTGAATCCCCCTCTGCATGTATTTTTATGCAGCCGCAAACTCCGGTCCAGATATCGATGTGTAAAAACATTTTTTACACTCCTGGGAAGGGGATAATACCCATGGAGCTTCCCAGGCTATTAACATCAGCCCACAACTGTATATTTAGCCTTTACTGGCTATTAAAATGGGGGATCCAAAAAAAATGACGTGAGGTCTCTCCATAATTAATAACCAACAAAGGCTATGCAGATAGCAACGGGCTGATATTAATAGCCTAGGAAGGGGCCATGGATTCTACCCTCCCCTCCCCCCCCCCCAGCTAGCCAATTCTGGCACATACCCTCGCTCTTCCCACTTGCCCTGTAGCAGTGGCAAGTGGGGTAATAGTTGTCAGTCAATGACCACAGCATTTAATTTGGACCATCCCATGCACTGTGCCATGCCATGGTAGCCTGGGACCCTACTGCTGCCATCTTAGTACTTCTGTGAAGATTAAGCCACAGACTGGGCTTAGTAGGAGACTGTGATTTGTCCTAATTAATGCAATAACAAAATGTAATGGAAACTAAATAAAAATTTGCATCTATCCTTTTTCCAATTAAAAATATAATAGTATTTACTACTGCAGATTCAATTATGAAAATATAATCTTATTTATCACATGATAAATATCACGAGGGTGAAAAAAATTCATGTGTCTTTTGAAAATGGTATAGTTTCTCCTTGCGGAGAGTGACATGTTAAGCATGTCAAGGTGAGGAGACTTAACCCCTTTCTGACATCGGACGTACTATCCCGTCCATGTGGGGTGGGCCCCTATGACCATGGACGGGATAGTACGTCCAGCGCGATCGGCGGCGCTCACGGGGGGAGCGCCGCCGATCGCGGCCGGGTGTGAGCTGCCTATCGCAGCTGACATCCGGCACTATGTGCCAGGAGCGGTCATGGACCGCCCCCGGCACATTAACCCCCGGCACACCGCGATCAAAGATGTTCGCGATGTGCCGGCGGTACAGGGAAGCTTCCCGCAGGGAGGGGGCTCCCTGCGGGCTTCCCTGAGCCCCCCGCAGCAACGCGATGTGATCGCGTTGCTGCGAGGGTCTCACCTCCCTCCCTGCTCCCTCCAGCCCCGGATCCAAGATGGCCGCGGATCCGGGTCCTGCAGAGAGGGAGGTGGCTTCACAGAGCCTGCTCAGAGCAGGCACTGTGAAGGCTGCAGCGCTGCATGTCAGATCAGTGATCTGACAGAGTGCTGTGCAAACTGTCAGATCACTGATCTGTGATGTCCCCCCCTGGGACAAAGTAAAAAAGTTAAAAAAAAAAATTTCAAATGTGTAAAAAAAAAAAAAAAAAATATTCCAAAATAATGAAAAAAAAATAAAAATATTATTCCCATAAATACATTTCTTTATCTAAATAAAAAAAAACAAAACAATAAAAGTACACATATTTAGTATCGCCGCGTCCGTAACGGCCCGACCTATAAAACTGGCCCACTAGTTAACCCCTTCAGTAAACACCGTAAGAAAAAAAAAAAAAACGAGGCAAAAAACAACGCTTTATTATCCTACCGCCGAACAAAAAGTGGAATAACACGCTATCAAAAAGACAGATATAAATAACCATGGTACCGCTGAAAACGTCATCTTGTCCCGCAAAAAACGAGCCACCATACAGCATCATCAGCAAAAAAATAAAAAAGTTATAGTCCTGAGAATAAAGCGATGCCAAAATAATTATTTTTTCTATAAAATAGTTTTTATCGTATAAAAGCGCCAAAACATAAAAAAATGATATAAATGAGGTGTCGCTGTAATCGTACTGACCCGAAGAATAAAACTGCTTTATCAATTTTACCAAACGCGGAACGGTATAAACGCCTCCCCCAAAAGAAATTCATGAATAGCTGGTTTTTGGTCATTCTGCCTCATAAAAATCGGAATAAAAAACGATCAAAAAATGTCACATGACGGAAAATGATACCAATAAAAACGTCAACTCGTCCCGCAAAAAACAAGACCTCACATGACTCTGTGGACCAAAATATAGAAAAATTATAGCTCTCAAAATGTGGTAACACAAAAAATATTTTTTGCAATAAAAAGCGTCTTTCAGTGTGTGACGGCTGCCAATCATAAAAATCCGCTAATAAACCCGCTATAAAAGTAAATCAAACCCCCCTTCATCACCCCCTTAGTTAGGGAAAAATTAAAAAAATGTATTTATTTCCATTTTCCCATTAGGGCTAGGGTTAGAGTTAGGGCTAGGGTTAGGGCTAGGGTTAGGGCTAGGGCTAGGGTTAGGGCTAGGGTTAGGGCTAGGGTTAGGGCTAGGGTTAGGGCTGGGGTTAGGGCTAGGGTTAGGGCTAGGGTTAGGATTAGGGTTAGGGCTAGGGTTAGGGCTAGGGCTACAGTTTGGGTTGGGGCTAAAGTTACAGTTAGGGTTTAGATTACATTTACGGTTGGGAATAGGGTTGGGATTAGGGTTAGGGGTGTGTCAGGGTTAGAGGTGTGGTTAGGGTTACTGTTGGGATTAGGGTTAGGGATGTGTTTGGATTAGGGTTTCAGTTATAATTGTGGGGTTTCCACTGTTTAGGCACATCAGGGGCTCTCCAAACGCGACATGGCGTCCGATCTCAATTCCAGCCAATTCTGCGTTGAAAAAGTAAAACAGTGCTTCTTCCCTTCCGAGCTCTCCCGTGTGCCCAAACAGGGGTTTACCCCAACATATGGGGTATCAGCGTACTCAGGACAAATAGGACAACAACTTTTGGGGTCCAATTTCTCCTGTTACCCTTGGGAAAATACAAAACTCGGGGCTAAAACATATTTTTTGTGGGAAAAAAAAAGATTTTTTATTTTCACGGCTCTGCGTTATAAACTGTAGTGAAACATTTGGGGGTTCAAAGTTCTCACAACACATCTAGATTAGTTCCCTGGGGGGTCTAGTTTCCAATATGGGGTCACTTGTGGGGGGTTTCTACTGTTTAGGTACATTAGGGGTTCTTCAAACGCAATGTGACGTCTGCAGACCATTCCATCTAAGTCTGCATTCCAAATGGCGCTCCTTCCCTTCCGAGCTCTGCCATGCGCCCAAACAGTGGTTCCCCCCCACATATGGGGTATCAGCGCACTCATGACAAATTGGACAACAACTTTTGGGGTCGAATTTCTCCTCTTACCCTCGGGAAAATACAAAACTGGGGGCTAAAAAATAATTTTGGGGGGAAAGATTTTTTTTTTAAATTTTCACGGCTCTGCGTTACAAACTGTAGTGAAACACTTGGGGGTTCAAAGCTATCACAACACATCTAGATGAGTTCCTTAGGGGGTCTAGTTTCCAAAATGGCGTCACTTGTGGGAGGTTTCTACTGTTTAGGTACATTAGGGGCTCTGCAAATGCAATGTGACACCTGCAGACCATTCCATCTAAGTCCTCATTCCAAATGGAGCTCCTTCCCTTCCGAGCCCTCCCATGCGCCCAAACAGTGGTTCCCCCCCACATATGGGGTATCAGCGCACTCAGGACAAATTGGACAACAAATTGTGGGGTCGAATTTCTAATGTTACCCTTGGGAAAATACAAAACTGGGGGCTAAAAAATAATTTTTGTGTGAAAAAATTTTTGTTTTATTTTTACGGCTCTCCATTATAAACTTCTGTGAAGCACTTGGTGGGTCAAAGTGCTCACCACACCTGTAGATAAGTTCCTTAGGGGGTCTACTTTCCAAAATGGTGTCATTTGTGGGGGGTTTCAATGTTTAGGCACATCAGTGGCTCTTCAAACGCAACATGGCGTCCCATCTCAATTCCTGTCAATTTTGCTTTGAAAAGTCAAAC
Source organism: Ranitomeya imitator (assembly GCF_032444005.1). Classification (NCBI taxonomy): domain Eukaryota; kingdom Metazoa; phylum Chordata; class Amphibia; order Anura; family Dendrobatidae; genus Ranitomeya; species Ranitomeya imitator. The sequence goes on from NC_091287.1 coordinate 487,990,594, forward strand.
GGCGCTCCTTCCCTTCCGAGCTCTGCCATCCGCCCAAACAGTGGTTTACCCCCACATATGGGCTATCGGCGTACTCAGGACAAATTGTACAACAACTTTTGGGGTCCAATTTCTTCTCTTACCCTTGGGAAAATAAAAAATTGGGGGCGAAAAGATAATTTTTGTGAAAAATATGATTTTTTATTTTTACGGTTCTACATTATAAACTTCTGTGAAGCACTTGGTGGGTCAAAGTGCTCACCACACCTCTAGATAAGTTCCTTAGGGGGTCTACTTTCCAAAATGGTGTCACTTGTGGGGGGTTTCAATGTTTAGCCACATCAGGGGCTCTCCAAACGAAACATGGCGTCCCATCTCAATTCCAGTCAATTTTGCATTGAAAAGTCAAATGGCACTCCTTCGCTTCCGAGCTCTGCCATGCGCCCAAACAGTGGTTTACCCCCACATGTGGGGTATTGGCATACTCAGGACAAAATGTACAACAATGTTTGGGGTCCATTTTCTCCTGTTACCCTTGGTAAAATAAAACAAATTGGAGCTGAATTAAATTTTTTGTGAAAAAAAGTTAAATGTTCATTTTTATTTAAACATTCAAAAAATTCCTGTGAAGCACCAGAAGGGTTAATAAACTTCTTGAATATGGTTTTGAGCACCTTGAGGGGTGTAGTTTTTAGAATGGTGTCACACTTGGGTATTTTCTATCATATAAACCCCTCAAAATGACGTCAAATGAGATGTGGTCCCTAAAATAAAATGGTGTTGTAGAAATGAGAAATTGCTGGTCAACTTTTAACCCTTATAACTCCCTAACAAAAAAAAATTTTGGTTCCAAAATTGTGCTGATGTAAAGTAGACATGTGGGAAATGTTACTTATTAAGTATTTTGTGTGACATATCTCTGTGATTTAATTGCATAAAAATTAAAAGTTGGAAAATTGCGAAATTTTCATAATTTTCGCCAAATTTCCGTTTTTTTCACAAATAAACGCAGGTACTATCAAAGAATTTTTACCATTGTCATGAAGTACAATATGTCACGAGAAAACAATGTCAGAATCACCAGGATCCATTGAAGCGTTCCAGAGTTATAACCTCATAAAAGGACAGTGGTCAGAATTGTAAAAATTGGCCCGGTCATTAACGTGCAAACCACCCTTGGGGGTAAAGGGGTTAAAGGGAACCTGTCACCCCGTTTTTTCAAGAAGAGCTAAAAATAGCGTTAAAAAGGGGCAGAGCTGTGCTTTACATTAGTGTATTTTGGAGCCTTTATTCCCCACCTATGCTGCCGAAATACCTTTGTAGAGTCACCGTTTTGGGCTGTCACTCACGCTGGTCAGGTCATATGGGCGTGGTGACAGCGCTGTTTCTCCCCCAGATCTCCGTTGGTGGCGTAGTGGTGTGCGCATGTCCAAGTGGCGAATCCACTGCGCAGCTTCAAGGAAAATAGCGCGATCTGCACTATTCAGCCATTTATCGGTGGGCGCGGCCATCTTTGTGAGGCCGCGCATGCGCAGATGGTTCTTCTCGGCTTCCCGGGGCTTCAGGAAAATGGCCGCGGAATGCCGCACGTGCGCAGATGGAGATCGCGGCGGCCATTTTCCTGCAGCCGAGATGCGAACTCGGCTTCAGGAAAATGGCCGTCGAGATCGCCATCTGCGCACGTGCGGCATCCCGCGGCCATTTTCCGGAAGCCCCGGGAAGCCGAAAAGAACCATCTGCGCACGAGCGGCCTCACAAAGATGGTTGCGCCCACGATAAACGGCTGAATAGCGCAGATCGCGCTATTTTCCTTGAAGCTGTGCAGTGGATTCGCCACTTGGACATGCGCACACCACTACGCCACCAACGGAGATCTGGGGGAGAAACAGCGCTGTCACCACGCCCATATGACCTGACCAGCGTGAGTGACAGCCCAAAACGGCGACTTTACAAAGGTATTTCGGCAGCATAGGTGGGGAATAAAGGCTCCAAAATACACTAATGTAAAGCACAGCTCTGCCCCTATTTAACGCTATTTTTAGCTCTTCTTGAAAAAACGGGGTGACAGGTTCCCTTTAAAAGGAATCTGTCACCCCAAAAATCGAAGATGAGCTGCGGCCACCGGCATCAGGGGTTTATCTACAGCGTTCTGTAATGCTGTAGATATGCCCCTGATGTAACCTGAAAGATAAGAAAAAGAGGTTAGATTATACTGACCCAGGGGTGGTCCCGGTGCTGTCCAGGTCCGGTCTGGGGCCTCCCATCTTCATACGATGACGTCCTCTTCTTGTCTTCATGCTGCGGCTCCTGCTCAGGCATATTTTGCCCTATTGAGGGCAGAGCATAGCACTGCAGTGCGCAGGCGCTGGGAAAGGTCAGAGAGGCCCAGCGCCTGCGCACTGCAGTACTTTGCTCTGCCCTCAACAGGGCAGATAAAGTACGCCTGCGCCGGAGCTGCGGCGTGGAGACAAGAAGAGGACGTCATCGTAAGAAGATAGGAGGCCCCGGACCACGACGCCCATCGGACCGGACCGCAGCGGGACCGCCCCTGGGTGAGTATAATCTTACCTCTTTTTCTTATCTTTCAGGATACATTGGGGGCTTATCTACAGCATTATAGAATGCTGTAGATAAGCCCCTGATGCCGGTGGCTGCAGCTCATCTTCGATTTTTGAGGTGACAGGTTCCCTTTAAAGCCTCAATGCTCCTCTGGGAAATATGTAAATTGTCATGTGACAAGGCTCGTTAAAGGGTCGACATTGACTGTTAGGATTGCTACTTCCAATAGGTGGCACTAGAGTTTAGTCCTCTTCCTCTCTGAAGAGACAATTTGCATATTTCCCAGAGGAACATTGCAGCTTTAAGTCTCCTCACCTCGAGATGCTTAGCATGTCACTCTCTGCAAGGAGAAACGATACTTCTTGGATCCCGATCAGACGCCTCTCAATCAGCCAAACCAGATCTCCACTTTGCACTGACGAGGGGCAGTACCCCGAAACACAGTGTCTGCAAATTGAGATTCTGGTTCAGCTTTTATCCTAAGGCTAGGTTCAGATTGCGTTAGTGCAATCCGTTTAGCGCCTATCGCTAGCGGATTGCGCTAACGCAATGTGATATAAAGGGGTCGCGTTAAACGTCCCCGCTCTCGCAGATCGGAGATCTGCGAGAGCGGGAAACGGACCGCGGACGCGCCTCGGACGTCTGCGGCGCGCCACAAAACACCATCACATCACTAGCGCATGCCGAAAATGGCACGCGCTAGTGATGCGCGTCCCCATTGCTGTTAATGGGTGCGCTAACGGACGCGTTGCACGGCGTTAATTTCGCCGTGCAACGCTGTCCGTTAGCGCGGTCCCATTAACGCAATGGGAACCTAGCCTAAGTCATGTGACAAGGCTCGTTAGGAAGTCGACATTGACTGTTAGGATTGCTACTTCCTATAGGTGGCACTAGAGTTCTAGTCCTCTTCCTCTCTGAAGAGACAATTTGAAAATGGTGGCACTTTTTATGCTACATTCCCTTGATGAATAATTGGCTAAGTTGATATGTTGCATTTGTGCAGCATTTTTTTTTTCCTGTAGCCCAAACCTTCCCTCTTGGCAAAAGGGGCTATGTTTACACGTGGCATTTTTTTCCTGCAGGCAAAACCTACTCTCTTGGCAGTAAAGAAGCTGCTTATAAAAAGCAGGTTTTGTTGTTTCTCATGCATGCTGAAAAAGTGTAGTGCTCCAAAAAAATCATGATGCCAGTTCCTTAAGGTTTTTTGCACCAAAAACACAGCATAACCTGATACCTGCGTTTTTTGCTGCGTTTCTTTCACTTACTCAATGCTTTCTGTGAAAGAAAAAATGGTGAAAGACATGACATGCTGCAGTTTTTAAAAATGCAGCAGTTTTCTAGTTCAGTCAGGAAAACAAACAATGTGCGTGCATGAGATTTCTGAAACGTGTGAACATAGCCTAAAGGTACCTTCACACATAATGATATTGTTAACGATATCGTTGCTTTTTGTGACGTAGCAACGATATCGTTAAGGAAATCGTTCTGTGTGACAGCGACCAACGATCAGGCCCCTGCTGGGAGATCGTTGGTCGCTGAGGAAAGTCCAGAACTTTATTTCGTCGCTGGACTCCCTGCAGACATCGCTGGATCGGCGTGTGTGACGCAGGGCCGCGCTTAGTAACCCGATGTTTACCCTGGTTGCCAGCGTAAAAGTAAAAAAAACAAACAGTACATACAGTTAGGGCCAGAAATATTTGGACAGTGACACAAGTTTTGTTATTTTAGCTGTTTACAAAAACATGTTCAGAAACACAATTATATATATAATATGGGCTGAAAGTGCACACTCCCAGCTGCAATATGATAGTTTCCACATCCAAATCGGAGAAAGGGTTTAGGAATCATAGCTCTGTAATGCATAGCGTCCTCTTTTTCAAGGGACCAAAAGTAATTGGACAATGGACTCTAAGGGCTGCAATTAACTCTGAAGGCGTCTCCCTCGTTAACCTGTAATCAATGAAGTAGTTAAAAGGTCAGGGGTGGATTCCAGGTGTGTGGTTTTGCATTTGGAAGCTGTTGCTGTGAGCAGACAACATGCGGTCAAAGGAACTCTCAATTGAGGTGAAGCAGAACATCCTGAGGCTGAAAAAAAAGAAAAAATCCATCAGAGAGATAGCAGACATGCTTGGAGTAGCTAAATCAACAGTTGGGTACATTCTGAGAAAAAAGGAATTGACTGGTGAGCTTGGGAACTCAAAAAGGCCTGGGCGTCCACGGATGACAACAGTGGTGGATGATCGCCGCATACTTAATTTGGTGAAGAAGAACCCGTTCACAACATCAACTGAAGTCCAGAACACTCTCAGTGAAGTAGGTGTATCTGTCTCTAAGTCAACAGTAAAGAGAAGACTCCATGACAGTAAATACAAAGGGTTCACATCTAGATGCAAACCATTCATCAATACCAAAAATAGACAGGCCAGAGTTAAATTTGCAAAAAAACACCTCAAGAAGCCAGCTCAGTTCTGGAAAAGTATTCTATGGACAGATGAGACAAAGATCAACCTGTACCAGAATGATGGGAAGAAAAAAGTTTGGAGAAGAAAGGGAACGGCACATGATCCAAGGCACACCACATCCTCTGTAAAACATGGTGGAGGCAACGTGATGGCATGGGCATGCATGGCTTTCAATGGCACTGGGTCACTTGTGTTTATTGATGGCATAAGAGCAGACAAGAGTAGCCGGATGAATTCTGAAGTGTACCGGGATATACTTTCAGCCCAGATTCAGCCAAATGCTGCAAAGTTGATTGGACGGCGCTTCATAGTACAGATGGACAATGACCCCAAGCATACAGCCAAAGCTACCCAGGAGTTCATGAGTGCCAAAAAGTGGAACATTCTGCAATGGCCAAGTCAATCTCCAGATCTAATCCCAATTGAGCATGTATTTCACTTGCTCAAATCCAGACTTAAGACGGAAAGACCCACAAACAAGCAAGACCTGAAGGCTGCGGCTGTAAAGGCCTGGCAAAGCATTAAGAAGGAGGAAACCCAGCGTTTGGTGATGTCCATGGGTTCCAGACTTAAGGCAGTGATTGCCTCCAAAGGATTTGCAACAAAATATTGAAAATAAAAATATTTTGTTTGGGTTATGTTTATTTGTCCAATTACTTTTGACCTCCTAAAATGTGGAGTGTTTGTAAAGAAATGTGTACAATTCCTACATTTTCTATCAGATATTTTTGTTCAACCCTTCAAATTAAACGTTACAATCTGCACTTGAATTCTGTTGTAGAGGTTTCATTTCAAATCCAATGTGGTGGCATGCAGAGCCCAACTCGCGAAAATTGTGTCACTGTCCAAATATTTCTGGCCCTAACTGTACTTACCTACCGCTGTCTGTCCCCGGCGCTCTGCTTCTCTGCACTCCTCCTGCACTGACTGTGAGTACAGCGGCCGGAAAGCAGAACGGTGACGTCACCGCTCTGCTTTCCGGCTGACCGACGCTCACAGCCAGTACAGGAGGAGTGCAGAGAAGCAGAGCGCCGGGGACAGACAGCGGTAGGTAAGTATGTACTGTTTGTTTTTTTTACTTTTACGCTGGCAACCAGGGTAAACATCGGGTTACTAAGCGCGGCCCTGCGCTTAGTAACCCGATGTTTACCCTGGTTACCCGGGGACCTCGGGATCGTTGGTCGCTGGAGAGCTGTCTGTGTGACAGCTCTCCAGTGACCAAACAGCGACGCTGCAGCGATCGACATCGTTGTCGGTATCGCTGCAGCGTCGCTGAGTGTGAAGGTACCTTAAGAACGCAGCATATAAAGCCCAGCTGTTTTGTGTTTTTTTCGCTGCGGTTTATAGGTGTGACTTACCAGCTAGCACATGCTTAATAGTATTATTCACAAAAAACTAAAGTTTTTTGACATGCGTTTTTGTCTTTTCTTGGAGTGTTATCCTTTGAATAAGGCTGCTTTGTTTTCCTGGCTTCCTGGCATCTATGACAAAACTTTACTGATACGGTCATGTGCGGATTACATGTGTTTTTTTAACTGCAGATTTTCCCCATGTAATGCGAATCTATGGGGAATATCTGCACATAAAACTCAGCATACCCGAAGACAAATTGACTTTGTGGATTTGAAGCACATACCGCAGGTCAGATTATGCTGCATATAATAAAACACAGTGGGCAGGAGATTTCTATAAAGCCCATCCACTTTGCTGGAACTGTAAGGCCATGTGCACACATTAAAGGGAATCTGTCACCCCATTTTTCTCCTATAAACTAAGGCCCCAGATGTAACTTGATAGATAAGAAAAACAAGTTATATTATACTCACCCAGGGGCGGTCCCGATGTGGTCCGGTCCGATGGGCGTCGCGGTTCGGGGCCTCCCATCTTCATACAATGACATCCTTTGCTTCCTGCCGCGGCTCTGGCGCAGGCGTACTGATTTGTCCTGTTGAGGGCAGAACAAAGTACTGCAGTGCACAGGCGCCGGGAAAGGTCAGAGAGGCCCAGCACCTGAGCACTGCAGTACTTTGCTCTTCCCTCAACAGGGCAAATCAGTACGCCTGCGCCAGAGCCGCAGCAGGAAGCAAATGACGTCATCGTATGAAGATGGGAGGCCCCAGACCGCGAAGCCCATCGGACCGGATTGCACCAGGACCGCCCCTGGGATAGTATAATATAACCTGTTTTTCTTATCTTTCAGGTTATATCAGGGGGCTTATCTACAGCATTCCAGAATGGTGTAGATAAGCCCCTGATGGCGGTGGACTTAGCTTATAGGCCTAAAATGGGGTGACAGATTCCCTTTAATTTTTTTACTTCAGTATTTGTGAGCCAAAACCAGGACAGGAACAATCAGAGGAAAAGTATAATAGAAACACGTCACCACTTCTGGATTTATCACCCACTCCTGGTTTTGGCTTTACAAATATTGAGGTAAAATACTGACTAAATACTGAACATATGAACGTGGCCTTAGATGCTATTTTTTTGTGCAGCAAAAATACGCAGTGTCAAAAACTTAGTGTGAGATAGTTACAAAAAAAAATCCATACAAATTTAGTATCACTGCAATCGTAGTAACCTCATGTTGCCAGGTCATTTTTACCACATAATAAATGTTGGGGGGTAAAAAAATAAAACCAATGGTGGAAATGTGTTTTTTTCCAATATTTTACACTTGGAATTTTTTTCATTACATGGTGAAGCGAAAGGTGTCATTCAGAACCATGAACCGTCCCGCAAACAATTCCTCATACACGTAGACGGATTTTTTTTTCCTTTGTCTCTAAGGCCAGTCCCACACGTCCAGATAATTCCGGTACCGGAAAAATCGGTACCGGAATTATCCGTGTCCGTGTGCTTACGTTGAACATCAGTGTGGCACACGTGCTGCAGCTGTGTGCCGCCCGTGTGCCGACTGAGGACCACACGGACCGTGCAGGAGACAGCGCTAGAGTTAAGTGCTGTCCCCTGCGTGCGGTGCTGAAGCCGGTATTCATCCCTTCTTCCCAGAACCGTTCGCTGGAAAAAAGGAATGAATAATCTTTTTTTTTAATTTAGTTTTGTTTTTAAAATAAAGTTGCCGGTAATCTGCCCCCTCCCACCCCGTGCGCCACCCCGCTGGCATTAAAATACTTACCCAGCTGTTATGAAAGGCAATTCAGAATCACAATGGACATGGAGGTCAGAGCACATACAGTGAACTGACAATAACCCAAAATAATAGAACGAGCTCTGAGACGTGGGAACTCTGCAGACCGCAATCCCTAAGCCTATCAAACCACACTAAAGGTAGCCGTGGAGCGCTCCTGACCAGAACCTAGGCGCCTCGTCACAGCCTGAGAAACTAGCTAATCCTGAAGATAGAAAAATAAGCCTACCTTGCCTCAGAGAAATTCCCCAAAGGAAGAGGCAGCCCCCCACATATAATGACTGTGAGTAAGATGAAAACACAAACATAGAGATGAAACAGATTTAGCAAAGTGAGGCCCGACTAGCTGAACAGAACGAGGATAGGGAAGATAACTTTGCGGTCAGCACAAAAACCTATAAAAAAAACCACGCAGAGGGGCAAAAAGACCCTCCGCACCGACTAACGGTACGGAGGTGGTCCCTCTGCGTCTCAGAGCTTCCAGCAGGCGAGAAAAACCAATAAAGCAAGCTGGACAGAAAAATAGCAACAAAATAACATAAGCAAAACTTAGCTTTGCAGAGCAGCAGGCCACAGGAATGATCCAGGGAAAAAACAAGTCCCACACTGAAACATTGACAGGAAGCATAGATCAAATCATCAGGTGGAGTTAAGTAGAGAAGCAGCTAACGAGCTCACCAGATCACCTGAGGGAGGAAACTCAGAAGCTGCAGTACCACTTTCCTCCACAAACGGAAGATCCCAGAGAGAATCAGCCGAAGTACCACTTGTGACCACAGGAGTGAACTCTGCCACAGAATTCACAACAGTACCCCCCCCCCCTTGAGGAGGGGTCACCGAACCCTCACCAGAGCCCCCAGGCCGACCAGGATGAGCCACATGAAAGGCACGAACAAGATCGGAAGCATGGACATCAGAGGCAAAAACCCAGGAATTATCCTCCTGAGCATAACCCTTCCATTTAACCAGATACTGGAGTTTCCGTCTTGAAACACGAGAATCCAAAATCTTCTCCACAATATACTCCAATTCCCCCTCCACCAAAACCGGGGCAGGAGGCTCAACAGATGGAACCATAGGTGCCACGTATCTCCGCAACAATGACCTATGGAATACGTTATGTATGGAAAAAGAATCTGGAAGGGTCAGACGAAAAGACACAGGATTAAGAACCTCAGAAATCCTATACGGACCAATAAAACGAGGTTTAAACTTAGGAGAGGAAACCTTCATAGAAATATGACGAGAAGATAACCAAACCAGATCCCCAACACGAAGTCGGGGACCCACACGGCGTCTGCGATTAGCGAAAAGTTGAGCCTTCTCCTGGGACAAGGTCAAATTGTCCACTACCTGAGTCCAAATCTGCTGCAACCTGTCCACCACAGTATCCACACCAGGACAGTCCGAAGACTCAACCTGTCCAGAAGAGAAACGAGGATGGAACCCAGAATTGCAGAAAAACGGTGAAACCAAGGTAGCCGAGCTGGCCCGATTATTAAGGGCGAACTCAGCCAAAGGCAAAAAGGACACCCAGTCATCCTGATCAGCAGAAACAAAGCACCTCAGATATGTTTCCAAGGTCTGATTGGTTCGCTCGGTCTGGCCATTAGTCTGAGGATGGAAAGCCGAGGAAAAAGACAAGTCAATGCCCATCCTACCACAAAAGGCTAGCCAAAACCTTGAAACAAACTGGGAACCTCTGTCAGAAACAATATTCTCTGGAATGCCATGCAAACGAACCACATGCTGGAATAACAAAGGCACCAAATCAGAGGAGGAAGGCAATTTAGACAAGGGTACCAGATGGACCATCTTAGAAAAGCGATCACAGACCACCCAAATGACTGACATCTTTTGAGAAACGGGAAGGTCAGAAATAAAATCCATAGAGATATGTGTCCAAGGCCTCTTCGGGACCGGCAAAGGCAAAAGTAACCCACTGGCACGAGAACAGCAGGGCTTAGCCCGAGCACAAATCCCACAGGACTGCACAAAAGCACGCACATCCCGCGACAGAGAGGGCCACCAAAAGGATCTAGCCACTAACTCTCTGGTACCAAAGATTCCAGGATGACCAGCCAACACCGAACAATGAAGTTCAGAGATAACTCTATTCGTCCACCTATCAGGGACAAACAGTTTCTCCGCTGGGTAACGATCAGGTTTATTAGCCTGAAATTTTTGCAGCACCCGCCGCAAATCAGGGGAGATGGCAGACACAATTACTCCTTCCTTGAGGATACCCGCCGGCTCAGATAAACCCGGAGAGTCGGGTACAAAACTCCTAGACAGAGCATCCGCCTTCACGTTTTTAGAGCCCGGAAGGTACGAAATCACAAAGTCAAAACGGGCAAAAAACAACGACCAACGAGCTTGTCTAGGATTCAAGCGCTTGGCAGACTCGAGATAAGTCAAGTTCTTATGATCAGTCAATACCACCACGCGATGCTTAGCTCCTTCAAGCCAATGACGCCACTCCTCGAATGCCCACTTCATGGCCAGCAACTCTCGGTTGCCCACATCATAATTACGCTCAGCAGGCGAAAACTTCCTGGAAAAGAAAGCGCATGGTTTCATCACTGAGCAACCAGAACCTCTCTGCGACAAAACAGCCCCTGCTCCAATCTCAGAAGCATCAACCTCGACCTGGAACGGAAGAGAAACATCTGGTTGACACAACACAGGGGCAGAAGAAAAACGACGCTTCAACTCTTGAAAAGCTTCCACAGCAGCAGAAGACCAATTGACCACATCCGCACCCTTCTTGGTCAAATCGGTCAATGGTTTAGCAATACTAGAAAAATTGCAGATGAAGCGACGATAAAAATTAGCAAAGCCCAGGAACTTTTGCAGACTTTTCAAAGATGTCGGCTGAGTCCAATCATGGATGGCTTGGACCTTAACAGGATCCATCTCGATAGTAGAAGGGGAAAAGATGAACCCCAAAAATGAAACCTTCTGCACACCAAAGAGACACTTTGATCCCTTCACAAACAAAGAATTAGCACGCAGGACCTGAAAAACCGTTCTGACCTGCTTCACATGAGACTCCCAATCATCCGAGAAGATCAAAATGTCATCCAAGTACACAATCAGGAATTTATCCAGGTACTCTCGGAAGATGTCATGCATAAAGGACTGAAACACTGATGGAGCATTGGCAAGTCCGAATGGCATCACTAGATACTCAAAATGACCCTCGGGCGTATTAAATGCAGTTTTCCATTCATCGCCTCGCCTGATTCGCACCAGATTATACGCACCACGAAGATCTATCTTTGTGAACCAACTAGCCCCCTTAATCCGAGCAAACAGATCAGATAACAATGGCAAGGGGTACTGAAATTTAACCGTGATCTTATTAAGAAGGCGGTAATCTATACAAGGTCTCAGCGAACCATCCTTCTTGGCTACAAAAAAGAACCCTGCTCCTAATGGCGACGATGACGGGCGAATATGCCCCTTCTCCAGGGATTCCTTCACATAACTGCGCATAGCGGTGTGCTCAGGCACGGACAAATTAAACAATCGACCTTTTGGGAATTTACTACCAGGAATCAAATTGATAGCACAATCACAATCCCTATGCGGAGGTAGAGCATCGGACTTGGGCTCTTCAAATACATCCTGATAATCAGACAAGAACTCTGGGACCTCAGAAGGGGTGGATGACGAAATTGACAGAAATGGAACATCACCATGTACCCCCTGACAACCCCAGCTGGACACCGACATGGATTTCCAATCTAATACTGGATTATGGGCTTGTAGCCATGGCAACCCCAACACGACCACATCATGCAGATTATGCAACACCAGAAAGCGAATAACCTCCTGATGTGCAGGAGCCATGCACATGGTCAGCTGGGTCCAGTATTGAGGCTTATTCTTGGCCAAAGGCGTAGCATCAATTCCTCTCAATGGAATAGGACACTGCAAGGGCTCCAAGAAAAACCCACAACGCTTAGCATATTCCAAGTCCATCAAATTCAGGGCAGCGCCTGAATCCACAAATGCCATGACAGAATATGATGACAAAGAGCAGATTAAGGTAACGGACAGAAGAAATTTTGACTGTACAGTACCAATGGTGGCAGACCTAGCGAACCGCTTAGTGCGCTTAGGACAATCAGAGATAGCATGAGTGGAATCACCACAGTAGAAACACAGACCATTCAGACGTCTATGTTCTTGCCGTTCAACTCTGGTCAAGGTCCTATCACACTGCATAGGCTCAGGTTTAAGCTCAGGTAATACCGCCAAATGGTGCACAGGTTTACGCTCACGCAAGCGTCGACCGATCTGAATGGCCAAAGACATAGACTCATTCAAACCAGCAGGCATAGGAAATCCCACCATGACATCCTTAAGGGCTTCAGAGAGACCCTTTCTGAATATTGCTGCCAGCGCAGATTCATTCCATTGAGTGAGCACTGACCACTTTCTAAATTTCTGACAATATACCTCTATCTCATCCTGAGCCTGACAAAGAGCCAGCAAATTTTTTTTCTGCCTGATCCACTGAATTAGGCTCATCGTACAGCAACCCAAGCGCCAGGAAAAACGCATCGATATTACTCAATGCAGGATCTCCTGACGCAAGAGAAAACGCCCAGTCTTGAGGGTCGCCGCGCAAAAAAGAAATGTCGATCCTAACCTGTTGAATTGGGTCACCAGAAGAGCGAGGTTTCAAAGCCAGAAATAGTTTAGAATTATTTTTGAAACTCAGAAATTTAGTTCTATCTCCAAAAAACAAATCTGGAATAGGAATTCTCGGTTCAAGCAAAGAATTCTGGACCACAAAATCTTGAATATTTTGAACTCTTGCCGTGAGCTGATCCACACATGAAGACAGACCTTTAATGTCCATTGCTACACCTGTGTCCTGAACCACCCAAATGTCTAGGGGAAAAAAAAGACAAAACACAGTGCAAAGAAAAAAAAATGGTCTCAGAACTTCTTTTTTCCCTCTATTGAGAATCATTAGCACTTTTGGCTTCCTGTACTGTTAAAGGCAATTCAGAATCACAATGGACATGGAGGTCAGAGCACATACAGTGAACTGACAATAACCCAAAATAATAGAACGAGCTCTGAGACGTGGGAACTCTGCAGACCGCAATCCCTAAGCCTATCAAACCACACTAAAGGTAGCCGTGGAGCGCTCCTGACCAGAACCTAGGCGCCTCGTCACAGCCTGAGAAACTAGCTAATCCTGAAGATAGAAAAATAAGCCTACCTTGCCTCAGAGAAATTCCCCAAAGGAAGAGGCAGCCCCCCACATATAATGACTGTGAGTAAGATGAAAACACAAACATAGAGATGAAACAGATTTAGCAAAGTGAGGCCCGACTAGCTGAACAGAACGAGGATAGGGAAGATAACTTTGCGGTCAGCACAAAAACCTATAAAAAACCACGCAGAGGGGACAAAAAGACCCTCCGCACCGACTAACGGTACGGAGGTGGTCCCTCTGCGCCTCAGAGCTTCCAGCAGGCGAGAAAAACCAATAAAGCAAGCTGGACAGAAAAATAGCAACAAAATAACATAAGCAAAACTTAGCTTTGCAGAGCAGCAGGCCACAGGAATGATCCAGGGAAAAAAACAAGTCCCACACTGAAACATTGACAGGAAGCATAGATCAAAGCATCAGGTGGAGTTAAGTAGAGAAGAAGCTAACGAGCTCACCAGATCACCTGAGGGAGGAAACTCAGAAGCTGCAGTACCACTTTCCTCCACAAACGGAAGATCCCAGAGAGAATCAGCCGAAGTACCACTTGTGACCACAGGAGTGAACTCTGCCACAGAATTCACAACACCCGGCTCCCTCGGCGCTTACATCCTCTCAGCGTCGCAGCTCTTCCTGTATGAACGGTCATGTGGTGTCGCTTATTACAGTGATGAATATGCGGCTCCCCCTCCCATAGGGGTGGAGCCGCATATTCATTACTGTAATAAGCGGCACCACGTGACCGCTCATACAGGACAAGCAGCGACGCTGAGAGGATGTAAGCGCCGAGGGAGCTGGGTAAGTATTTTAATGGCAGCGGGGTGGCGCACGGGGAGGGAGGGGGCAGATTACCGGTAACTTTATTTTAAAAACAAAAATAAAAAAAAAGATTATTAATTCCTTCTTTCCAGCGAACGCTGCTGGGAAGAAGGGATGAATGGGGCTTCAGCACCACACGCGAGGGGGACAGCGCTTAGGGAAGCGCTGTCTCCTGTACGGCACACGGATTGCACACGGACAACATCCATTGACTTTAATGGGTCCGTGTGATCCGTGCGCTCCCATGAACACTGACATGTCTCCGTGTTTTCCAAACGAACACACGGTCCGTGAAAACACGCTGACATGTGCAGAGACACATTGATTTTAATGTGTCTACGTGAGTCAGTGTCTCCGGTACGTGAGGAAACTGTCACCTCACGTACCAGAGCCACTGACGTGTGAAACCGGCCTTAGGGAGCAGAAAGACAGGCGTATAAATCGGACCGCAGTGCACGGACTGTCCCTGTATACTTCTATCCAGATGTCCCACTCGGGTAAGGAGAGCCGCAGCCAGTCCGTGCACTGCGGATCAAGGAAAAAAAGCAAAAATAGTTTGATTCCGGACTAGTGGTGAGAGAGCGTGCTAAGGTGTCGGGTGCTCGCCGGGTGTCTTCGGTGTGCTCGAATACTATGTTCGAGTCCTCGCGGCTGCATGTCTGGCGGCTGTTCGGCAGGGATTGACAACCCCTGTATGTGTTGCTGCTGTCGAACAGCCACGAAACATCCAGCCGCAGGGACTCGTACATACTAGCCGCCGAGCACGCCGGAGACAGTCAGCACACCTCAGCCGAGCATGCGCTCTCATCACTGCCCCTGAGGTTAGGGCTAGGGCTGCAGTCACAGCTGCTGTACTGGGTGCACATACAGGAGCCATCATTACCGACTGTCAATAGTACTTGTAGGAAATGAGGCTTCTGCCCCAGGCGGATAGATAGGTGGAGCAGTGCTGCAGCTGACTATCCCCAGCACACAGGGCTGCACCCTTCTTCCTGTCACTCCCACCATCCCCCCCACACTGACATCATCAGGGCCCAGCTACAGCTTGGCAACAAAGCGACTGAAATCACCGCGCATGCGCGGAGGTAGTCGCCGTCCCCCTAACACTGAAATCATTACGCATGCGCATTTTTTTACGTCATTGTTGAGCGCACGCAGGTCTGAGTCGGTCGAGCACTGCTCGGTGTCCGCTTCGGTAATGTTTGGCAGACAAACGGGGCTGTTATATCCTTAGCGCACGGCGGAAACTGAGGCAAAACGTTACTGCGTGGCCTCTCGTGGAATCCCGGGTGGGGGATGGGCGTGTAGGGGCGAGTGAAGGCCATTGTGATGGGGGAGGGGGCTCCATGTCTGAGTATACGCGGCGCGGCCACCGATCACCTTTCCACATGGCGGATGTAACCCCTGAATGACCACACTACTTATTTTTTTTAGAGCTTTTGTTTTTTTTTTCCCCTTAATCTCTTTCCGAGAACCATAACATTTTTTTCATGATATTTTTATGCAGCTCTATCTATATTTTTTTTGGTTGGTTATATGGTAAATATAATGTACTGGACGTAAGGGGGAAAAAACCACGATATGGGAATAGAAAACGGGCAATGCCGCATGTGTTCTTCAGGGTTAATTTTTTCGTTATTTATTGTGAAGTAGGAATAACCTGGGAATATGATTCTCTTGGCGGTAACAGGTTTGTGCAGCGACAAATACTTTTTTTTTTTTTTTTTTAACAATTTTCTGGCTTAAAAATTCAGAACAAACTTAAAAAAAAAAAAGTTCCTCTGTTCTGAGCCCCCCCCCCCCGTGACCTCTTTATTATGGGGGGCAGAATCCAAGTGTTAGATTGCCCTTTTTTTGTTGTTGCAATTTTAACATTTTTTTTTTTTTCCATTTACAACGTTCACTATACGAGAAAACTGACCTGGCGATTTGATTCTCCGTGTCAGTACGAGTGCGCAGATAACAAACATACATCGTTTTTTCATTATTATTTAACTGGTGGGAAAATAAAATGTAAAAAATCAGAAAAAAAAACTTCTCATTTTCCAAGAACCGTAACGCTTTCAATTTTTGGGTTCTGGGGCTCGGTGAGGGCTCATTTTTTTTCAGTCTGAGAGGACATTTTTGCTGATAAAATTTGGGGTTAGATACGATGTTTTGATCGCAAGTAATTCTGGCATATCGATTTTCATTTCTATATATTTTTTTTTTCTTTAGTTATTTAACAATGAAATTAATTTTATATTTTGATAGGAATTTTACGAACGCGTCAATAGCAAATACCTGTATTTTTTTTATTTTTAATGTGGCAAGAGGGGTGATTTGAACCTTTTTTCATATTTAAAAAAAAATATATTTTTACTGCATTCAATATTGCCCTTGGGGGGTTTGAAGCTGTGATCGTCTGATCACTTGTGCTATACATAGTGCATCAGCACTGCTATATATAAAAAAAATCACAATCCCCTTTCAACACTGGCCTCGGGCTGGTTTTCACAGGAGGACTGCTATTCGCACAGGGTCTTCAGCAGACCCCCGGCTGTTATGACAACCCATCTGTGCCCTGAACTTGAACCACAGACTATGCTTCACAGAAGTAACAAAATGGCAGTGACAGAGGCCTTCAAGCAGGCCGGGGGTGAGGGAAGGAGCATGGGAGCCAGGATTTGACACCCAGGCTGGATTGTGCAGCTTAAACAATGCTGTTATTGATTTACAGCGGCAATTGTGAGGTTAACTGCAGCGATCTGAGCTGGCTCCAATCACACGTTAACCCCTTAACATCTGCGATAATCACAACGCCGACCTTGATGAATCTGGCCCTTAGTGTCTTTGAAATCCTGGAGGGTTTTAAAGACTTTTTCTAAAGCTTGAACATGTGAGCAGCCATTTTCCCATACGAATGTATAGGTTAATTCTTTATATTGCTGTGTTGGAGCTTTTCTCACCCGCTGAAAACGACAGTGCGGACGTACTGTCTGAGGCTGTGTAACCGGTTGGTCTATGCTTTTTGGTCCTGTTCTCTATAAAATGGAAATGGTCATCACTGCAGCAAGTGGGTGGTGGGGCCAGCCTGTGTTACCATTTCCATTGTGGAAGACTGGGCCAAGAAGAAGAGACCAATAGAGGACTGAGTGTTGGAATATGAATTGTGAGCCATGAGTAAGGGTATTCTCTTTAAGAATAACTGTCATTGGCTAAAAATCCCCTTGAAGGCGAGTTCACATATGGCTTATTTTGTTGCAGAAAATTCTGCAATTGTTCAATTCTTCTTAAACCACTACATTCAGATGAATTGGAACTGATTTTCATTGGCAGAAATTTCTGAAGCAAAATCTGCTGTGTGAAAGTTCACCCCTAAGCCTCATTCAGATGTCCGTGAAACATGGTCCTGGCTGAGGATCTCCCAACCCAAACTTAGCCTCATAACATATATGAGGCTGTTGATTTAGAGTCTGAAGTCACGGGGCCGGTCCGTAATTTTTGACACTGATGCACGGATGTCGAAATGAGGCTTAAAAGGCATATAGCAGGATTGTAAAAAAAATTAGGCTAAAGGCCGTATGTAACATATAGTAAATCGTACCTGATAAATCTACTTTTTTGGTGCTCCCTGCATGTCTTATGCCATCTACCCAAGTGACCACTGCAGCCAGTCATTGTTGTACAGAATGTGAATGCAGCGACTGTGTGGGTAGATGGTACTAATGAAACTTGGCTAAACTTCATATTGCGATATTTTATGCTTTTTGAAATATTCACACACCGTACGATTTCAGGACTGTTTGCTAATCCTCTTCATGTAGGTGTAAAGTCTATAAGGCCGTCACGAGAGGAGGATGTCGTTACCAGAGGGGGTTTGCGATCTGATCCCTGCTTTCTGTTTCCTTAATTCCATTGTAAACTGTTTTGTACCGTAGCCTCATTCCTAAAAAAACCTTTTGCCATGAGATACAGTAAAGGCACCTTCACACATAAAGATTTCGTTAACAGTATCGTTGCAACGTCACGCTTTTTGTGACGTAGCAACAATCCCGCTAACGATCTCGTTATGTGTGACAGCGACCAACGATCAGGCCCCTGCTGGGAGATCGTTGGTCGTTGGGGAATGATCAGGACCTTTTTTGGTCGCTGATCACCCGCTGTCATCGCTGGATCGGCGTGTTCACTTGTAACCAGGGTAAATATCGGGTTACTAAGCGCAGGGCCGCGCTTAGTAACCCGATATTTACCATGGTTACCATTGTAAAAGTAAAAAAAAAAACAGTACATACTCACATTCCGATGTCTGTCACGTCCCCCAGCATCAGCTTCCCTGCACTGACTGTCAGCGCCGCCAGCCGTAAAGCAGAGCACAGCGGTGACGTCACCGCTGTGCTCTGCTTTACGGCCGGCGCTGACACAGTCAGTGCGGGAAGCTGACGGCGGGGGACGTGACAGACATCAGAATGTGAGTATGTAGTGTTTTGGTTTTTTTTAACTTTTACAATGGTAACCAGGGTAAATATCGGGTTACTAAGCGCGGCCCTGCACTTAGTAACCTGATGTTTACCCTGGTTTCCCAGCGACTTCGGCATTGTTGAAGACAGTTTCAACAATGCCGAAGTCGTTCCCCGGGTCGTTGGTCGCTGGAGAGCTGTCTGTGTGACAGCTCTCCAGCGACCACACAACGACTTACCAACGATCACGGCCAGGTCGTATCGCTGGTCGTGATCGTTGGTAAGTCGTTTAGTGTAACAGTACCTTTAGCTTTTCTTTCAAGACTTGCATATCAAAGGCATGTGATTGCTGTGTAGAATTAAAAAGGCCATAAGGGAGCTGAAGTGGATTTTTTCGGGTTAATAAAAGGGGGGGGGATGTTATTTAAGCCATTTACTGTCTATAGTCTAATTTGTTGCTGATCTCCGAAACCCCCTTTTAAAGAGAATCCAGAGATGTCCTGTTATTATTCCTTGCAAAACCGAGAGCGGGTGACAATGTGAGAAGGAACATGCTATTGTCTCCTCATTAAGAGATGCCTTCAATACTAGGTCTGCTCTAAAAACCACTGCCCTCAAGGGATTGTTTCTAGTGGTGAGTGAATGTGCTGGTATAGGGTGTTATCTGAGCATGCTCGGGTGCTAACCGAGTGTCTTGAATGTGCTTAAAAAATATGTTCCATTCCCTGCGGCTGCATGTCTCGCAGCTGTTTGACAGCCACAACACATGCGGGGATTGCCTAGCAAACAAGCAATCCCTGCATACAAGACATGCAGCCGTGGAGACTCGGGACATATTTTTCGAGCACGCTGAAGACTCGGTTTGCACACAAGCATGCTCGCTCATCACTAGTGATGAGCGAGTATACTCGTTGCTCGGGTTTTCCCGAGCACGCTCGGGTGATCTCTGAGTATTTGTTAGTGTTTAGAGATTAAGTTTTCATCGCCTCAGCTGAATGATTTACAGCTACTAGCCAGCTTGAATACATGTGGGGATTCCCTAGCAACCAGGCAACCCCCACATGTACTCAGGCTGGCTAATAGCTGTAAATCATTCAGCTGCCGCAATGAAAACTAAATCTCTGAACACTAACAAATACTCGGAGATCACCCGAGCAACGAGGATATTCGCTCATCACTAATATCATCTCTTTCCTGGGGCTCTCTGCTCGCCAACCTCTTGGCTTCCTGTGGAGTGGTGTAATCCTGATTGACATTGTGGACCAACAGCACTTTTGTGCCACTGGTCTTTTCTATGCACTCTCTGTTGCTACTATGTGACGCATCTTTGCAGCATGAGATGAGCACAATGGCACTGAAGCTGGATGGAAAGCTAAGAATCGCATCGCAATCCTCGGACTGGCCGTCTGCTCTCCTGACCTGAGCGTGATAGCTGAGTATTATGACCGTCTGACCGTGCCCTAACAGTGCGATCCAGACGGCTTCAGAGCAGTCCTTACAAGCTTTAATAGAAAGAGATTGGAAGCACTGCTTCTGTTTAGACACTGCAGCAGTGACCAGAACTAGAAATCGCTCCATTCTTGAGAACAAAGAGAATTTTTAAAGCAAGTCATGTGCAAAGTTTCTTGGTTTTGCAAGCAGTTTGGAACTTTACCCATTTAATATTGTGAGAATAACCTATTATTTTATGTAGCTCCAACATATTCAGCAGCACTTTACAATTCAGAGGATAGAAATACAATCGATCAGACATAATCATCATTTAACTGTCTTGGGCTCAATCTCGAGCCATGGCAACTTAATGGATGAACAATCTTTAGGAAGATTGCTCTTGTGCAAGCCTAGATGGGTCCACCAAGGTCTTCTCTGCTGTTATCTTGTTGGGATCAAGCCACCAGGCTGCTGGTCTTCCTTTTCGCCTTGTTCCTACTATTCTTCCAACCATGATGTCCTCCTCCAGTGATTGCTCTCTTTGTGTGATGTTTCCAAAGGACGCAAGTCGTAGCTTGGTTTTTCTTGCTTCCAATGACTTGTCTGGTTTGAGTTCTTTATTTTTCTTGCCATCGATGGTATTCATACAGTAACATCCTTCTCCTGCACCATATTTTGAAGGTGTCGATTCTTCTATGTACGACCCATGTCTTCGCCAGTGAAATGTTCCTTTATTTTAAGACCTTGTCCAGTGATTTCATTATTGATATGCCCATAGCTATTCTAAATCGGACATTTCGGAGTCATAATTCTCCAATTTCATATCGTGTTATCCGAGTATGTCAGGCGTGCTCGACTAATATGTTTGCTTCCCCGCAGCTGAATGATTAGCGGCTGTTGGACATCCACAATACATGCAGGGGATTGTCTGTGCGGCTGGCTGACGGGAGCAAATCATCCATCCGCAGGGACTCGGAACATATTACTCGAGCATGCCTGATGTATTCTGATAATGCGATATCAAAGCACATTCGCTCATCACTAATAGCTACCAATTTCTAAAAATGCCCACAATGGACTCCTAAAGTTAGACCAGAGACGGAAATGACAAACCTGTAAGAAATGCGGT
The DNA here is from genome assembly GCF_032444005.1 of Ranitomeya imitator. Taxonomy (NCBI): domain Eukaryota; kingdom Metazoa; phylum Chordata; class Amphibia; order Anura; family Dendrobatidae; genus Ranitomeya; species Ranitomeya imitator. The sequence goes on from NC_091287.1 coordinate 488,011,796, forward strand.
TGGCAGAACAGGGGTCACTGTTACTGCAACAATAGTATGACAACACACCGTCTACAAAACAGCGAAATATAGGAAAGTCAGCTCGCCCACTAGGGGAACGGATGCTCAGAGGCTTGGTGAAATACTGGCATCGTGGAAAAATCCATCGTCATGGTCTCGTAAAAACATATGTTTATTGAAAATAGTAAAAAGTCACAACTTCCATCACCAGAGATGACAAGCAAACGCGTTTCAGTCTTTAGACATTGCAAGTCTGTTTAATTTTGAGAATCACTGCTGTGTATAACTAAAGATTTGTGCCTTTTTTATATATCAACAGGAAAAAGATATATTGAGTAAGAATGTCACTGACGGTGCGGTTACAAGGTCTCCCGCCGATCGCAGACGCTATTCACATTCGACGTTTCTTTACTGGATTGAAGATTCGGGATGGAGGTGTTAATATTATTGGTGGGATATATGGAGAGGCTTACGTTACTTTTGAGGATAGGCTTTGTGTAAGTTTAGCTCTGAAGAGGTCAGGACAATGCCTGATGGACAGTGCTATAAATATTTCGGATTGGTGTAGTTCTCGGCAGGCCTGCAGCTTTTTGCGCATTATGTTTACACCCTTAAATGCCAAACTTTCTGACGTGAAAAGCTTTTTTACAGAATTGTATGTGGAAAATGTAATTTTCATGACAAGGTATAAAGTTAGGAGCGGCATAGCCTTTGTTAAATTTGGAAAAAGTGACGACGCCAAAAATGCCGTGTCAGTATTTCAGGCGTCTGAAAATAAAAATTGTTGTAAGAATCAAAATACATTTTCTGTATTGTCCATGTGGCTGTCAAGTGAAAAGGATTGGCTCTTCTACTCTGCAAAAAGTGATTCTTCGAGGGGGAAAAATCCGAAAAGTTCATCTTGCAAGAGGTTACCAAAGTATGACCCCCATTTGTTGTATATTCACGAGTTTTATGCACATCTGGTGAATGTAAGTGTCCACGTTGACAAATCCCACATAAGGAAGTTTCTGCACAATTTTGTCGAGGACTCTCAGATCACATTTGTGTATGACAAAAACGGCAACAGACAGCGGGAATGTTTCGTGATGTTTGTAACTGAAAATGATTACGTACGAGCTCTCGAGTTGGACAAAGCGGTTTTCAGGGGTCGTCGTCTGCGAGTGCTGCCCGTCTCTAAAGCCAACATGATGGACTTAATCGAGAGCAAGAAAAAAGTGGTCTTGGGGGATCCAGCTTCAGAGGAAATGAAAAAGAAATCGGATGTTAAATTCTTATATTTAAGAAACTTTGCCGCTTGCGTGAATAAATGTGACATTCTCAACTTTTTTTCTGGCTTTTCTCTGACCGAACAGGACATTTGTCTGTTATATAATGACAATGGGGACTGCCTTGGGGAAGCTATTGTCAAATTCTCAAAGAAAGAGGAAGCATCCGAAGCCGAGAAACTAAACCACAAAAGGTACCAGGATACGGTGATCCTGCTAAGATGGGTCTCAAAGAAGCAGCTGAAGGCTTTTGGCGTGGACTTTATCGTGGACTATTCTACAGCTGATCAAAAGTTTTCTACGTGTGAAGCAGATGTAAGTGTCAGCGAGGCGGATGAATCGTCAGAGGTGACATGTGCTGCTGGCAGTGACTCCGAATAAGTGCTCACTTGGACTGAGGACATTCACTTGTACAAAGACTATATCTGTGTGGGACTTGCCAATATTGCTGGCAGATTCTAGTTTTCTTTTGATTGAGATAACACAACTAAGTATTTGTCAGTTACCTAGCATCTATTATATAATCCTGGTACGCAAAGTATTAAAAATCTTAAGTTTTATTGAAACCGTGTCTTGTACGATCAAAATCCAAAGAATTTACAGCTCGTAAATCGAAGACCACTGGCCTCGTGCAGGGCTTTGAATTTGGATGCCACAGCCCAGTTCTAACCAATATGTTGTTTGCATTAAGCAAAATTACTTTATTGCTTACATAGTGTGTTACTTTATGTATAATTTGTACATCTGATTTCAAGAAATAAGTTTTTTTTTTTTTTGTTTTTTTTTAAACTTTAAAGATAATTTTGAAAAGGGAATAAATGCTGTTCATCAAGACATGAAATTTAATTATTTTAATGGCTGGAAATGGGATTATGCATTAGATAACTGCTGACTGATCATTTGGCCGATGCCGATCTCCTGCATACACAGGAATGTTTTAGCTGAGCTTTCCGGTGTTCTGATGAGAAAGCCAATGACCTTCCCCGGCGGCTTACTTCCAGGAGAACAATTCAATCGGCAGTCTGAAATTGGACATGCTCAGCCGGCCGAGCACATCGACATTGGCCAACATTAGTCTGTAAGGGGACCCTTTTAAGTTGAAATTTTAGATAATCGACATGTATCTGCTTCACAACTACTGGAGTTCCTTCTTGATCTCCAATAATAACTTCAATCAGTCAATAAACCAACAAGGTGCCAATCTGTATATTTTTTTACTGGGAATTCTTTAGTCAGTATTTATTCATCTCACAGCTATCTGGTATATATAAACGGTCTCAATATAAAGTATATTTGGATATGAAATGTTCGGTAGTATGCTGTATAGCAGGGCAGAGGCTACCACGCAGCGTGTGTATATTACTAACTTTTAAAAGTAACCTACTTTTTGTTAGGTGTCTCTAGAACAAAGAATGGTTAAGATGAACCACACAACATGCCTGACCCTTGTCTTACATATATCTCCAGGGTACAGTTGGGAGGGTCCCCATACACATTAGAGGGTAGGCCAGTCTTCCCAAAATCACTAGGTTCAACAAGTTATCAGCTAATGTGCATGGTATGGGTATATAAAGCACAGATTTGTTTGAGCAATTAAGAGATGTCAAGGTTATGTGTCCTGCAAGGGCTGTTTGTAGCTTTAAGGCTGGGTTCCCATTGCGTTATGGGAACGCGCTTAACGGACAGCGTTGCACGGCGAAATTAACGCCGTGCAACGCGTCCGTTAGCGCGCCCATTCACGGCAATGGGAACGCGCAGCACTAGCGCGTGCCATGTTCGGCACGCGCTAGCGACGCGCCGGTGTTTCCTGGCGTGCCGCGGACGCTGCTCGCAGCGTCCGAGGCGCGCCCGCGGTCCGTTCCCCGCTCTCGCAGATCGGGGATCTGCGAGAGCGGGGACGTTACCGCGACCCCAGGACGCGGCCCCATTAAAAACATTGCGTTAGTGCAACCCGTTTAGCGCTAGCGGGTTGCGCTAACGCAATGTGACCCTAGCCTAAAATGCAACGTTTGACACATAAGCGGAGAACATATGTACCTGTGTTTTTAACTACTTTTGCCTTCTATCAAAATACAGAACAACAAAACTGTCCGCTGAGGACTATAGGCAAATAAGTTTGAAAAGTGACCGACGCAGTCTGCTGACAGTGAGGTTTGTTTCGTAGGTTTGACATTTATGGTCCGCAATGTCTCGACTAGCCATGGATCCCCCTAACCGAACTCAAGAGCCTCATGGTTGTATAAGTGTCCGTTGAGTATGACTTAAGAGCCAGGCTATGTGCACACGTTGCGGAATGGTGTGCGGATTTTTCCGCACTGTTTTTGCAAAATCCACAGGTAAACCGCGCTGTGGATTTACCGCGGTTTTTCTGGCAGATTCCACCTGCAGTTTTACACCTGCAGATTCCTATTGAGGAGCAAGTGTAAAACGCTGTGGAATCCGCACAAAGAATTGACATGCTGTGGAAAAACACTGCTGCGTTTCCGTGCGTTTTTTTCCACAGCATGGGCACTGCACATTTTGTTTTCCATACGTTTACATGGTACTGTACAATGAATGGAAAACAGTTGCAGATCCGCAGCGGCAAATCCACAACGTGTGCATATAGCCTCACAGTCCAAACTCGAACCCTGAATGTCAAATGGTTGAAACTGGCCTAAAAGATGATGTAATTCAGGAAGCTGGACCAGTCAATGACTGATCACTGCTCTCTTATGCCGTATAATAACATAGGGGTAGGGCCGGGGGCATACCAGACTAAGCCATATATACTGTATTTCCAATAAAATTGTATTTTATTGAAACTGCAACTGTCTGTGTTACTACTTTACCAGCATTTTGATCTTTCTACATGCCTGTATTTTTTCTTTTTTTTTTTAATGCACAGATGGAGTGGTGCCTAAAATGTAAATACCCACCTTCCAACACTTTCACTGCTACTCTGGTCCATCTTTTGCAAAAAAGTGGCCTGTCGGCTGCTCCAAAGTTTCATTGAGAGGCGCAGAGGTCACTTTTCAATACAAGTCTGAGAGCCTCATGCAAGTCTATGAGAGCCAGAATTGAGATCTCGTGATGTAGCTTCTTCCAAGCTGTCGGAAGCTAGTGTCACAAGGTAGGACCAGAGCAGTGCCGAAAAACGGGAAAGTTGCTGAGTGTGGGTAAATGACCATGGACAGGGGGCTTATGCTTAAGCGGCACTCCAGTGCTGTTAAGAAAACACTGGAGTGGTGCTTTAAGCAATAGTATTTATTGGTTTGTTTTTCTTTTTAGCTGCAAAATGGTAATCAGGAAAGACTACGTACTCGTATTAAGGCACCACTCCGGTGTTTTATTCCTATTTCATTGCTGGAGTGGTGCTACCAAGTTCCCTGACCCTAGTAGTACATTTACCAGCCGCTGTCTTCAGCTAGTTCCAGTCATCCGATGCCATCTTATGACCGCAACTTGCAACTGCCCGAGAACCCACGTGTTGGCTCTCATAGACTTACGTTGATTTATGACTTCCAACTCGCCCAGTAAACACCGGAGCGATCCAGCAAGTCATAAACTGCTAGAAACTGACTGGAGCGGCGCCGATAACAGATGAAGATGGTAAGTTTAAGATTATGGCAGGGACTTAAGATTCGTGGCACCACTCCGGTGCTGCAATAAAAAAAAAAAACGCTGAAGTGGTGCTTTGAATATTTAGAGACATAACCCTGACAACAGCACTATGGCCACAGTCTAGCCTAGTCTAATTTTTGTTTCTCTATATCCCTCCCCTCTCTAGGTGAAGCCATGTTGTGGCTTGTATAACCATATCAAAGTTTAGCATAGACAACTCTGGCAAAAATTAAGATACCACTGCAAAATGTTCAATTTCTCTGATTTTTCTATTTTTAGGTATATTTTTGAGTAAAAAATAAACTGTTCTTTTATTCTATAAACTACTGACATGTCTCCGAAGTTCCAAGCAATACATTGTGTATTTTCTGAAAATGAGAAATGGTCAAAATAAAAAATGCATTGCTTGTAGACCTCAACTAAGGCAAAAAAAGTTGTAATCATTTAAAAACAGCAATACTAATGTTTTAACTCCGTGGAATAACCATGATTTTTATTCACAGCTTTCATGCGGCTTGGCATGCTTTCCTCCAGTCTTACACACTGCATTTGGGTGACATTATGCCACTCCTGGTACACCAATGTAAGCAGTTCTTCTTTGATGACTTGTGACTATCCATCTTCCTCTTGATTACATTCCAGAGGTTTTTCAGTGGGGTTCAGGTCTGGAGATTGAGCTGCCCATGGCAGGGGTTTGATGTGGTTGTTCTTCATCCACACCTAGATTGACCTAGCTGGCATGGCGCATTATCCTGCTGGAAAAACCAGTCCTCAGAGTTGGGGAACATTGCCTGAGCAGAAGGAATCAACTGTTTTTTTCCAGGATAACCTTGTATGCGGCTTGATTAATACATCCTTCACAAAGATTAACCATACTGAAGCATCCCCAGATCACCTATTGGTTAACCGGAGACATGAAGAGGCGTACAAGCCACAGTGTCTTGCACCCACTGTGAAATTTGGTGGAGGATTGGTGATAATCTTTAATTAAAGAGTGTGGCATTTTGATCTGTTATGTGAATTGTTATAACATTCCAATAAACTTTATATGGCAACTCCTCTTGGAAACAGTGACACTTAGGGAAACCATGCAAGCCTTCTGTGCGGAGTCCTCCTTACTTTCTCATTCCTGCATACTTCTTAGGGCTCCTTTCCACTTGCGAGGAAAACGGACAAGTGCAATCCGATAAAAAATCAGATTGCACTCGGACCAATGTTATTCAATAGGTGACATTCCATTTGCGATTTTTTTTTTTTTTTGTTTTTTTTTTTTTTTTTTTTTCCTCAGCCGAAATCGGACTGAGAAAAAAAATTGCAGCATGCTGCGATTCTCGGACGAGACTCGCCAATGCAAGTCAATGGGTGCGAGAGAAAAAACGCACAGCACTCGCACCATGCGAGTGCTGTCCGATTTTTACGCACCGGTGTCCTTTGAAAAGCCGGCAATTCAGCGCAGTGTACAGTAAAATCACACTGACAGGTTAGATTAGATATATACACATAGAATAGGTATATATACATACATATATATATATATATATGTCAGGTAGACACATTATATATATATATATATATATATATATATATATATATACATACTCCTCCCATTTGACACAGGTGATTTTAATTAGCAGGAGACTGCAAAGTAAGGGGTCTAGCCCATTTTGGCTCTCACTGAAGAGCTGGAGGAAGGTGAGTTTAAGTGCTCCTTTCATTTTGGTGTTGGTGCTGTGTGGCGGCCATTGTTGCTGTGGCTTTGTGCTGGTGGGGCGGCGCGGTCTGGAGTCTTGGGGACTCAGTCTTGCAGCATGGGTGCTGTGGGGCAACAGGCCGTCCGCCCTGCCGGTGCATGGCCGCTGTGGCGGTGGGCGCCGCACGGCTCCGCTCCGTTAGGGCGATAGGACCCACTACGAGGTTTGCCGTGAAGTGGCAGTGGGCTTCATACAGTCTGATCAGAATGTTAAACTGAAAACCTCATATTCAGTTATATTAATTTTTGCCTTGCGGCTTTAGATCAACGTATGATTTTGGGATGTGCGGTTCATGCTCTTTTTTTTTTTTTTTTTTTCTTTTTTTTTTTTTTCTTTTTTGCAAATACATATATATATATATATATGTCAGGTAGACACATTATATATATATATATATATATATACATATATATATATATAATGCAGTGCTAGATAGCTTAAAAGCCGGTAATTCAATGGCCGGCTTTTGCTATCTCCTTCACAAACCCGACATGATATGAGACATGGTTTACATACAGTAAACCATCTCATAGCCCTTTTTTTTTTTTTGCATATTCCACACTACTAATGTTAGTAGTGTGTATGTGCAAAATTTGGGCACTTTAGCTATTATATTTAAGGGTTGAATTGCGGAAAAAATTGGCGTGGGCTCCCACGCAATTTCCTCCGCCAGGGTGGTAAAGCCAGTGACTGAGGGCAGATATTAATAGCCTGGAGAGGGTCCATGGTTATTGTCCCCCCCCCCCGGCTAAAAATATCTGCCCCCAGCCACCCCAGAAAAGGCACATCTGTAAGATGCGCCTATTCTGGCACTTGGCCTCTCTCTTCCCATTCCCGTGTATGTAGCGGTGGGATATGGGGTAATGAAGGGTTAATGTCACCTTGCTATTGTAAGGTGACATTAAACCAGATTAATAATGGAGAGGCGTCAATTATGACACCTATCCATTATTAATCCAATTGTATGAAATGGTTAAAAATCACATTATTACAAAGTATTTTAATGAAATAGACACAGGTTTTTGTAGTATTTTATTATCCTGGTAATCCACCTGAAGACCCTTGTTCTGTAAAAAAGGTAAAATAAAAAAACTATCCCATACCTTATGATGATCAGTCTCGTCCCACGCTGTAAATCCTTCTGAAGGGGTTAACTAATTTTACAAGCAGAAGCTCTGCAAATGCAGCTGTGCTCCTGCCTGTAAAACCCCAGGGATTGAATGGAATGTAGGTCAATGACCTGTAGTTACCTTGAGTCGCGGAGATGCGCCCTCTGCTGGATGTCCTCATATGAACTAGAGTGTGGGAAAATATTCTGAAAAGTTCCCAGGCTCGAGTTCATATGTGGACATCCAGCAGAGGGCGCATCACCGCAACTGAAGGTAACTACAGGTCATTGACCTACATTCCATTAATGCCCTGGGGTTTTACAGGCAGGGGCGGCTGCATTAGCAGGCTTCTGCTTATAAAATTAATTAACCCCTTCAGAAGGATTTACAGCGTGGGACGAGACTGATCATCGGAAGGTATGGGATATTGTTTTCTTATTTTACCTTTTTTACAGAACGAGGGTCTTCATGTGGATTACCAGTATAATAAAATATTACAAAAACCTGTCTTTATTTCATTAACCCCTTCCCGTCCTTTGACGCACCGTATGCGTCATGAAAACCTGTGCCATTCCGACCTGTGACGCAGCATATGCGTCATGGCCGGATTGGGCTCCTGCAGGCCAGGTGAAAGGGTTAACTGTAAATTCACCCGGCCTGCAGGGGGGACAGGAGGAGTTGTACTTTAGCCCAGGGGGGGTGGCTTCACCTTCCCCTCCCCCCCCCCCCCCCGTGGCTACGATCACTCTGATTGGCTGTTGAAAGTGAAACTGCCAATCAGAGCGATTTGTAATATTTCACCTAAAAAACTGGTGAAATATTACAATCCAGCCATGGCCGATGCTGCAATATCATCGGCCATGGCTGGAAACACTAATGTGCCCCCACCCCACCGATCGCAAACCCCCCCCGATCTGTGGTCCGCTCCCCTCCATCCTGTGCTCTGCTCCCCCCGTGCTACAAACCCACCCCCCTACACTCCGATCCACCCCCGTGCTCCAAACCACCCCCCCGTGTTCCGATCCACCCCCCCCCATCATACTTACCGAGCCTTTCGGGGTCCGTCCGTCTTCTTTCCTGGGCGCCGCCATCTTCCAAAATGCCGGCAGATTCGTTCCAATGTGAATTTTGATCACTGTGATAAAACCTCACAGTGATCAAAATAAAAAAAAACAGTAAGTGACCCCCCCCCCCTTTGTCACCCCCATAGGTAAGGACAATAATAAAATAAAGAATTTTTTTTTTCCACTAAGGTTGGAGTTAGAACTAGGGTTAGGGTTTCGGTATGTGCACAAGTATTCTGGTCCTCTGCGGATTTTGATAAATCCGCAGTGCTAAACCGCTGTGGATTTACCGCGGTTTTCTGCGCATTTCACTGAGGTTTTACAACTGCGATTTTCTATTGGTGCAGTTGTAAAACCGCTGCGGAATCCGCAGAAAGAAGTGACATGATGCGGAATGTAAACCGCTGCGTTTCCGTGCAGTTTTTCCGCAGCATAGCGATTTTTGTTTCCCGTAGGTTTACATTGAACTGTAAACTCATGGGAAACTGCTGCGGATCCGCAGCGTTTTCCGCAGCGTGTGCACATACCTTTAGAATTAGGCTATGTGCACACGGTGCGGATTTGGCTGCGGATTCGCAGCAGTGTTCCATCAGGTTTACAGTACCATGTAAACATGAAAAACCAAATCCGCTGTGCCCATGGTTTGGAAAATACCGCGCGGAAACGCTGCGTTGTATTTTTCGCAGCATGTCAATTCTTTGTGTGGATTCCGCAGCGTTTTACACCTGTTCCTCAATAGGAATCCGCAGGTGAAATCCGCACAAAAAACACTGGCTATCCGCAGGTAAAACGCAGTGCCTTTTACCCGCGGATTTTTCAAAAATGGTGCTGAAAAATCTCACACGAATCCGCAACGTGGGCACATAGCCTTAGGGCTAGGGTTGGAATTAGGGTTGTGGTTAGGGTTAGGGGTGTGTTGAGGTTAGGGTTGTGGTTAGGTGTGTGTTGGGGTTAGGGTTGTAATTAGGGTTATGGCTACAGTTGGGGTTAGGGGTGTGTTGGGGTTAGTGTTGGAGGTAGAATTGAGGGGTTTCCACTGTTTAGGCACATCAGGGGTCTCAAAACGCAACATGGCGCCACCATTGATTCCAGCCAATCTTGTATTCAAAAAGTCAAATCGTGCTCCCTCACTTCCGAGCCCCGACGTGTGCCCAAACAGTGGTTTACCCCCACATATGGGGTACCAGCATACTCAGGACAAACTGCGCAACAATTATTGGGGTCCAATTTCTCCTGTTACCCTTGAGAAAATAAAAAATTGCTTGCTAAAACATCATTTTTGAGGAAAGAAAAATGATTTTTTATTTTCACGGCTCTGCGTTGTAAACGTCTGTGAAGCACTTGGGGGTTCAAAGTGCTCACCACATATCTAGATTAGTTCCTTGGGGGGTCTAGTTTACAAAATGGGGTCACTTTTGGGGGATTTCTACTGTTTAGGCACATCAGGGACTCTGCAAACGTAACATGATGCCCGCAGACCATTCCATCAAAGTCTGCATTCCAAAACGTCACTACTTCCCTTCTGAGCCCCGACGTGTGCCCAAACAGTGGTTTACCCCCACACATGGGGTATCAGCGTACTCAGGAGAAACTGGACAACAAATATTGGGGTCAAATTTCTCCTGTTACCCTTGGGAAAATTAAATTCTGTGCTAAAAAAAAATTTTTGAGGAAAGAAAACGTATTTATTATTTTCACGGCTCTGCGTTATTAACTTCTGTGAAGCACTTGGGGGTTGAAAGTGCTCACCACATATCTAAATAAGTTCCTTCCGGGGTCTAGTTTCCAAAATGGGGTCACTTGTGGGGGGTTTCTACTGTTTAGCCACATCAGGGGCTCTGCAAACGCAACGTGATGCCTGCAGACCATTCCATCAAAGTCTGCATTTCAAAACGTCACTACTTCACTTCCGAGCCCCGGCATGTGCCCAAACAGTGGTTTACCCCCACATATGGGGTATCAGCGTACTCAGGAGAAACTGGACAACAACTTTTGGGGTCAAATTTCTCCTGTTACCCTTGGGAAAATAAAAAATTGCGGGCTAAAAAATCATTTTTGAGAAAAGAAATTTTTTTTTTTATTTTCATGGCTCTGCGTTATAAATTTCTGTGAAGCACTTGAGGGTTCAAAGTGCTCACCACACATCTAGATTAGTTCCTTTGGGGGTCTAGTTTCCAAAATGGGGTCATTTGTAGGGGATCTCTAATGTTTATGCACACAGGGGCTCTCCAAATGCGACATAGTGTCCGCTAATGATTGGAGCTAATTTTCCATTTAAAAAGCCAAATGGCGTGCCTTCCCTTCCGAGCCCTGCCGTGCGCCCAAACAGTGGTTTACCCCCACATATGGGGTATCTGCGTACTCAGGACAAACTGGACAACATTTGGGGTCCAATTTCTCCTATTACCCTTTGCAAAATAGGAAATTCCAGGCTAAAAAATCATTTTTGAGGAAAGAAAAATTATTTTTTATTTTCATGGCTCTGTGTTATAAACTTCTGTGAAGCACCTGGGGGTTTAAAGTGCTCAGTATGCATCTAGATAAGTTCCTTGGGGGGTCTAGTTTCCAAAATGGGGTCACTTGTGGGGGAGCTCCAATTTTTAGGCACACGGGGGCTCTCCAAACGCGACATGGTGTCCGCTAAAGAGTGCAGCCAATTTTTCATTCAAAAAGTCAAATGGCGCTCCTTCCCTTCCAAGCCCTGCCGTGCGCCAAAACAGTGGTTTACCCCCACATATGAGGGATCAGCGTACTCAGGACAAATTGGACAACAACTTTCGTGGTTCAGTTTCTCCTTTTACCATTGGGAAAATAAAAAAATTGTTATTGTTTCTAAAAGATCATTTTTGGAACTAAAAAGTTAAATGTTCATTTTTTCCTTCCATGTTACTTCTGCTGTTGTGAAGCACCTGAAGGGTTAATAAACTTCTTGAATGTGGTTTTGTGCACCTTGAGGGGTGCAGTTTGTAGAATGGTGTCACTTTTGGGTATTTTCAGCCATATAGACCCCTCAAACTGACTTCAAATGTGAGGTGGTCCCTAAAAAAAATGGTTTTGTAAATTTCGTTGTAAAAATGAGAAATCGCTGGTCAAATTGTAACCCTTATAACTTCCTAGCAAAAAAATTTTTTGTTTCCAAAATTGTGCTGATGTAAAGTACACATGTGGAAAATGTTATTTATTAACTATTTTGTGTCACATAACTCTCTGGTTTAACAGAATAAAAATTCAAAATGTGAAAATTGCGAAATTTTCAAAATTTTCGCCAAATTTCCGTTTTTATCACAAATAAACACAGAATTTATTGACCTAAATTTACCACTAACATGAAGCCCAATATGTCACGAAAAAACAATCTCAGAACCGCTAGGATCCATTGAAGCGTTCCTGAGTTATTACCTCATAAAGGGACACTGGTCAGAATTGCAAAAAACGGCCAGGTCTTTAAGGTCAAAATAGGCTGGGTCATGAAGGGGTTAAAATACTTTGTAATAATGTGTTTTTTTAACCATTTCATACAATTGGATTGACGCCTCTCCATTATTATTCTGGTTTAATGTCACCTTACAATAGCAATGTGACATTAACCCTTCATTACTCCATATCCCACCGCTACATGGGAATGGGAACAGAGTGGCTAAGGCCGGTTTCACACGGCAGTGGCTCCGGTACATGAGGTGACAGTTTCCTCACGTACCGGAGACACTGACTCACGTAGACACATTGAAATCAATGTGTCTCTGCACATGTCGGCGTGTTTTCACGGACCGTGTGTCCGTGTGCAAAACACGGAGACATGTCAGTGTTCGTGGGAGCGCACGGATGACACGGACCCATTAAAGTCAAATGGGCCCGTGTAAAACACGTACTGCACACGGATGCTGTCCGTGTGCCGTGCAGGAAACAGCGCTACAGTAAGTGCTGTCCCCCCAGCGTGGTGCTGAAGCCGCCATTCATATCTTCTCTCCAGCAGCGTTCGCTAGAGAGAAGATATGAAAAATCCTTTTTTTTTTATTTTCGTGTTTAAAATAAAGATCCATGTCCCCTCCCACCCCCTGTGCACCCGCCCGCTGTTCATAAAATACTCACCCGGCTCCCTCGCAGCGTCCTCTCCGCGCCGCAGCGTCCTCTCTGCGCCACAGCTTCTCCTGTATGAGCGGTGACGTGGTGCCGCCGATTACAGTCATGAATATGCGGCTCCACCTCCCATAGGGGTGGAGCCGCATATTCATGACTGTAATGGGCGGCACCACGTGACCGCTCATACAGGAGAAGGTGCGGCGCAGAGAGGACGCTTCGAGGGAGCCGGGTGAGTATTTTAGTAACAGCGGGCAGGCGCACAGGGGGAGTGAGGGAGGGGGGTGGGGACAGGGTTCTTCATTTTAAACATGAAAAAAAAAAAAAAGGATTTTTCATATCTTCTCTCTAGCGAACGCTGCTGGAGAGAAGATATGAATGGCGGCTTCAGCACCAGATGCAGGGGATAGCGCTTATCTCTAGCGCTGTTTCCTGCACGCTCCGTGTGGTACCCAGTCAGCACACGGCTGCCGCACGTGTGCCACACGGATGGCCTACGTGAGCTCACGGACACGGATAATTCCGGTACCGGAATTATCTGGACGTGTGAGACTGGCCTAAGTGCCAGAATATGCGCATCTTCCAGATGTGCCTTTTCTGGGGACAGATGTTTTTAGCCGGAGGGGGGGGGGGGGGGAAATAACCATGGACCCTCTCCAGGCTATTAATATCTGCCCTCAGGCACTGGCTTCACCATTCTGGCGGAGAAAATTGCACGGGAGCCCACGCCAATTTTTTCCGCGATTTAACCCTTAACTATAGAGCGCCCAAATTTTGCACATACACACTACTAACAGTAGTGTGGAATATGCAAAAAAAAAAAAGGGGGGGGATATGGGATGGTTTACTGTATGTAAACCATGTCTCATATCCTGTCGGGTTTGTGAAGGAGATAGGAAAAGCCAGCAATTGAATTACCGGCTTTTAAGCTATCTAGCACTGCATTAAATATATATATATATATATATATATATGTCTCCCTGACATATATATGCATATATACCTATTCTATGTGTATATATCTACTCTAACCTGTCAGTGTGATTTTACTGTACACTGCGCTGAATTACCGGCTTTTCAAAGGAGACCCGTGTGTAAAAATCGGACAGCAATACGGATGTCATACAGATGTTGCGATAAAAAAAAAAAATCGCATGACAATCGCATACGTTACATCTGTTTTTTTTGGTCCGTAAATCAGACCTTTTTTTTTCTAGCAAGTGGAAAAGAGGCCTTAGGCTATGTGCACACGTTGCGGATCCGCAGCGCTTTTTGCAGTGCAGAAACGCTGCAGATCCGCAATTGATTTACAGTACAATGTAAATCAATGAGAAAAAAAAAATGCTGTGCACACTTTGCGGAAAATCCGCTGCGGATTAAAAGAAGTAGCATGTCACTTCTTTTTTTGTGAATCTGCAGCGTTTTTGTACCCAGGGGCAAAAAACACAGCAAATCCGCAAGAAAAACGCACAAAAAACGCTGCGGAACCGCACAAAAAACGTGACATCCGCAGGTGCGTTTTCTGCCAGGAGAGGCAGAATCTGCACCAGAAATTCCTAAGCCTAATCCGCAATGTGTGCACATAGCCTAAAAGTAATTAAACACACTTAGGTATACCATGGTATATAGAGCATAAATAAAAACAAAATATAAACCATATACGGTAGAATTAAGATACCAGGAAGCCACCAAATGTGTCAATAATGTAGTATAGCACTACAAAGGACTAAAAGGGATCGTGCTCCTAACACAGCAAACGCACCGCAGCACCTTCTAAGGCCTGGGAGAAACTCGCGCAGGGATTTAACCTGCGAGACTCGAACGTATTTCTCGCAAGTGAGAAGGAGCCCTAAGGCCGTGATCACACATGCGAGTGTGATGCTATGAATCTTGCGCACCAATACTCGGGACCGGAGTGTGCGGCTGCATGTATTTCTGTGAAGCTGAATGCTCCAGTCCGAGTGCCGTGAATTGATGCGCGAGATTCTCCCAGGCCTTAGAAGGTGCCGCGGTGCGTGTGCTGTGTTTTTACCAGGGATAGTCACTCAGCGGTCCCATAGTGAATGAATGGCGCTGCGGTTGACCACGTGCCCTGCTGCGCCTTCTAAGGCTGGAGTCACACTCAGCGTAAGACAATACAGTCCGTATATTACGGCCGTAATACGCTGAAAAGTCCCCAAAATAGTGGTCCGTAGCTCCTCCGTAGGCAGGGTGTTTCAGCGTTTTTTGCGCATGGCATCCTCCGTATGTAATCCGTATGGCATCCGTACTGCGTGTTTTTCTCGCAGGCTTGCAAAACCGACATACGGCTATACAAGGGATCCATGTGTAAAAAAAACATATATACTGTCTATATCTACTATATAAAGCTGAGTGTGTGTGTGTGTGTGTGTGTGTGTGTGTGTGTGTGTGTGTGTGTGTGTGTGTGTGTGTGTGTGTGTGTGTGTGTGTGTGTGTGTCCGGGATTGGCATCTGCACCGTCGCAGCTACAGCCACAAAATTTTGCACAGTCACACGTCTGGACCCCGAGAGCGTCATAGGCTATATTGTGAGGCGAAATTTTAACCCCGCGCGTTCCAATTCACCAAACAATTTTGCCCCTATCTACATAATGGGGAAAAAAGTGAAAGGAAAAGTGTTGGAGGCGTCGCAGCTACAGCAACAAAATTTTGCACAGTCACACGTCTGGACCCTTAGAGCGTCATAGGCTATGTTGTGAGGTGAAATTTTAACCCCGCACTTTCCAATTCACCAAACAATTTTGCCCCTATCTACATAATGGGGGAAAAAGTGAAATGAAAAGTGTTGGAGGCGTCGCAGCTACAGAAACAAAATTTTGCAGTCACACGTCTGGACCCTGAGAGCGTCATAGGCTATGTTGTGAGGTGAAATTTTAACCCCGCGCGTTCCAATTCACCAAACAATTTTGCCCCTATCTACATAATGGGGAAAAAGTGAAATGAAAAGTGTTGGAGGCGTCGCAGCTACAGAAACAAAATTTTGCACAGTCACACGTCTGGACCCCGAGAGCGTCATAGGCCATGTTGTGAGGTGAAATTTTAACCCCGCGCGTTCCAATTCACCAAACAATTTTGCCCCTATCTACATAATGGGGAAAAAAGTGAAAGGAAAAGTGTTGGAGGCGTCGCAGCTACAGCCACAAAATTTTGCACAGTCACACGTCTGGACCCTGAGAGCGTCATAGGCTATGTTGTGAGGTAAAAAAAAAAGAAAAAAACAGCAAAACAAGGCAGAGCTTCTTACCTGCCTAGGCCTCTAAACAAATGCACTATCAGGATGCAGTGGACCCATGTGGTTAAGATGGAGGCAACACAGGTGCAGCATAACCGATGAGGCAGCCACTCTCAACCTACCAAACTAATGGAGGGGGTGGCTGCTTGGCACAATGCTGCACATAAAAGACTTGTATGTGGCGCTGTTCACACAATGGAGATGCACAGCATCCAGGCAGGCCTAGTAGTGACACCCTTCTATTAGATCAGGCGGGCCTGCCCAGCGCTATCCAAATGCACCCCATGTGAACAGACACCACAGTTTACAAGACAAAAATGGGCCCAACTGCACCCCGAAAAAAATGCAAAAAACACAAAAAAATATATAAGAAAATTTTTTGTGAGGTATTAGTTTATACTTTGGCCAAAATACACAAGCTCGTAACCCACATCAAGGGTCCCCACGCTTACGAGTCCTAATTCTAAACAGCAAGAGCACAAGAAGAGGATTCAGAGATCCTCCAAAAAATAGAAAAAAACAGCAAAACAAGGCAGAGCTTCTTACCTGCCTAGGCCTCTAAACAAATGCACTATCAGGATGCAATGGACCCATGTGGTTAAGATGGAGACAACACAGGTGCAGCATAACCGATGAGGCAGCCACTCTCAACCTACCAAAATAAT
This sequence comes from Ranitomeya imitator, assembly GCF_032444005.1. Classification (NCBI taxonomy): domain Eukaryota; kingdom Metazoa; phylum Chordata; class Amphibia; order Anura; family Dendrobatidae; genus Ranitomeya; species Ranitomeya imitator. Next base: position 488,028,585 of record NC_091287.1, read on the forward strand.
GGAGGGGGTGGCTGCTTGGCACAATGCTGCACATAAAAGACTTGTGCAGCATTCCTTGCCTGGCTCACACCTTAAACCTGGTGGTGCAGTGCTTCCTGAAAAATTATCCGGGGTTATCCGTCCTGCTCCTCAAAGTGCGTGGACTTTGCTCACATATCCGCCGTTCGCCCGTACACTCCAGCCGTATGCAGACCTATCAGCGTTCTTTGAACCTTCCCCAGCATCGCCTAATCGTAGACGTTGCAACAAGGTGGAACTCAACACTGCACATGCTTCAGAGACTGTGCGAACAGAGGCGGGCTGTTATGTTTTTGTGGGAGGATACACATACACGGGCAGGCAGTAGGATGGCAGACATGGAGTTGTCAGGTGTGCAGTGGTCGAAGATTCAAGACATGTGTCAAGTCCTTCAGTGTTTTGAGGAATGCACACGGCTGGTTAGTGCAGACAACGCCATAATAAGCATGAGCATCCCCCTAATGCGTCTGCTGATGCAAAGTTTGACGCACATAAAGGATCAGGCGTCTGCAGCTGAGGAAGAGGAAAGCCTTGATGACAGTCAGCCATTGTCTGGCCAGGGCAGTGTACAGGACGAGTTAGCGGGCGAAGAGGAGGAGGAGGACGAGGAGGATGATGGGGATGATTATATTTTTAATGAGGAAGCTTTTCTGGGGCCACTGGAAATTGGTGGCGCGGCAAGGCCGGGTTCTGGTTTTTGGAGGGACACAAGTGACGTGGATTTGCCTGAAACTGCCCCTCAACCAAGCACAACCGCAGATTTGAGAACTGGAACTTTGGCCCACATGGCGGATTATGCCTTACGTATCCTCAAAAGGGACACACGCATAACTAAAATGATGAATGATGACGATTACTGGTTGGCCTGCCTCCTTGATCCTCGCTATAAAGGCAAATTGCAAAATATAATGCCACATGAGAACTTGGAACTAATATTAGCAACCAAACAATCAACTCTTGTTGACCGTTTGCTTCTGGCATTCCCTGCACACAGCGCCCGTGATCGTTCTCACACGAGCTGCAGGGGCCAGCAGACCAGAGGAGTTAGAGGGGCAGAAATCAGAAGTGGCGTTGGCCAGAGGGGTTTTCTGACCAGGTTGTGGAGTGATTTTGCTATGACCGCAGACAGGACAGGTACTGCAGCATCAATTCAAAGTGACAGGAGACAACATTTGTCCAGTATGGTTACAAACTATTTTTCATCCCTTATCGATGTTCTCCCTCAACCGTCATTCCCATTTGATTACTGGTCATCAAAATTAGACACCTGGCCAGAATTGGCAGAATATGCATTGCAGGAGCTTGCTTGCCCGGCAGCTAGTGTCCTATCAGAAAGAGTATTCAGTGCTGCAGGTTCAATACTAACAGAAAAAAGGACTCGTCTGGCTACCCAAAATGTAGATGATCTAGCCTTCATTAAAATGAACCACAACTGGATTTCGAAATCTTTTGCCCCACCTTGCCCGGCTGACATCTAGCTTTCCTATGAAAAGGTCTTGCCTGTGGACTATTCTGAATGACTTTTCCAATCTCGTAATTTTCTTCACCTGATTGTCCAGCATACGACATGTTTCCACCTCACGAAATGGCCAAACTCCCCACACGGGGCCGTGGTATCGACACTTGGCGACAGCACCCGTGAGAGTGCAGTTTGTCTGAAGAGGTGGGTGTGCCCGCTTTTGGTCGACGGCACTGCCACTGGGTCCCTCCTAGTACAATAAAGTGTCTCTGGCAGTGGTGGTGCGCACCCAACGTCAGACACACCGTTGTAATATGAGGGGCCCTGGGCCTGTACCGCCGGCCACAAGACAGTTCCCCCCCCCAGCTCAAACAGTGCTCTACCACTTGCAAAATTATCTCACAGCTCCACCAATGTTTAGTCTATGCGCTGACATCCTTCAATGCCTGCCACTGACAATACCATTGTATTGACATTTTTGTTATGTTAGGCCTTCGATGCCTGTCTGTGGTCACTCCTTCCACTAGGCCTCCACTGACCACACCACTGCTGCCCGTGTACCCCTGTAACCAATTTAAAATTGCCTACAGCCATGTGTTATTATTTTAGGCCTTCGATGCCTGTCTGCGGTCACTCCTTCCACTAGGCCTCCACTGACCACACCACTGCTGCCCGTGTACCCCTGGAACCAATTTAAAATTGCCTACAGCCATGTGTTATTATTTTAGGCCTTCGATGCCTGTCTGCGGTCACTCCTTCCACTAGGCCTCCACTGACCACACCACTGCTGCCCGTGTACCCCTGGAACCAATTTAAAATTGCCTACAGCCATGTGTTATTATTTTAGGCCTTCGATGCCTGTCTGCGGTCACTCCTTCCACTAGGCCTCCACTGACCACACCACTGCTGCCCGTGTACCCCTGTAACCAATTTAAAATTGCCTACAGCCATGTGTTATTATTTTAGGCCTTCGATGCCTGTCTGCAGTCACTCCTTCCACTAGGCCTCCACTGACCACACCACTGCTGCCCGTGTACCCCTGTAACCAATTTAAAATTGCCTACAGCCATGTGTTATTATTTTAGGCCTTCGATGCCTGTCTGCGGTCACTCCTTCCACTAGGCCTCCACTGACCACACCACTGCTGCCCGTGTACCCCTGGAACCAATTTAAAATTGCCTACAGCCATGTGTTATTATTTTAGGCCTTCGATGCCTGTCTGCGGTCACTCCTTCCACTAGGCCTCCACTGACCACACCACTGCTGCCCGTGTACCCCTGGAACCAATTTAAAATTGCCTACAGCCATGTGTTATTATTTTAGGCCTTCGATGCCTGTCTGCGGTCACTCCTTCCACTAGGCCTCCACTGACCACACCACTGCTGCCCGTGTACCCCTGGAACCAATTTAAAACTGCCTACAGCCATGTGTTATTATTTTAGGCCTTCGATGCCTGTCTGCGGTCACTCCTTCCACTAGGCCTCCACTGACCACACCACTGCTGCCCGTGTACCCCTGGAACCAATTTAAAACTGCCTACAGCCATGTGTTATTATTTTAGGCCTTCGATGCCTGTCTGCGGTCACTCCTTCCACTAGTCCTCCACTGACCACACCACTGCTGCCCGTGTACCCCTGGAACCATCAGAAAATATAAAAATAAGTATTTTGCTTATAAAAAAGAAAATACTGGAGAGATATCAAATGCAGACATTTTAACATTAAAAACAAACACATACAACAAAAATCTGGTACAGTACTAAAAATGGCCACCAGCTACAATAACTTTCTCCTGCAAGTAGTTAACTGAAAGGTTTTTTCAATTTTAAACACAGATATGGCATCCACCGAGTGTTGTCCTGTCGCGTCTTCTTTATATTATTGCCAAGAAGATGCAAAACAATGAAAATAATAAAATCGTTATTTACCAAAAAAATAGAGTAAGTCAAAACCACATTGCAAATAAACATTCATTACAAATAAAGAAGCAGGGCGCGTCCGAGGGTGAGTATATACCTAATAAGAATATAATCACCCTCGGACGCGCCCTGCTTCTTTCCGACAGCCTTCCTTCCTAAGAATCAGCCCTTCCGTGGTATAGAGAGAGGGTTTGTTACACTCCAAGGTGTTCCCCAGGTTGCCTTTCCTGAGCTTCGATCTTCTGGCTCTCGTTTAGTAGTTGTTGGAAACTACGCTGCATTAGGCCTACAAATTGGGTATGGGGTGTAGAGAGATGGTGTGTTCCACTCCAAGGTGTTCTCCAGGTTGCCTTTCCTGAGCTTCGATCTTCCGGCTCTCGTTTAGTAGTTGTTGGAAACTACGTTGCATTAGGCCTACAAATTGGGTATGGGGTGTAGAGAGATGGTGTGTTCCACTGTAGAGAGATGGTGTGTTCCACTCCAAGGTGTTCCCCAGGTTTCCTCGCCAATGCTTCGATCATCATGCTCTCGTTTAGTAGTTGTTGGAAACTACGCTGCATTAGGCCTACAAATTGGGTATGGGGTGTAGAGAGATGGTGTGTTCCACTCCAAGGTGTTCCCCAGGTTTCCTCGCCAATGCTTCGATCATCATGCTCTCGTTTAGTAGTTGTTGGAAACTACGCTGCATTAGGCCTACAAATTGGGTATGGGGTGTAGAGAGATGGTGTGTTCCACTCCAAGGTGTTCCCCAGGTTTCCTCGCCAATGCTTCGATCATCATGTTCTCGTTTAGTAGTTGTTGGAAACTACGCTGCATTGGGCCTACAAATTGGGTATGGGGTGTAGAGAGATGGTGTGTTCCACTCCAAGGTGTTCCCCAGGTTGCCTTTCCTGAGCTTCGATCTTCCGGCTCTCGTTTAGTAGTTGTTGGAAACTACGCTGCATTAGGCCTATAAATTGGGTATGGGGTGTAGAGAGATGGTGTGTTCCACTGTAGAGAGATGGTGTGTTCCACTCCAAGGTGTTCCCCAGGTTTCCTCGCCAATGCTTCGATCATCATGCTCTCGTTTAGTAGTTGTTGGAAACGATGAGGTTTAACAATGATAAATGTAAGGTTATACACATGGGAAGAAGGAATCAATGTCACCATTACACACTGAATGGGAAACCACTGGGTAAATCTGACAGGGAGAAGGACTTGGGGATCCTAGTTAATGATAAACTTACCTGGAGCAGCCAGTGCCAGGCAGCAGCTGCCAAGGCAAACAGGATCATGGGGTGCATTAAAAGAGGTCTGGATACACATGATGAGAGCATTATACTGCCTCTGTACAAATCCCTAGTTAGACCGCACATGGAGTACTGTGTCCAGTTTTGGGCACCGGTGCTCAGGAAGGATATAATGGAACTAGAGAGAGTACAAAGGAGGGCAACAAAATTACTAAAGGGGATGGGAGAACTACAATACCCAGATAGATTAGCGAAATTAGGATTATTTAGTCTAGAAAAAAGACGACTGAGGGGCGATCTAATAACCATGTATAAGTACTGTATATAAGGGGACAATACAAATATCTCGCTGAGGATCTGTTTATACCAAGGAAGGTGACGGGCACAAGGGGGCATTCTTTGCGTCTGGAGGAGAGAAGGTTTTTCCACCAACATAGAAGAGGATTCTTTACTGTTAGGGCAGTGAGAATCTGGAATTGCTTGCCTGAGGAGGTGGTGATGGCGAACTCAGTCGAGGGGTTCAAGAGAGGCCTGGATGTCTTCCTGGAGCAGAACAATATTGTATCATACAATTAGGTTCTGTAGAAGGACGTAGATCTGGGGATTTATTATGATGGAATATAGGCTGAACTGGATGGACAAATGTCTTTTTTTCGGCCTTACTAACTATGTTACTATGTTACGCTGCATTAGGCCTACAAATTGGGTATGGGGTGTAGAGAGATGGTGTGTTCCACTCCAAGGTGTTCCCCAGGTTTCCTCGCCAATGCTTCGATCATCATGCTCTCGTTTAGTAGTTGTTGGAACTACGCTGCATTAGGCCTACAAATTGGGTATGGGGTGTAGTGAGATGGTGTGTTCCACTCCAAGGTGTTCCCCAGGTTTCCTCGCCAATGCTTCGATCATCATGCTCTCGTTTAGTAGTTGTTGGAAACTACGCTGCATTGGGCCTACAAATTGGGTATGGGGTGTAGAGAGATGGTGTGTTCCACTCCAAGGTGTTCTCCAGGTTGCCTTTCCTGAGCTTCGATCTTCCGGCTCTCGTTTAGTAGTTGTTGGAAACTACGCTGCATTAGGCCTACAAATTGGGTATGGGGTGTAGAGAGATGGTGTGTTCCACTCCAAGGTGTTCCCCAGGTTTCCTCGCCAATGCTTCGATCATCATGCTCTCGGTTAGTAGTTGTTGGAAACTACGCTGCATTAGACCTACAAATTGGGTATAGGGTGTAGAGAGATGGTGTGTTCCACTCCAAGGTGTTCTCCAGGTTGCCTTTCCTGAACTTCTATCTTCAGGCTCTCATTAAATTGTGGTTAAACGGAACAACTGCATTTGGCGTACTAGTTGGTTTGGGGCCTACTATCGGTGTCTGCCACTCCTTGCTGTTCTGCTGGTTTCCTGTCCTGAAATTCCGTTTTCAGGCGCTCGTTAAGTAGTTGTTAATGTTAGACTGCATTTGGCCTACTAGTTGGGTTGGGGCCTACTATCGGTGTCTGCCACTCCTTGCTGTTCTCCTCCACTGAACAAAGCTGTGCCGCCTGTTTACTACTGTTGCCAATTTTGAACTGCATTTCGACTACTTACTGATTTGGGCCTACTCTCTGTGTCAGCCTCTCATTCCAGTTGTCCTCCACTGCAATGCCCCCTGATTAGTCCTGTGTTACCAATTTTGAACTGCATTTAGCCCACTTTATTCTTTGGGCCTATATCTGTGTTTCCTCCTCATCCTGCCCATTGCCCAGCCAGTGATAGATGAGTCTGCTGGTACATTGACCCATAACGCAACATTTCCCGTGCACGCTACACTGCAAGATTGTGACCCTGCTGAAAGTCAGGTCCCCCTTCCCGCATACCATACCACCTTACACGGGGACAAAGAGGAAGGTGCAGATGAAAGTGCAGGTTCCTTCATCAGGTGGGGGGAGGAATACTAGTTGGCGACGTCACTGGCACAGGGCCTCTCATAGTACGCAAAAGTGTTGCTGCCGGTGGGAGGCGCCCCCGCCGTGCAAACACACCGCTGTACTTTGAGGGGCCCTGTGCCAGTGCCAATGCCAACGAGTGGGCCCCCCCTGCTTGCTCAGGTTCACAGCACTTGCAAAGTTGAAATACTTACCTCTCCCTGCTCCACTGCCGTGACGTGGTCCAGATTTCCTGGGCCCACTAATTACTTGAACCAGCCCTACCCACCACAACTTTAGCCAAATGAACCCCAATTTCAAATGTCTTCCAATTATTATAAGGTAAATTACGCTTGACAAGCTTCATTAAGAAGAATGGATGGTTTTGACATTAAAATGGGCACTCTAGGTGTTTTCCTGGCCCCCACTCACTGCCGACTATGCTGCCCCATTGACTTGCATTGGGTTTCGTGTTTCGGTCGATCCCGACTTTACGTCATAATCGGCCGATTTCACTCGACCCGACTTTTGAGATAGTCGGGTTTCGAGAAACCCGGCTCGACTCTAAAAAGGTCAAGGTCGCTCAACTCTACTCACCACACATGGGGATATGAACACACACAAAATGCGCCACACACTACCACGTGCTTGAACACATATACCACCCTCAGCACAAATTTCACCACACATACACCAACCTCGCCACATAAAAGTCGAAACACAAAAGTCGCTGCTCAAAACTCACCACGCGCAAAACTCGCCACATGCAAAAACTAGGCTCACGCAAAACTCGCCACAAGTGCAAAACTCACCTCATGGAAAACTCGCCACACACAAAACTTGCACACGCGGAAAAATTGCCACATGCACAAAATTTGCAACACATGCAAAAGTTGCCTCACACAAAACTTGCACATACTCAAAAGGCACCAGACATAAAACTCACCACGCGCAAAACTCGCCATGCGCAAAACTTGCTGCACACAACTTGCTACACTAACCTGTCACATGCAACTCGACACACAAAAAGTTGCTACACGCATGTTGCCACACAAAACTCATCTCACAAAAGTCGCTACATGCATGTCACCACACACAACTCAACACACACAACTTGACAGACGAAACTCGCCCTAAAACACACACAAGTCTCGTATTAGCCTTCAAAAATAAAAATCTGATTAATAAGCAGACAAACTACAAGAGCAACAAATGTACCATATAGGAAATACAGCAGCTGTCAGTCACATGACCTGTCTATTATGTGTATGTGTGAGCTAATATATACTGCCAGGGGGAGGGCTTCCTGTTGGCTGGGGATTTATCAGGCTGCCAATTTATCTTACAAATACTGAGGTAAAAATACTGAGCAAATAACGTGTTAACGAGGTCTAATAGAGGAGATCACACAGGTATATACTATATACAGGGGAGATGACACACATACAGTGGGGCAAAAAAGTATTTAGTCAGTCAGCAATAGTGCAAGTTCCACCACTTAAAAAGATGAGAGGCGTCTGTAATTTACATCATAGGTAGACCTCAACTATGGGAGACAAACTGAGAAAAAAAAATCCAGAAAATCACATTGTCTGTTTTTTTAACAATTTATTTGCATATTATGGTGGAAAATAAGTATTTGGTCAGAAACAAACAATCAAGATTTCCGGTCTCTCACAGACCTGTAACTTCTTCTTTAAGAGTCTCCTCTTTCCTCCACTCATTACCTGTAGTAATGGCACCTGTTTAAACTTGTTATCAGTATAAAAAGACACCTGTGCACACCCTCAAACAGTCTGACTCCAAACTCCACTATGGTGAAGACCAAAGATCTGTCAAAGGACACCAGAAACAAAATTGTAGCCCTGCACCAGGCTGGGAAGACTGAATCTGCAATAGCCAACCAGATTGGAGTGAAGAAATCAACAGTGGGAGCAATAATTAGAAAATGGAAGACATACAAGACCACTGATAATCTCCCTCGATCTGGGGCTCCACGCAAAATCCCACCCCGTGGGGTCAGAATGATCACAAGATCGGTGAGCAAAAATCCCAGAACCACGCGGGGGGACCTAGTGAATGAACTGCAGAGAGCTGGGACCAATGTAACAAGGCCTACCATAAGTAACACACTACGCCACCATGGACTCAGATCCTGCAGTGCCAGACGTGTCCCACTGCTTAAGCCAGTACATGTCCGGGCCCGTCTGAAGTTTGCTAGAGAGCATTTGGATGATCCAGAGGAGTTTTGGGAGAATGTCCTATGGTCTGATGAAACCAAACTGGAAATGTTTGGTAGAAACACAACTTGTCGTGTTTGGAGGAAAAAGAATACTGAGTTGCATCCATCAAACACCATACCTACTGTAAAGCATGGTGGTGGAAACATCATGCTTTGGGGCTGTTTCTCTGCAAAGGGGCCAGGACGACTGATACGGGTACATGAAAGAATGAATGGGGCCATGTATCGTGAGATTTTGAGTGCAAACCTCCTTCCATCAGCAAGGGCATTGGCGCAGTGGTTAGCACAGCAGCCTTGCAGCGCTGGAGTCCTGGGTTCAAATCCCACCATGGACAACATCTGCAAAGAGTTTGTATGTTCTCTCCGTGTTTGCGTGGGTTTCCTCCGGGCACTCCGGTTTCCTCCCACATTCCAAAGACATACAGATAGGGAATTTAGATTGTGAGCCCCATCGGGGACAGTGATGATAATGTGTGCAAACTGTAAAGCGCTGCGGAATATGTTAGCGCTATATAAAAAAATAAAGATTATTATTATTATTATTATTATGAAATGTGGCTGGGTCTTTCAACATGACAATGATCCAAAGCACACCGCCAGGGCAACGAAGGAGTGGCTTCGTAAGAAGCATTTCAACGTCCTGGAGTGGCCTAGCCAGTCTCCAGATCTCAACCCTATAGAAAACCTTTGGAGGGAGTTGAAAGTCCGTGTTGCCAAGCGAAAAGCCAAAAACATCACTGCTCTAGAGGAGATCTGCATGGAGGAATGGGCCAACATACCAACAACAGTGTGTGGCAACCTTGTGTAGACTTACAGAAAATGTTTGACCTCTGTCATTGCCAACAAAGGATATATTACAAAGTATTGAGATGAAATTTTGTTTCTGACCAAATACTTATTTTTCACCATAATATGCAAATAAATTGTTAAAAAAACAGACAATGTGATTTTCGGGATTTTTTTTCTCAGTTTGTCTCCCATAGTTGAGGTCTACCTATGATGTAAATTTCAGACGCCTCTCATCTTTTTAAGTGGTGGAACTTGCACTATTGCTGACTGACTAAATACTTTTTTGCCCCACTGTATATACTATATACAGGAGGAGATGACATACAGGTATATACTATATACAGGAGATGACACACAGGTATATACTATATACAGGAGCAGATTACCTACAGGTATATACTACATACAGGAGGAGATTACATACAGGTATATGCTATATATAGAAGATGACATACAGGTATATACTATATACAGGAGGAGATGACACACAGATATATACTATATACAGGGTAGATGACACACATGTATATACTATATACAGGAGGAAATGACATACAGGTATATACTATATATAGAAGGAGATGACATACAGGTATATACTATATATTGGGAGGAGATGACATACAGGTATATACTATATATAGGAGATGACATACAGGTATATACTATATACAGGGGATATGACACACAGCAGGTATATACTATATACAGGGGAGATGACATACAGGTATATACTATATACAGGAGATGACATACAGGTGTATACTATATATAAGGGAGATGACAAACATGTATATACTGAGGTGAAAATGAGAGGTGTGAGGTGAAAATGAAAAGGTGTGAGTGCAAAATGAGAGGAGTGAGGGAAAATAGTGTAGTGATCGGAAAATGACAGATGTGAGGTCGGAATGACAAGTGTTAGGCGGGAATGAGAGGAGTGAGGGAGAAAATGAGAGGTGTGAGGGAGAAAATGAGAGATGTGAGGGGGAAAATGAGAGGCGTGATGGGAAAATAAGAGAAGTGACGTGCTATAACTAACCACAGATATTTACTATGCCCAGGCAACACCGGGCTCTTCAGCTAGTCTAATATATAAAGCTGAATGTGTGTGTGTGTGTGTGTGTGTGTGTGTGTGTATGTCCGGGATTGGCATCTGCACCGTCGCAGCTACAGCCACAAAATTTTGCACAGTCACACGTCTGGACCCCGAGAGCGTCATAGGCTTTGTTGTGAGGTGAAATTTTAACCCCGCGCGTTCCAATTCACCAAACAATTTTGCCCCTATCTACATAATGGGGAAAAAAGTGAAAGGAAAAGTGTTGGAGGCGTCGAAGCTACAGCCACAAAATTTTGCACAGTCACACGTCTGGACCCCGAGAGCGTCATAGGCTATGTTGTGAGGCGAAATTTTAACCCCGCGCGTTCCAATTCACCAAACAATTTTGCCCCTATCTACATAATGGGGAAAAAAGTGAAAGGAAAAGTGTTGGAGGCGTCGAAACTACAGCCACCAAATCTTGCACAGTCACACGTCTGGACCCTGAGAGCATCATAGGCTATGTTGTGAGGTGAAATTTTAACCCCGTGCTTTCCAATTCACCAAACTATTTTGACCCTATCTACATAATGGGGAAAAAGTGAAAGGAAAAGTGTTGGAGGCGTCGCAGCTACAGCCACAAAATTTTGCACAGTCACACGTCTGGACCCTGAGAGCGTCATAGGCTATGTTGTGAGGTGAAATTTTAACCCCGTGCTTTCCAATTCACCAAACAATTTTGCCCCTATCTACATAATGGGAAAAAATGAAAGGAAAAGTGTTGGAGGCAAATTGACAGCTGCCAGATGTGAACAAGGGGGACGTAAAGAGTGAGAGCGATGGCGCCAAAGAGTATATACCGTACAGTTGCTAAGGTGGGGCCCCGACATGGGATACTCACCACACACGGGGATATGAACACACACACAAAATGCGTCACACACTACCAGGTGCTTGAACACATATCACCCTCAGCACACATTTCACCACACATTCTCCAACCTCACCACATAAAAGTCGAAACACAAAAGTTACCGCTCAAAACTCGCCACGCGCAGAACTCGCCACATGCAAAAACTAGGCTCTTGCAAAACTCGCCATAAGTGCAAAACTCACCTCATGGAAAACTCGCCACACGCAAAACTTGCACACGCGGGAAAAATTGCCACATGCACAAAAGTTGCAACACATGCAAAATTTGCCTCACACAAAACTTGCACATACTCAAAAGGCACCACACACAAAACTCGCCACACGCAAAACTCGCCATGCGCAAAACTTGCTGCACACAAGTTGCTACACTAACCTGTCACATGCAACTCGACACAAAAAGTTGCTACACGCATGTTGCCACACAAAACTCATCTCACAAAAGTCGCTACATGCATGTCGCCACACGCAACTCAACACACACAACTTGACAAACGAAACTCGCCCTAAAACACACACAAGTCTGGTCTTATCCTTCAAAAATAAAAATCTGATTAATAAGCACACAAACTACAAGAGCAACAAATGTACCATATAGGAAATACAGCAGCTGTCAGTCACATGACCTGTCTATTATGTGTATGTGTGAGCTAATATATACTGCCAGGGGGAGAGCTTCCTGTTGGCTGGGGATTTATCAGGCTGCCAATTTAGCTTACAAATACTGAGGTAAAAATACTGAGCAAATAACGTGTGAACGAGGTCTAATACAGGAGGAGATGACACACAGGTATATACTATATACAGGGGAGATGATACACAGATATATACTATATACAGGAGAGATGACACACAGGTATATACTATATAGAGGAGATGACATACAGGTACATATATATACAGGAGGAGATGACACACAGGTATATACTATATACAGGAGGAGATGACACACAGGTATATACTATATACAGGAGCAGATGACCTACAGGTATATGCTATATATAGAAGATGACATGAAGGTATATACTATATACAGGAGGAGATGACACACAGATATATACTATATACAGGGGAGATGACACACAGGTATATACTATATACAGGAGGAGATGACATACAGGTATATACTATATATAGGAGATGACATTCAGGTATATACTATATATAGGGGAGATGACACACGGCAGGTATATAATATATACAGGGGAGATGACATACAGGTATATACTATATACAGGAGATGACATACAGATGTATACTATATATAAGGGAGATGACAAACATGTATATACTGAGGTGATGAGGTGAAAATGAGAGGTGTGAGGTGAAAATAAAAGGTGTGAGTGAAAAATGAGAGGAGTGAGGAAAAATAATGGAGTGATCAGAAAATGACAGATGTGAGGTTGAAATGACAAGTGTTAGGCGGGAATGAGAGGAGTGAGGGAGAAAATGAAAGATGTGATTGGGAAAATGAGAGGCGTGATGGGAAAATAAGAGAAGTGAGGTGCTATAACTAACCACAGATATTTACTATGCCCAGGCAACGCCGGGCTCTTCAGCTAGTATATATATATATATATATATATGTCAGTAGACACATATATGTATATATATTATTACTTCATACAGCGCTAGATAGCTTTAAAGCTGGTAATTCAATTGCCGGCTTTTGCTTTCTCCTTCCTAAACCCGACATGAATTGCCGGCTTTTCTCGCTAACACCGCTGCGTATTCCTCGCAAGTCACACTGCTGGTCCGTGTGTAATCCGTATTTTTGGGGCTTCCATAGACTTTCATTGGCGTTTTTTTTTTGTGCAATACGGTGACAAACGCAGCATGCTGCGATTTTCTATGGCCGTAGAAAGCCGTATAATACTGATCAGGAAAATACGGCAGATAGGAGCAGGGGCATAGAGAATAATTGGGACGTTTGTTAGGTGAGTCTTACGGACGTATTTTATGCGCTCATATGTCCGTAAAACTCGCTAGTGTGACGCCGGCCTAAGGGGGCTTTCACATTGCGCTTTGGCACCCGTTCAGTGGCCCCACTGAGGCTTATGTCTGAACCCTCCGCAAATGGGATTCGGACGTATGCGCTGACTGGGTCATAGACTGTAATGATGCCAGCAGAGGGAATGTGAGCTGATGGGCATTGTTTCGGGCCTATACGCCGGCTGGAGGTGGCACTTAGATGTAGTGGACTGTATCGGACCCCCAGTGATCTCAGTTATCACCTATCCCACTAAATTGTTCTAAGGGGGCATCCTCCCTCCAATAACGTCCTGACCCCTGCAGTGCCTGGGAGCAGAGGCCGCACATAGTGCCCGTTCTGGGGGTGACCTGCAGCACTATGCTCGCTGCTCTGCGGACCCCCGGGCTCCTCCTGACCGGCATCCTGCAGCATAGAACACTTCATTGTACGGTCTATGGCAGCTGCTCCCGCCAATTACATTAAGGTCACGTCTCCTTTAAACGATTTGGCGACTAAATTAGGCGTCAGAGCACTTCCGTCCTGAAGCGGGAAGTGACGTCACGACAGGTAAGGCCGCTGGCGAGGACTGGTAGCAAGCGATCGTGCTCCGAGTACGGTAGGTGCCGTAAAGCGAGAACGTCCCGTAGACGATTCTTGGGGTTGTGTTTGCCCGCAGTGACGGCGCACGGGCGCAGGGATCACGTGCCTTCTGTCTGGAGAGATTTGGTGCGCAGCTTCCGGCTGGCTGCCGCCATTACCCCGGGGCGGCCGTGTGTCAGAGGACGAGTGGATACTCGGAGCCAGTCAGCCGTGAGCAGCTGCTCCGGTCCCGCCGCCTCCGTGCACGCAGAGTATGGTCAGTGCTGAGTGCACGGCGACCGCACCGAGCACATGGGCAGCATGGAGGGGAGGCCGGAGCTCTGAGGAGAGGGGGAGGGGTGATGGGGGGAGGGGACCGCTGGAGTGATGCCTTATGTGCACAGGGTGCGGATCCGCGGCGGATTGGCAGCAGTTTTCCATCAGGTTTACAGTACCATGTTTAACCTGTGGAAAACAAAATACCGCATGGAAACGCTGCCATGTGGTTTCCCGCAGACTGTATGTTCTTTGTGCGGATTCCGCAGCATTTTACACCTGCCCCCCTATAGGAATCCGCACAAAATCCGCAGGTAAAATGCAGTGAGTTTTACCTGTGGATTTTTCAAAAACGGTGTGGAAAAATCCGCACACGAATCCGCAGCGTGTGCACATAGCCTTAGGGTCAAAACAATGGCTACTCCCCTTCCACAGCTATTCTGGCAGATGACAAGACATTGCATCACGTGTCTGCTGCAGCCAAACAGTGTTACCTCACCTGACATCACAGGTTCAGTGCGCCCCGGGAGGGGAGTAGCCATTTTTTATTATTATTGGGGGGGAGGGGTTATCCACAATCTGGTTATCTGATAGTTTCACCCTTTACAGCTGAGAACAGGTGGGGAATTTAACCTGTTAGTCACCATTGTTTCATGTGGGGTCACAGTGTCCTAATTAAATATTTTAGGGACTGAGGATTTCCTGTATGGACAGCACTAGGACCTTTCTAGAAAGATCTCTAGGAAAATCTGTACAGTAAGCACACTGTCACCTTCACATGATGAAATAGCGTATCTAATAACGTTCTCTTTCTCGTTCTCTCTTTCTCGTTCTCTCTCTTTCTCGTTCTCTCTCTTTCTCGTTCTCTCTCTTTCTCGTTCTCTCTCTTTCTCGTTCTCTCTCTTTCTCGTTCTCTCTCTTTTCTCGTTCTCCTCTCTTTCTCGTTCTCTCTCTTTCTCGTTCTCTCTCTTTCTCGTTCTCTCTCTTTCTCGTTCTCTCTCTTTCTCGTTCTCTCTCTTTCTCGTTCTCTCTCTTTCTCGTTCTCTCTCTTTCCTCGTTCTCTCTCTTTCTCGTTCTCTCTCTCGTTCTCTCTCTTTCTCGTTCTCTCTCTTTCTCGTTCTCTCTCTTTCTCGTTCTCTCTCTTTCCTCGTTTCTCTCTCTTTCTCGTTCTCTCTCTTTCTCGTTCTCTCTCTTTCCTCGTTCTCTCTCTTTCTCGTTCTCTCTCTTTCTCGTTCTCTCTCTTTCTCGTTCTCTCTCTTTCTCGTTCTCTTCTCTTTCTCGTTCTCTCTCTTTCTCGTTCTCTCTCTTCTCTCGTTCTCTCTCTTTCTCGTTCTCTCTCTTTCTCGTTCTCTCTCTTTCTCGTTCTCTCTCTTTCTCGTTCTCTCTCTTTTCTCGTTCTCCTCTCTTTCTCGTTCTCTCTCTTTCTCGTTCTCTCTCTTTCTCGTTCTCTCTCTTTCTCGTTCTCTCTCTTTCTCGTTCTCTCTCTTTCTCGTTCTCTCTCTTTCTCGTTCTCTCTCTTTCTCGTTCTCTCTCTTTCTCGTTCTCTCTCTTTCTCGTTCTCTCTCTTTCTCGTTCTCTCTCTTTCTCGTTCTCTCTCTTTCCTCGTTCTCTCTCTTTCTCGTTCTCTCTCTTTCTCGTTCTCTCTCTTTCTCGTTCTCTCTCTTTCTCGTTCTCCTCTCTCTTCTCGTTCTCTCTCCTTCTTCGTTCTTCTCTCTTTCTCGTTCTCTCTCTTTCTCGTTCTCTCTCTTTCTCGTTCTCTCCTCTTCTCGTTCTCTCTCCTTTCTCGTTCTCTCTCCTTCTCGTTCCTCTCCTTCTCGTTCTCTCTCCTTCTCGTTCTCTCTCCTTCTCGTTCTCTCTCCTTCTCGTTCTCTCTCTTCTCGTTCTCTCTCCTTTCTCGTTCTCTCTCCTTCTCGTTCTCTCTCCTTCTCGTTCTCTCTCCTTCTCGTTCTCTCTCCTTCTCGTTCTCTCTCCTTCTCGTTCTCTCTCCTTCTCGTTCTCTCTCCTCTCGTTCTCTCTCCTTCTCGTTCTCTCTCTTTCTCGTTCTCTCTCTTCTCGTTCTCTCTCCTTCTCGTTCTCTCTCCTTCTCGTTCTCTCTCCTTCTCGTTCTCTCTCCTTCTCGTTCTCTTCTCCTTCTCGTTCTCTCTCCTTCTCGTTCTCTCTCCTTCTCGTTCTCTCTCCTTCTCGTTCTCTCTCTCGTTCTCTCTCTCTTCTCGTTCTCTCTCTCTCTTCTCGTTCTCTCTCTTTCTCGTTCTCTCTCTCTCTCTCTCTTCTCGTTCTCTCTCTCTCTCTCTTTCTCGTTCTCTCTCTTTCTCGTTCTCTCTCTCTCTCTCTCTTCTCGTTCTCTCTTTCTCGTTCTCTCTCTCTCGTTCTCTCTCTTCTCTCTCTCTCTCTCGTTCTCTCTCTCTCTCTCTCTCTCCTCTCGTTCTCTCTCTCTCTCTTCTCTCTCTCGTCTCTCTCTCTCTCCTCGTTCTCTCTCGTTCTCTCTCGTTCTCTCTCTCTCTTCTCGTTCTCTCTCTCTCTCGTTCTCTCTCTCTCTCTCGTTCTCTCTCTCTCTCTCGTTCTCTTCTCTCTCTTTCTCGTTCTCTCTTCTCGTTCTCTCTCTCTCTCTTTCTCGTCTCTCTCTTTCTCGTTCTCTCTCTTTCTCGTTCTCTCTCTTTCTCGTTCTCTCTCTTTCTCGTTCTCTCTCTCTCTCTCTCGTTCTCTCTCTCTTTCTCGTTCTTTCTCTCTCTTTCTCGTTCTCTCGTTCTCTCTCTTCTCGTTCTCTCTCTCTTTCTCGTTCTCTCTCCTTCTCGTTCTCTCCTCTCTTCTCGTTCTCTCTTCTCGTTCTCTCTCTCTTCTCGTTCTCTCTCTCTTTCTCGTTCTCTCTCTCTCTCTTTCTCGTTCTCTCTCTCTCTCTCTCTCGTTCTCTCTCTTTCTCTTTCTCGTTCTCTCTCTTTCTCTCTCTCTCTTTCTCGTTCTCTCTCTTCGTTCTTTCTCTCTTTCTCGTTCTCTCTCTCTCTCTCTCGTTCTCTCTCTATCTCTTTCTCGTTCTCTCTCTTCTCTTCTCTCTCTTTCTCGTTCTCTCTCTTTCTCGTTCTCTCTCTTCTCGTTCTCTCTCTTCTCGTTCTCTCTCTTTCTCGTTCTCTCTCTTCTCTCTCTCTTCTCGTTCTCTTCTCTCTCTCTTCTCGTCTCTCTCTCTCGTTCTCTCTCTTTCTCGTTCTCTCTTTCTCGTTTCTCTCTCTCTTTCTCGTTCTCTCGTTCTCTCTCTTTCTCGTTCTCTCTCTCGTTCTCTCTCTTTCTCGTTCTTCTCTCTCTTTCTCGTTCTCTCTTCGTTCTCTCTCTTTCTCTTCTCTCTCTCTTTCTCGTTCTCTCTCTTTCTCGTCTCTCTCTTTCTCGTCTCTCTCCTTTCTCGTTCTCTCTCTCTCTCTCTCTCTCTTTCTCTCTTCTCTCTCTGTTCTCTTCTCTCCTCTCTTCTCGTTCTCTCTCTCTCTCTTTCTCGTTCTCTCTCTCTC
Source organism: Ranitomeya imitator (assembly GCF_032444005.1). NCBI lineage: Eukaryota > Metazoa > Chordata > Amphibia > Anura > Dendrobatidae > Ranitomeya > Ranitomeya imitator. The sequence goes on from NC_091287.1 coordinate 488,046,423, forward strand.
TTCTCGTTCTTTCTCTTCTCTCTTCTCGTTCTCTCTCTCTTCTCGTTCTCTCTCGTTCTTTCTCTCTCTCTTTCTCGGTCTCTCTCTTTCTCGTTCTCTCGTTCTCTCTCTTCTCGTCTCTCTCTTCTCGTTCTCTCTCTCGTTCTCTCTCTTTCTCGTTCTTTCTCTCGTCTCTTCTCTTTCTCGTTCTTCTCTTCTCGTTCTCTCTCTTTCTCGTTCTCTCTCTCTCTCTCTTCTCGTTCTCTCTCTCTTTCTCGTTCTCTCTCTCTCTTTCTCGTTCTCTTTCTCTCTTTCTCTCTCTCTCTTTCTCGTCTCTCTCTCTCTCTCGTTCTCTCTCTTCTCGTTCTCTCTCTTTCTCGTTCTCTCTTTCTCGTTCCTCTCTCTCTTCTCGTCTCTCTCTCTCTTTCTCGTTCTCTCTCTTCTCGTTCTTCTCTCTCTCTTCTCGTTCTCTCTCTTCTCGTTCTCTCGTTCTCTCTTTCTCGTTCTCTCTCTCTTTCTCGTTCTCTCTGTCTCTCTCTCTTCTCGTTCTCTCTGTCTCTCTCTCTTTCTCGTTCTCTCTCTTTCTCGTTCTCTCTCTCTCTTTCTCGTTCTCTCTCTCTCTTTCTCTTCTCTCTCTTTCTCGTTCTCTCTCTTTCTCGTTCTCTCGTTCTCTCTCTTTCTCGTTCTCTCTCTCTCCTTTCTCGTTCTCTCTCTCGTTCTCTCTCTCTTCTCGTTCTTTCTCTCTCTCTTTCTCGTTCTCTCTCTTTCTCTGTTCTCTCTCTCTTTCTCGTTCTCTCTCTCTTTCTCGTTCTCTCTCTCTTTCTCGTTCTCTCTCTCTTTCTCGTTCTCTCTCTCTCTCTTTCTCGTTCTCTCTCTTTCTCGTTCTCTCTCTCTCTTTCTCGTTCTCTCTTTCTCGTTCTCTCTCTCTCTCTCAGTTCTCTCTCTCTCTCTCGTTCTCTCTCTCTCTCTCATTCTCTCTCTCTCTCTCTCGTTCTCTCTCTTCTCGTTCTCTCTCTTTCTCGTTCTCTCTCTCTCTCTCTCTCTCGTTCTCTCTTTCTCGTTCTCGTTCTCTCTCTCTCGTTCTCTCGTTCTCTCTCTTTCTCGTTCTCTCTTTCTCGTTCTCTCTCTCTTTCTCGTTCTCTCTCTCTTTCTCGTTCTCTCTCTCTCTCTTTCTCGTTCTCTCTCTCTCTCTCGTTCTCTCTCTCTCTCGTTCTCTCTCTCTCTCTCGTTCTCTCTCTCTCTCGTCTCTCTCGTTCTCTCTCTTCTCTCGTTCTCTTTCTCGTTCTCTCTGTCTCGTTCTCTCTCTTTCTCGTTCTCTTTCTCGTTCTCTCTCTCTCGTCTCTCGTTCTCTCTCTTCTCGTTCTCTCTCTTCTCGTTCTCTCTCTCTCTCGTTCTCTCTCGTTCTCTCTCTCTTCTCGTTCTCTCTCTCTCTTCTCGTTCTCTCTCTCTTCTCGTTCTCTCTCGTTCTCTCTCGTTCTCTCTCTCTTTCTCGTTCTCTCTCTCTCTCTCGTCTCCTCTCTCTTTCTCGTTCTCTCTCTTCTCGTTCTCTCTCTCTTTCTCGTTCTCTCTCTCTCTCTCTCTCTCGTTCTCTCTCTCTCTCTCTCTCTCTTCTCGTTCTCTTCTCTCTCTCTCTCGTTCTCTCTCTCTCGTTCTCTCTCTTTCTCGTTCTCTCTCTCTCTCTCGTTCTCTCTCTCTCTCTCGTTCTCTCTCTCTCTCTCGTTCTCTCTCTCTCTCTTTCTCGTTCTCTCTCTCTTTCTCGTTCTCTCTTTCTCGTTCTCTCTTTCTCGTTCTCTCTCTTTCTCGTTCTCTCTCTCTTCTCGTTCTCTCTCTTTCTCGTTCTCTCTCTCTCTCTCTCTTCGTTCTCTCTCTCTTTCTCGTTCTTCTCTCTCTTTCTCGTTCTCTCGTTCTCTCTCTTTCTCGTTCTCTCTCTTTCTCGTTCTCTCGTTCTCTCTCTTTCTCGTTCTCTCTCTCTCTCTTTCTCGTTCTCTCTTCTCGTTCTCTCTCTCTTTCTCGTTCTCTCTCTCTTTCTCGTTCTCTCTCTCTCTTTCTCGTTCTCTCTCTCTTTCTCGTCTCTCTCTCTCTCTCGTTCTCTCTCTCTCTCTCGTTCTCTCTCTCTCTCTCTCGTTCTCTCGTTCTCTCTCTTTCTCGTTCTCCTTTCTCGTTCTCTCTCTCTCTCTCGTTCTCTCTCTCTTCTCGTTCTCTCTTTCCTCGTTCTCTCTCGTTCTTTCTCGTTCTCTCTCTCTCTCGTTCTCTCTCGTTCTCTCTTTCTCGTTCCTCTCTCTCTCTCTTTCTCGTTCTCTCTCTCTCTTTCTCGTTCTCTCTCTCTTTCTCGTTCTCTCTCTCTCTCTCTCTCTCTCTCTTCTCGTTCTCTCGTTCTCTCTTTCTCGTTCTCTCTCTCTCTCTCGTTCTCTCTCTCTCTCTCTCGTTCTCTCTCGTTCTCTCTCTCTCGTTCTCTCTCTCTCTCTCTCTCTCTTTCTCGTTCTCTCTCTCTTTCTCTGTTCTCTTCTCTCTCTCTCTTTCTCGTTCTCTCTCTCTCTCTCTCGTTCTCTCTCTTCTCGTCTCTCTCGTTCTCTCTCTCTCTTCTCGTTCTCTCTCTCTCTCTCGTCTCTCTCTCGTTCTCTCTCGTTCTCTCTCTTTCTCGTTCTCTTTCTCGTTCTCTCTCTCTCTCTCGTTCTCTCTCTCTCTCGTCTCTCGTTCTCTCGTCTCTCTTCTCGTTCTCTTCTCTCGTTCTCTCTTCTCTCGTTCTCTCTCTCGTCTCTCTCTCTTTCTCGTCTCGTCTCTCTCTCTTTCTCGTTCTCTCTCTTTCTCGTTCTCTCTCTCGTTCTCTCTCTTCTCGTTCTCTCTCTTTCTCGTTCTCTCTCTTCTCTTCTCTCTCTCTTTCTCGTTCTTCTCTCTCTCTCTCTCTTTCTCGTTCTCTCTCTTCTCGTTCTCTCTTTCTCGTTCTCTCTCTTTCTCGTTCTCTTCTCTTTCTCGTTCTCTCTCTCTCTCTCTCTCGTTCTCTCTCTCTTTCTCGTTCTTTCTCTCTCTTTCTCGTTCTCTCTCTCGTTCTCTCTCTTTCTCGTTCTCTCTCTTCTCGTTCTCTCGTTCTCTCTCCTTTCTCGTTCTCTCTCTCTCTTTCTCGTTCTCTCTCTCGTTCTCCCTCTCTTTCTCGTTCTTCTCTCTTTCTCGTTCTCTCTCTCTCTCTTTCTCGTTCTCTCTCTCTCTTCTCGTTCTCTCTCTTTCTCTCTCTCTCTTTCTCGTTCTCTCTCTTTCTCGTTCTCTCTCTTCTCGTTCTCTCTCTCTCTTCTCGTTCTCTCTTCTCGTTCTCTCTCTCTTTCTCGTTCTCTCTTTCTCTTTCTCTCTCTCTTTCTCTCTTCTCGTTCGTTCTCTCTCTTTCTCGTTCTCTCTCTCGTTCTCTCTTTCTCGTTCTTTCTCTCTCTTCTCGTTCTCTCGTTCTCTCTCTTCTCGTTCTCTCTCTCTTTCTCGTTCTCCTCTCTTTCTCGTTCTCTCTCTCTCGTTCTCTCTCTCTTTCTCGTTCTCTCTCTCGTCTCTCTCTCTTCTCGTTCTCTCTCTCTTCTCGTTCTCTCTCTTTCTCGTTCTCTTCGTCTCTCTCTCTTTCTCGTTCTCTCTCTTTCTCGTTCTCTCTCTCTCTTTCTCGTTCTCTCTCTCTCTCTTTCTCGTTCTTTCTCTCTCTCTTTCTCGTTCTCTCTCTCGTTCTCTTCTCGTTCTTCTTTCTCTCTCTCTTCTCGTTCTCTCTCTTTCTCGTTCTCTCGTTCTCTCTCTTCTCTCGTTCTCTCTCTCTCTTTCTCGTTCTCTCTCTCGTTCTCTCTCTTTCTCGTTCTCTTCTCTCGTTCTCTCTCTCTTCTCGTTCTTTCTCTCTTCTCTTCTCTCTCTCTTCTCGTTCTCTCTTCTCGTCTCTCTTCTCGTTCTCTCTCTCTTTCTCGTTCTCTCTCTCTCTCTTTCTCGTTCTCTTTCTCTCTTCTCTCTCTCTCTTTCTCGTCTCTCTCTCTCTCTCTCTCTCGTTCTCTCTCTTTCTCGTTCTCTCTTTCTCGTCTCTCTCTCTCTTTCTCTCTCTCTTTCTCGTCTCTCTCTTTCTCGTTCTCTCTCTCTCTCTCGTTCTCTCTCTCTTCTCGTTCTCTCTCTCTTCTCTCTCGTTCTCTCTCTCAGTCTCTCTCGTTCTCTCTCTTCTCGTCTCTCTCTTCTCGTTCTCTCTCTCTTTCTCGTTCTCTCGTTCTCTCTCTTCTCGTTCTCTCTCTCTCTCGTTCTCTCTCTTTCTCGTTCTTTCTCTCTCTCTTTCTCGTCTCTCTTTCTCGTTCTCTCGTCTCTCTCTTTCTCGTTCTCTCTCTTTCTCGTTCTCTCGTGCTCTCTCTCTCTCGTTCTCTCTCTTTCTCGTTCTCTCTCTCTCTTTCTCGTTCTCTCTCTCTCTCTCTCTCGTTCTCGCTCTCTCTCTTTCTCGTTCTCTCTCTCTCTCTTTCTCGTTCTCCTCTCTTCTCGTTCTCTCTCTTCTCGTTCTCTCTCTTTCTCGTTCTCTCTCTTTCTCGTTCTCTCTCTTTCTCGTTCTCGTTCTCTCTCTTTCTCGTTCTCTCTCTCTCTTTCTCGTTCTCTCGTCTCGTTCTCTCTCTCTTTCTCGTTCTTTCTCTCTCTCTCTTTCTCGTTCTCTCTCTTTCTCGTTCTCTCTCTCTTTCTCGTTCTCTCTCTCTCTCTCGTTCTCTCTCTCTCTCTTTCTCGTTCTCTCTCTTTCTCGTTCTCTCTCTCTCTTTCTCGTTCTCTTCTCTTCTCTCGTTCTCTCGTTCTCTCTCTCTCTCGTTCTCTCTCTCTCTCTCTCTTTCTCTCTCTCTCTCTTCTCGTTCTCTCTCTCTCTCTCATATTCTCTCTCTCTCTCTCTCGTTCTCTCTCTTTCTCGTTCTCTCTCTTTCTCGTTCTCTCTCTTCTCTCTCTCTCTCGTTCTCTCTTTTCTCGTTCTCTCTCTTTCTCGTTCTCTCGTTCTCTTTCTCGTTCTCTCGTTCTTTCTCTTTCTCGTTCTCTCCTCGTTCTCTCTCCTCTTCGTTCTCGTTCTCTCTCTCTTCTCGTTCTCTCGTCTCTCTTTCTCGTTCTCTCTCTCTCTCTTTCTCGTTCTCTCTCTCTTCTCGTCTCTCTCTCGTTCTCTCGTTCTCTCTCTCTCTCTTTCTC